>NC_045594.1:8879136-9196181 GCF_009819795.1 Aythya fuligula
GATTTTGAATATCCTTGGGATTTTCAGACCAGCATGTTCTTGTTGTTATGTCTCCTGAAGTCATTTCAGGTTTTGTTTAAGGTTAAACAACTACTTAGGAATCTCATCCAGAGATCTATCCTGAGGCAGGTTAGTTGAGAGTGGCAGGGAGCGTGGGAGGATATGGGCAGGTTTCTAGAGCAGTGGGCGCCTCCAGTGTTTTGGAAATTAACCCCTGAACAACTGAAAAATCCTAAAAAAAATGGTTAGAATTCTTGAAAAATGGTGTGTCATCACTCTGGCAATTCCAAAGAGATACAAATCACTGCAGCATGCTGGGGTCTGTCCTATGTCTATCAAGCTGCAATTGATGCTACTATAAACCTAGTGACAGACCCTGTGGCCACTCCAACTCCTGCAGCCACTCCGGCCCCTACGATGGCCCCTGCAGCCACTCCAGCTCCCATGGCCCCTCCAGCTCCCGTGGCCTCTCCAGCTCCTGCGGCCTCTCCAGCTCCTGTGGCCACTCCAACCCCTGTGATGGGCCCTGCAGTTGGTTCAGATCCTGTGACAGGCCCAGCGGTTGTTCCAGCTCCTGTGAAATGCCCTGTGGTTGTTCCAATCCCTATTATGTGCCCAGCGGTCATCCCAGCCCATGTGATGGGCCCAGCATGTATTCCAGCCCCTGTGGCAGGTCCTGTGGCTTGGTCAGAGAAACAAGCTGTAGCAGTGCAGTCACCTGTAGACAGTCACCTGTAGACAAGGTGAAAAGATGGTATAGAGTGTCACATTAAGGGGTGTAGCCGAATAACCGTTATGGGTCCGGTCAGATTCAGGGTAGCCGATTAACTGTTACGGGTCTGGCTGGATTCAGGATACTGAACTACAACGATCACAGATTCACCAGTAACGTATAACCGCCCTTACTCTAGTCGCTTTCAATGAGAACAATTGTGATGGTTTTACTTGGGTGGGCAGCCGAGCTCCACCACAACTGCTTTCTCCCCCCCCCCTCCCAAAGAGGAAGGGAGAGAAAATACAACACAAAGAACTCGAGGTTTTGTTGAGGGATTCTTGAGACAGCACAGAGGCCATAACTTGCTTCCGCTGAGCAAACCAAGCTGCCCGTACGACTATGAGAAGTTCCCATGATCTACATTCCCACACGCCCGATTGAGGAATTAAAAAATATTGTTGCCAGCAGCTGGCTTGTGGATAGTTAGGGTCTGGCAACCAGAGGATTTCGCGCTGTATGGAAAGGTGGAGCCCGTCCCTTGATGGACAGTAGTGCATGGTCTGTGACGTAAGCAAGCGGAAGTGACGTTGTGGGCCTCGGCTATATAACCCCATGTGACTCAACAATAAACGCCATTTGCCATCCACCACATTGGTGTCTGTGAGCCGATGGACCGAGCGGCCTGGGGTTGGTCGCCGTGCCGTTCCTGAACCAGGTCGCCACTGCCCCCTGAAGACAACAAGTGGTGCCAAAACCCGGGAAAACTCCTGGATTCGGGTGAACGGCGGCCGGAGCGGCAGGACCAGCCCGGCGGGGAGGACGCTCCCGGACCAACAAGGAAGATGGAAATTCTTGTGAAGGTCGTATCAAAATTATGGAAGCTATGGGGTGGCTCAGCTGAGGAAGCCAGGGGTGCCGGTGGGGAACCAGAGCCTGAGGAAATCTGGGAGAGACCACCGCCATGTGCGCCCCAATACGGTGTCGAACTAGAAGACGAAGAGTGGGGAGAAGAAGCCTCCGGTGGGAACGGGGAAGAAGTGCCAGGTTTTACTAACATGTGCAAATGGGAGAAAGAGAACGGCTGTGGGGGAAACCGGGGAGGAGGTAGAAGCGCGAGAGAGGGGCAGAGAGCCAATCGGAACGTCCATCCGAAAAAATGCTCTTGTGGGGCAAACACCTCACCGAGAAGGTGGCGGGGTGAGCCACGAGGGAGAGAGCGACCCGCCCGCAGGGGTAGTGGGTGGGGCCGGAACTCGATGGGAGGGTACCGGAACTCGGAGGTGACCAGTCAGTCGAGCTCCGACTCCGGATCAGATACTGATTCAAATTTGGAGGAGGAGGAAATGGGGACAGATAGCAAAAATATCCCCATCCGAAATAAAGCAGCACCACGAGGGGGAGAAATTCCTCTCACGGATTGGAGGAAAATTAAAATTGCGTGCGCTGACTGGGCTCTATCGGCCACGCTAGCATTCCCAGTCCGGGTGATGGATGGGGGACACAGGGTCCACTCACCAATAAACCCTAAGGATGTACAAGCGATTGTTAAATCCATTGTGGATAAAGGGCTTAATTCTGCAATGGTCTCCACCCTCATAGATGGTGTTTTTGGGGGAGATGACATGCTCCCGTTTGATATAAAACAAACTTGTAGACTGATCTTTGACGGGGGGGGGATGATCATTTTTAAACAAGAATGGGAGGACAACTGTATGAGACTACTGGCCCAAGTAACTGGGGCGGATCACCCACTATATGGCTCTAGCCTGCAGCGGCTAATGGGTACGGACCCAACAATGATCGCCCCCCAGGCGCAAGCCCAGGGCCTGCGGGCCCATGAAGTTATGGCAACTACTCATGTGGCCAGAGAAGCTCCAAACAGCCAACGCCCCAACTTCCAATGGAAAATGCTGCCTCAAGGAATGCCTACTGTCTGCCAGATCACGGTGGATCAGGCGCTGGCGCCAGTTTGGTGCAGTGACCTGACCACGACTATCATCCACTACATGGACGATATCCTGATCGCTGCACCGTCAGGAAGTCAAGTGGACCAGCTAGTGTCAACAGTCTCAGAAACTCTAAAAACAAACGGGTTTGAAATCGCGAGCGCGAAAATTCTCGAGCGCTAGAAGAAGGCCCATCAGTTATAGTTAGAAATGAGCTGGGAGGATGGGAACAAGGGTGGAAATTAGTTCTGACAGGGCGAGGGTATGCTGCAGTCAAAAAAGATGGCAGGGTCAAATGGTGTCCGCTTAAGTCCATCAAAACGGACCTTCAGAACAAAACTAATGAAAACTGAGTTTCTGTTCACAGGAACGAATCATCGGACACCCCCATAATCTGTATACCCCGGTGACAAGAGAAGCCAATAAGTCGGCAAGCGTCCTGTCTACGCCTGAGAGTTCCACACTGGCAGAATCCAGACAACAGCGAAGCAGCCTCCATGGGTGGGGGGCTGCAATGCCTTTGTGTGATCTTATCTTTGGACCTTGTATACTAAATAAGCTTGTGTTGTTTGTTGGAAGCTGGTTAGAGAAAGTTTACATTATGTTGGTAGAACACCAACAACTACTTTAAGAGTGTATTTACTCAGGGTTACCAGTTACCTCCTAGTTTTCTCCTGGTTATTGTGCCTTATGCTTTTTATTTAAGTTATGATGTCTACCTCTTAAGATTGTTATCAGAATTGTTTTTTAGATTGTTATATTTTAGCTAATTTGGTTGTGCATAGGGAGGGGGGAAATGTGGGTAGTTAGGGTCTGGCGGCCGGAAGATGTCGCGCTGTACAGAAAGGTGGAGCCCCTCCCTTGATGGACAGTAGTGCGTGGTCTGTGACGTAAGCAAGCGGAAGTGACGTTGTGGGCCTTGGCTATATAACACCATGTGACTCGACAATAAACGCCATCTCCAACCAACACACTGGTGTTTGAGAGCTGATGGACCGAGCAGCCTGGGGTTGGTCGCCGTGCCGTTCCTGAACCAGGTCGCCACTGCCCCCTGAAGGCAACACTGGCTTCAAGGACAAGATCTACGTGACTGCTAATTACAAGGGGGTTGTTTTCTTGCAGGTGGGGTTGTTTTCTTGCAGTTGTTTGTCTGAGTGCTTTTGACCAATAATCTTGTGTGAGACACTATCCGCCCCTGTTAAGTTTGCTATAAAAGTCAGGCTATTCGGGTAATAAAGTAGAGCATGATCTGACAATACTAGTGTCTGTCGTGTTTTTGGCCGTTCTTCCTGCAACAAGGTTTGAGATGAGAAGGATTTACTTAAAGAGAAAGGGAATGGGGAGAAAAAGAAACAAAAGAAACAATAGAGCCACACGGAAGCACAGAGAGAAAGAAAAAAAAAGTTATTTTTTATTTCCCGTCAACGAGCAATATTTGGCCATGTCCTGGGAAGCAGGGCCTCAAAACGCATAGTGGTTGTTCAGGAGGACAGCCCCCTCCCCCATGAGAGCCCCCCTTTTTATTGCTGAGTGTGACATCAGGTGTTACAGAATATCCCTTTGGTTGGTTTAGGTCAGCTGCCCTGGCGATGTCCCCTCCCCATCACTTGCCCAACCCCAGCCTGCTGTCTCTTGGGGGCTTGGAGGGTGTCCTGATGCTGTGCCAGCACTACACAGCAATAGACACAACACTGGAGTGATATCAGTGCTGTTCCAGCTACGAGTGCAGAGCACAGCACTGTATGGGCTGCTGCAGGGAAAGGTGTCTCCATCCCAGACAGACCCAACACAACCTCCACCCCTTATTCCATAACATTTGTGTCACACTCAGGTCCCACACAGTTTAGTATATAGATGCTCTCATCACAATTGTTTCCTGTCCATTAAAGTATTTATACAGCTGTACTTCTTTTCATTCCATAGGTCTTTCCCCAAAGTGTTCATAAAAACTGTTGATGGTTTCAGCTTCATCTGTCAAAGTGGTCACTCAGGGCAGGCGAAGTTGGTTTTCTTGACACCAGCACCAGCTTAGCTCACATCACTGTTGCACTTGCCTGGTTCCTTGCGATGTTGACCTGTCGTTGGTTCTGCAGTGTCCTCCTACAACACATAACTTGGATTACAGATTAATTTTCTCCCAAGCTTAAATCTCCTTGAGGCACACACCTGATATCCCCATCCTTCTGCATGACCCACCAGGTATACCCTGGTCCTTGGGCAAAGACAATCCCACGAGTGGGTTTGCCTTTTCCCGAGGCAGGAGCGACCCACACCGCCGTCCCCATCCACTTTCCCACATGCACTACAGGGACTTTAGCTCCTTTCACTGTGTGTAGGGGTTTTGTTTCAGCAGGACCAGGACGACTGTCAGACCCCCTGTTGTTAACTAGCCAAGTGGCTTCTGGTAGATTTATATCCCAATGTTTCCATGTCCCAGCACCCAATGCTCGTAACATAGTTTTTAACAATCCATTGTAACTCTCAACCTTCCCAGAGGCTTGTGGGTGATAAGGTGTTGCGAAGCACGGACGAAAGCACGACAGACACCAGCAGGCCATGGGATTTCTAAGGCCTACCCCTGGTTGCTTAAAGCAAGCTTAGATCGAACAATTATGCCAATTCCCAACAATTCCCCCCTTTTCTTTTTGTACAAGCAGTACTTGGTTTTACAGCAGATGTCAAATACATAACATAACACAACTATATAACTTAATCCTAATAACACTACAATTACTGTAAGCACTTAATGGTAACACAATCTAATAGTAACACACTTAAACCTAATCACTTGATGGTGATCGACGGCTGTTCTTGACAGTCCTTGAGGTGTCACAGCCCACGTCATTGTCAGAATGATTATCAGGAACCTCTTCATGGTCGTCTTCAGCGTGTGCAGATTCTAAAACTGCTTCAGTCCACTTTGCAGTGATCCACTGGGTACCTGTTCCCGGCACCACTTCAAAATCCCTATAACATTTTGCAAGTAACCCTTTAACCACATTTATCACAATACTACGTGTAATGATGATTGACACCACAATGAACAGAATCCTTAATCCCCCTTTGACTAATCCCAGTAACCATCTATGCATTGTTTCAAACAAATCAGTGAACCATTGATTGAAAGGATTGATACCATATTGACTCTTTCTCATGTGCTCTTTCAGGAAAGTAATGAATTTGTGAGTTGAAAAGGTCTAAACAGTACATTCCCTTAAATTTCTCCAAGTGGCTACTTCAAACAATGACTCCGTACTAGTGAAACTTGATTTTGCTCAACCGATCACAACTAGCCCTGCTAGTTGCTTACAATTGACTCCCCGTTTTTCTAACAGCGCTGTAATAAATCCATTTCTTCTGATTTTTGCCGGCACCAATTTCCTATGCTTTTAGCCTGCCCTATGGTTATATCCCGGGATCCTGCACTGTGGCAACAATAACCTCTACTAAGGCTATATTCCGGAATCCTGCACTATGGCAACAATAACCTGAATTATGGCTATATTCCGGAATCCTGCACTATGGCAACGATAACCTGTACTATGGCTATATCCCGGGATCCTGCACTGTGGCAACAATAGCCTGTACTATGGTTATATTCCGGAATCCTGCACTATGGCAACGATAACCTGTACTAGGGCCATATTCCGGAATCCTGCACTATGGCAATAACCTGCACTAAGGCAATAACCTGCACTGTGGCAAACCTGCACTAAGGCAATAACCTGCACTATGGCAAAAGCGCGCTCTCACTCACACAGTACACAGCACAATCACACATACAGAGCACAATCGCACACCCAGAGGCCTCTGGCACATCTCACTCTCAATCATACCACAAGAACATAATTTAGAATGATAAGCAAACAAACAAGTATTGTCTCTCATTGTGTTCCTCGTGAAATGACTTGCAACACTTTGTTTTAAAACCTTACCCTTACACAAATACTTTCAACACAAAATACCTGGACATTTAAGAATAACACATAAAATTATTAACACTCCAGTTAGTATCCCTCCAGCAGCTGAAAACATACTGTTTGTCTGCAGCTTCAGGAGATCTTTGTCTGCTCCTGCGGTGAGCGGCTGAGAGTGGAGTCCCCTCCGAACAAAACGCTCAGGGTGCACCTAGGGGCGTCCACACCACAGCCAATCCCCGCAGCCGAGCAGTTGTTACGTGCGGCCGCAGATGCCACTCCAGGCACTAAAATTGCCAATGCCGCTCTAGCTGCAACCCCACACAATTCAACATTATCATTGCAATCCCATGCAAGCAATGCCCATTTATGTCTGGTGATCTCACGCAACTGTAACAAGCTAGGAGCAAATACAATGAGTTTATCTAAGTAACATGGACATCTGATATCATTTGCAGAGATACCTTGCCAGGTCCTATCCCCACAAATCAGATAAACATCAGGAGGTAAGGCCAAAGCTGTACAATTGTTCCAAACACTGTAGTTGTTACCCCTTGTCTCCGTGCTATAAACCCCTAAACCCTGCTTAGCAGCGTCATTGTAATCACAGGTGTTATTTGTATTTCTATACCCGTATGGCCCTTTCCAGGTTCCTGTAGCAGAATTCATCTGATAGCCACGGCTACATTCACATTCGTAGCCACCTTTCAGGTTGATACAGATTTGACTACAGCTACCAGGGTTTTGGCATTCATCAATGTCTCCACAGTTTCTCTTGTCTACAAACTCAAACCCAGCTGGACAGTCACACTCATTTATGATGCATTCCTCCAGGGGCTCATCACCCCAGTCCTTGCAGTCTCTCTGCTGGTTACACACTTTATTGATATCTATGCATTCTCCACTTCTGCACTTGAATTTGCCAGGTCCAGAGCACTGAATAACATTGTTACAGTTTGCTTCATCAGTGCCATCCAGACAGTCTCTCACACCACTGCACTGCCTACTCCCATGGACACAGTTCCCATCTTCACATCTGAACTGGTCTGGCCTGCAGGTCCGAGAAGGGCAGTTAATTTCATCACTTCCATCCTTGCAATCAGGATCTCTGTCACAGTCTTTTTCCCCATCACATTTCCAGGACACTGGGATACACTGGGTTGACTGAGGCAGCAGTGCACAGGCAGGTGAGGGCAAGCAGCAGGCAAAGTGCCCCACAGCGCGGCAGCGCCCGCCGCCGCCCTGCACCTGTGTCACTTATACTATTCCTATTACCCGTTCTGTTAGTGTCAGTGGCATCCTCCTGGTACCGTTTCTGTCTTTGTCTCCCCTTACTCTCCCCCTTTTCTTTTTGCCACTGACCATTCACCACAAATGGATGAGACACGATTACTAGTTAGGAAAGAGAGTGTAACGTCTGCTATACGGCTGCAGGCCGTGCCAGCTGCAACCCTAGCAGCTGTTTGTGAACAAGCCTGCCAGTGGTCATTTGGCGGTGTAATCTGCGTCTCTGCACTCCTGCCCTGCAATAGAGCTAAATCGTCATTAATAGTCTGTAGAATGTGGCAACCCCACGGAATGTTATCCAGAAACATAGTTATAACACCGATCTGGGGACGAATAGTCTTTTTTGCATTGCAAGATAAACCTCTTATAAAAGGAATGCTAGAGCGAAACAGCACAGCCGCTGCTGCCGCTGCCTCCATGGTTCCGTCAGACAGGCTGCAGGGTCCTGATGTCCGTCCCTCTGCTCTGTGCCGACTCGCCACACGGTGAGGGTCGGCTGCCGTTGTCCACTGACGCCTCTGGTCTCCCATACCAACTCGATCTCGGATGTCCCGCATCGCACCGCGATTACTTCAATTTCACGCGATTACTTCAATTTCCCGCGTTTTCCGCGGCTCCGTTTACTACGTCCCTCCACGATTCCGCGTCCCACCGTGATTCCCTTTTCCGCGTCTCTCCGCGATTCCTTTTTCCACGTTCCCCACGGTTTCTTTTCCCCGTGTCTTACCGTGAGTCCTTTGTACAGTGTTTGCGGCTTGGTGTCTGGTCAGGTGCAGCGCCGGTCTGATGTCCGCTCCGATGTCCACTCCGATGTTCCGGCGGCGCTCCGATGTCCCGCGCTGCTCCGATGTCTCAGTCTCGGGCTCAGGCTCAGCGCTGTGATGTCGCAGCGCCGCTGGCCCCGGCGCCGCGCCGATGTCCCGGCGCCCGGCGCCGCTGATCCCCGATGTCCCGGCGCCGCTGGTTCCCGCGCCACGCCGATGTCCCGCTGCGCTGCGATGTTCGCCCCGGCGCCGCTGCGATGTCCGTGCTCGGCTGCGATGTCTGCTCCGGTGCTGCGATGTCCGTCCCGCTGCGATGTCCTGTTCAGGTCCTGTTCAGGTCTCAGCCTGTTCGGGCGCCATTTTTTGCGAAGCACAGACGAAAGCACGACAGACACCAGCCGAGTCAGACCATGCTTCACCATTTTATTGCCCGAATAGCCAAACTTTTATAGTGAATTTTACAGGGGTGGACAGTGTTTCACACAAGATTATTGGTCAAAAGCACTCAGACAAACCGTTAAGAAAATAGCACCACCTGCAAGAAAAGAACCCCCCTTTTGATTAGAAGTTAGGAAAACAACCCCCTTTGTGATTAGCGGTCACGTAGACCTAGTCCTTGAGGCCAGCTGCTGGTAACAATATTTTCTGAGTTCCTTAATTAGGCGATGTGGGAGTCATTGCCGTGGGAGCTTCTCACAGGTACTCTGGCAGCTTGGTTTGCTCAGCTACAGCAGGCCATGGGATTTCTAAGGCCTACCCCTGGTTGCTTAAAGCAAGCTTAGATCGAACAATTATGCCAATTCCCAACAATAAGGGATGTGATACACCCACTCAGTGCCATGTCTCTTGTCCCAGGAGTTGACCAAATTGTTTCGAAAGTGACTCTCATTGTCGGACTCAATTCTCTCTGGTGTACCATGTCACCGCAGCACTTGTCTTTCTAGGCCCAAGATAGTGTTTCAGGCCATGGCATGGTTTACTGGTTATGTTTCCAGCCACCCAGTAGTTGCTTCTACCATGGTGAGTATGTACCGTTTGCCTTGGCAGGTTTGTGGGAGTGGTCCAATATAGTCAATCTGCCAGGCCTCACCATATCGAAATCCAAGCCATCTCCCCCTATTCGAGGGAGGTTTTACCTTCATGGCTTTCTTGATTGTAGCACAGGTCTCACACTCATGGGTAACCTGTGTGATGGCCTCAAAGGCCAGGTCCACCCCTTGATCACGAGCCCATCTGTAAGTGGCATCCCTCCCCAGATGTCCTGATGTTTCATGGGCCCATCAAGCTACAGACAGCTCACCCTTACGTTCCCAGTCTAGGTTCACCTGAACCACTGTACTGGGTCTGGCTGGAATGTTAACTTTCCCGGCAGCAGCCCATTCAGTGCCGTACTCTGTACTTGTAGCTGGAACAGCAGTGTTATCACACCAGTGTTGTGTCTACTGCTGAGCAGCAGTGGCACAGCATTGGGCCTTTCTCTAACCCTCCTAGGGGGTGGGCAAAAAAGTGAGGAGAGAAACATCACTAGGGCAGCTGACCTAAACCAATCAAAGGGATATTCCATACCATGTGGTGTCACACTCAGCAATAAAAGGTGGAAACAGGAAGAAGAGGGGAGGGGTGGGCTCTCGTTGAGAAGACGTCGGTCCTCCTCTCGAACACCGGCTGCGTGCGTTCAGGCCTTGCTTCAAGGACGTGGTCAATCATTTGTTTAGTTCATGGTAGTCTTTATTTAATTATTATAATTATTTCCCTTTAATTAAATTATCCTTATCTCAACCCGTGAGTTGTTCTTTGCTTTACTTCTCCCCCTCCTTATCTAAAGGAGGGGGAGTGAGAGAGCGGTTGTGGGGTTTAGCTGCCCAGCACGGTAAAACCACCACAACCACTTCAATTTTCGAAGCTCGACCCACTTCTTCGTTGTTTTGATGTTCTTCGGTGGCATGATTCTTGGGCATGTGGGCATCTACAAGACGTACCTTTACAGCCAGGTTTTACATCCATGAGTCAGTGTAGAGATACAGTACTGGCCATTTTTCTCTTTCAGCAATTTCTAGGGCCAGCTGTATAGCTTTCACTTCTGCATACTGACTTGATTCGCCTTCCCCTTCCATGGCCTCCACAACTCATTGTGTGGGACTCCACACAGCAGCTTTCCCTTTCCGATGGCCCCTACCACAGGGCAGGATCCATCAGTGAACAACACATACTGCTTTCTGTCTTCTGGCAACTCATTGTATGGTAGTGCCTCTTCTGTTGGCACTACAAAATCTCTGCCTTCCCTCAAGTCCATGATCTCTTCCAGGATTCCTGGGCAATTAGGTTTTCCCATTCGAGCCCGCTGTGTAATTAACGATACTCACTTACTCCACGTAGCGTCAGTTGCATGATGTGTAGTGGGGATTTTTCCCTTTGAACATCCAATGTAACACAGGTAGCCGTGGGGCCAAGAGGAGCTTTGCTTCTGTACCAACAACTTCTGAAGCAGCTCGAACACCCTCATATGCTGTGAGTATCTCTTATTCAGTTGGGGTGTAATTGGCTTCTGATCCTCGATAGCCCTGGCTCCAGAACCCCAGAGGTCGACCTCGAGTTTCTCTTGGGTTCTTCTGCCAGGGGCTCCAGGTGAGGCCATGCTCCCCAGCTGCAGTGTAAAGTATGTTTTGCACAGCTGGTCCAGTACGGACAGGCCCAAGAGCTACTGCACGAGCTATGTCTTGTTTGATTTGTTCAAAGGCTTGTTGTTGCTCGGGGCCCCAGTTCCTCTATCACGGCTAGGAACAATGCAGTTAAGTGCAATTTATTACAGCAAGAGGTACATAGGTTCTTTGGATTGCTGGTGATAGTTACTGTCTGCAAAAGCAAGCTAGCATGCATGAAATACACAGGTGTTCAGCCTGGAAACTAATGCGTTAAAAGGCACAAAGACTCTATAGAGACTCCTAAGTTTCTGGGGAGACACCCAGTATAGCCAAGTGTTCAAGTCTCACTCAAAGGTGTCCCAGTGGGGGGGGAAGAGAGGCTCAGCCCGTCGACTGATCCCAGGAGTCAGGAGGTCCAATCGTAATGGTATATTCCCTTGTAATGGTATCTCCCCTGATGACAGTATCTTCCCCAACATCCCCTCTCTCTTAGGCCAATTTATATTATTTTCTATCTTTTAGGTGGAGCTTGAGTGACTCTAGTCAAGCATATCTGAGTTATGATTGGTGAAAAATTTTCCCGTCTCCATTTAAAGGAATAGGCTCCTTGAAATTCAGAGTGCATGCTCAGTGAGGGGTGGTTGCACCTTGGAGGCGGGTAGCCTTTGGGATGGAGGTGTGTTTTGATATTATAATGATATTATAAAGAGCAAAAGTACACTAGGGTACAGCATTTGTCAAAACATGACAGGTCCTTGGCTCAGGGTAGCAAAACGTACAGCTTATCGGTCTCGGTGTGCACAAGAACAATAGAGTCCCCACCTGGTCACAGAGCCTAGCCGTGGTGTCTCCACTCCACTCTAGGCTCCGTACTGTTCCTTAGAGTCAGCACACCAGGTTCCCCCAGTATGATAGCATCTAATGTTGGAAGCCTAGGGAACGCTCAGTTAATGCAGCTACGCCCTACCCTGAAAGCCTCTTAAATGCTGTACATTTTCTTTAAAATGTGAATATTAGTTTTATTTTCTTAGTTACTTTAGGCAATTGCACCACAGAAAGTCAGGTTGTTTAGAAGGCAGAGAAACTTCTTCTAAGACTAAGTGTAGAGAAGACAAGGCCGGGCCATCAGAGGAACAGGAAGATGAAGATGTCGGAAAAGCAACAGTAACTACCTATGGTGGTTTTACTTGGGTGGGAAGCTGAGCTCCACCACAACCACTCTCTCATTCCCCCTCCTCAAAGAGGAACCAGGAGAAAATACGATAAAAAGGGCTCAAGGGTTGAGATAAGGACAGGGAGATCACACAGTAATTATTGTGATGGGCAAAACAGCCTCAGCATAGGGAGACAGTAAGATTTATTGCTTATTACTAACAAGCTAGAGGAGTGAGAAACAAAGGAAGGAAACCAAAAGCACCTTCCCCCTTCCCCCATCCACCATCTTCCACCTCCTCCCCCCGAGTGGCGCATGGGGACAGGGGAATGGGGGTTATAATCACTCTATAGCACTTCGCCGCCTCCGCTCCTTCTCAGTCACTCTCGTCCCCTGTGTGGTGGGGTCCCTCCCATGGGATGAAGTCCTTGGTGAACTGATCCGGTGTGGGCTTCCCACAGGCAGCAGCTCTTCCAGAACTGCTCCAGATATGGGTCCGTACGACGGGGTCCATCCCTCAGAGCGGTTGTGGTGTTCAGCTGCCTAGCACAATAAAACCACCACAAGCATGCTGCTCCAACTTCCAGCAGACAGTCCTTCAGACACAGAAATTAAGATTCTGACCAGGATTAGAGGGGCCCTGCCTCCAGCCAGGGGGAGGAAAGGGACAATCGAGTTTATTGTACTGTGTGGATTCGATGGCCTGGCACATCAGACACACAGAAGTATAAGGCTTTAGTAGACACCAGTGCACAATGTACTCTAATGCCATCAAGCTATAAATGGCCAGAGCCCAACTCTATTTATGGAGTGATGGGAAGATCTCAGCAGTTAACTGTATTGGAGGCTGAAGTGAGTCTGACTGGGAATGAGTGGCAAAAGCACCACATCGTGACTGGCCCGGATGATATTTCAAGGACCCAAAAGGGTTCTGGTGGGCTTTTGGCATAGCTGCCTTGGAGACAGAGGGCATTAAACAATTATCTACCTTGCTCGGTCTCTCAGAGGACCCCTCTGTTGTGGGGTTGCTGAGGGTCGAAGAACAGCAAGTGCCAGTCGCTACCACAATTGTGCACCGGCAGCAATATCGCACCAACCGAGACTCCCTGATTCCCATCCATAAGCTAATTCGTCAATTGGAGAGCCAAGGAGTGATCAGCAAGACTCATTCACCTTTCAATAGTCCCATATGGCCAGTGTGAAAGTCTAATGGCGAGTGGAGGCTAACAGTGGACTATCGTGGCCTGAACGAAGTGATGCCACCACTGAGTGCTGCAGTGCCGGACATGCTAGAACTTCAATACAAACTACAATCGAAGGCAGCCAAGTGGGATGCCACAATTGATATCGCTAATGCATTTTTCTCCATCCCTCTAGCAGCAGAGTGCAGGCCACAATTTGCCTTCACTTGGAGGGGAGTCCAATATACTTGGAATCGGCTGCCCCAGGGGTGGAAACACAGACCTACCATTTGCCATGGACTGATCCAGTCTGCACTGGAGCAGGGGGAAGCTCCTGAACACCTGCAGTACATCGATGACATTATTGTGTGGGGTGGCACAGCAGAGGAAGTTTTCGAGAAAGGGAAGAAAATAGTCCAAATCCTTCTGAAAGCCGGCTTTGCCATTGTGAAATGTGTTCATCTGATTTGTGTCAATGTGGAACAATGCTAGGGCCGCATGATATGATGAAATGCGACCTTCTGTCTTACATGCCCTTCTGTAACCACAAGTCTAAGAAAAACAGAGTGGTTAATGTATATAGTTCTTGTATCTTGCAAAGGAATGGTCCAGCAATTCGTTTCAATAGGGGATAAGAGAACAAAGGGGTTTCAGAATAACTGCTGACTATTATGACTATTGCATGGGACACTATGCAAGTCTCTGATATCTGGCCAAGAGATTAAGGAGAAGGGGAAAGCCGAAGGACAACTAAAAGACAAAGCTTGCAGGGGACACTGAACAAGTCTCTGACATCCGGCCAAGATGGACAAAGGAGAAGGACAAGAAAAAAACCCTGGGAGGAAGACTACGAGCCTTCAGCACAAGAGACCCCCAGAGGGACCACCGTAGACTGATACACATGCTCCAGAAGGAGGGTTTGGATTCCGGGAACTAATTATAATAACCCTGCCTTTTCTAGAAGTAACAATGAATATGTAGGAGCCTAGGAGCATAAAAACCAGCCGCTTGATGTAACTTGTGTGCATCTTGGTGGAGCAGAGACTCCCGGCTCACCCAGTGCTGTTTGCTTACCTCTATTAGGGGTAAATGGGACTTAGCCAGTTATTACAGCCATAAAACAAAATAAAGTCAAAGGACCTGCAGAAGAGATCCAGTTTTTAGGAATAAAATGTCAAGATGGACGCTGTCCAATCCCAATGGATGCGATCAACAAAATAACAGCTATGTCTCTAACAACTAGCAAAAAAGAAACACAAACTTTCCTAGGTGCCGTGGGGTTTTGGAGAATGCACATGCCAAATTACAGTCTGATTGTAAACCCGCTCTACCAAGTAACCCGTGAGAAGAATGATTTTGAATGGGGCCCTGAGCAACGACAAGCCTTTGAACTAATTAAGCAGGAAATAGCTCATGCAGTAGCCCTTGGGCCAGTCCGAACAGGACCAGATGTAAGGAATGTGCTCTACACCGCAGCCAGGGAGAATGGCGCCACCTGGAGCCTCTGGCAGAAAGAGTCCCGGGAAAAGCGAGGTCGACCCCTGGGGTTTTGGAATTGCGGATACAGAGGATCTGAGGCCCGCTACAGTCCCAACAAAAAAAGAGATATCGGCAGCATATCACAGAATCACAGAATCACAGAATTTCTAGGTTGGAAGAGACCTCAAGATCATCGAGTCCAACCTCTGACCTAACGCTAACAGTCCCCACTAAACCATGTCCCTAAGCTCTACATCTAAACGTCTTTTGAAGACTTCCAGGGATGGTGACTCCACCACTTCCCTGGGCAGCCTGTTCCAATGTTTAACAACCCATTCGGTAAAGAAGTTCTTCCTAAGATCCAACCTAAAACTCCCCTGGCGCAACTTAAGCCCATTCCCCCTCATCCTGTCACCAGGCACGTGGGAGAACAGACCAACCCCCACCTCGCTACAGACTCCCTTGAGGAATCTATAGAGAGCGATAAGGTCGCCCCTGAGCCTCCTCTTCTCCAGGCTGAACAAGCCCAGCTCCCTCAGCCGCTCCTCGTAGGACTTGTTCTCCAGGCCCCTCACCAGCTTCGTCGCCCTTCTCTGGACCCGCTCAAGCACCTCGATGTCCTTCTTGTAGCAAGGGGCCCAAAACTGAACACAGTACTCGAGGTGTGGCCTCACCAGAGCCGAGTACAGGGGGACAATCACCTCCCTAGCCCTGCTGGTCACACTGTTTCTGATACAAGCCAGGATGCCGTTGGCCTTCTTGGCCACCTGAGCAGACTGCTGGCTCATATTCAGCTGACTATCCACCATCACTCCCAGGTCCTTGTTTGCCTGGCAGCTCTCCAACAATTCCTCTCCCAGCCTGTAGCTCTGCTTGGGGTTATTGCGCCCCAGGTGCAGGACCCGGCACTTGGCCTTATTAAACTTCATGCAGTTGACCTCAGCCCATTGGTGCAGCCTATCCAGATCCTCCTGCAGAGCCTTCCTACCCTCGAGCAGATCAACACACGCACCTAACTTGGTGTCATCTGCGAATTTACTGAGGGTGCACTCGATGCCCTCGTCCAGATCATCGATGAAGATATTAAAGAGGACCGGCCCCAGCACCGAGCCCTGGGGGACGCCACTAGTGACTGGCCTCCAACTGGACTTGACTCCATTCACCACGACTCTTTGGGCCCGGCTATCCAGCCAGTTTCTAACCCAACGAAGCGTGCGCCAGTCCAAGCCAAGAGCAGCCAGTTTCTTGAGGAGAATGCTGTGGGAGACGGTGTCAAAAGCCTTGTTGAAGTCAAGGTAGACCACATCCACAGCCTTTCCCTCGTCCACCCAGCGCGTCACTTTGTCATAGAAGGAGATCAGGTTCGTCAAGCAGGACCTGCCTTTCATAAACCCATGCTGACTGGGCCTGATCGCCTGCTTGCCCTGCAAGTGCTGCGTGATGACTCTCAGGAGGATCTGCTCCATGAGCTTCCCTGGCACTGAGGTCAAACTGACAGGCCTGTAGTTTCCCGGGTCTGCCCTCCGGCCCTTCTTGTAGATGGGCGTCACATTTGCTAGCCGCCAGTCAACTGGGACCTCCCCCGATAGACAGGACTGCTGATAAATGATGGTAAGCGGCTTGGCCAGCTCCTCTGCCAGTTCCCTCAGTACTCTTGGGTGGATCCCATCCGGCCCCATCGACTTGTGCACATCTAAGTGCTGTAGAAGGTCACCAACCAGTTCTTCATGGATAGTGAGGGCCACATCCTGCTCCCCATCCCCTTCCACCAGCTCAGGGTACTGGGTATCCAGAGAACAACTGGTATTGCCGCTAAAGACTGAGGCAAAGAAGGCATTGAGCACCTCCGCCTTCTCCTCATCTCTTGTAACTAAGTTTCCCCCCGCATCCAGTAAAGGATGGAGATTCTCCTTAGTCCTCCTTTTTGTGTTGATGTATTTATAGAAACGTTTTTTGTTATCTTTAACGGCAGTAGCCAGATTGAGCTCCAGATGAGCTTTGGCCTTCCTAATTTTGTCCCTGCACAGCCTCGCTACATCCTTAAAGTCCTCCCTAGTGGCCTGCCCACTTTTCCAAAGCTTATAAACCCTCTTTTTTCTCCTAAGATCAAGCCACAATTCTCTGTTGAGCCAGGCTGGTCTTCTTCCCCGCCAGCTCGTCTTTGGGCACGTGGGGACAGACCGTTCCTGCGCCATTAAGACTTTCCTCTTGAAGAGCGCCCAGCCTTCCTGGACCCCTCTGCCCTTCAGAACCGCCTCCCAAGGGACTCCATCAACCAGTGTCCTGAGCAGCTCAAAGTCAGCCCTCCGAAAGTCCAATAGAGCGGTTTTACTGGTCCCCGTCCTGGCCTCGCCAAGAATAGTGAACTCCACCATTTCGTGGTCACTCTGCCCAAGACAGCTCCCGACAATCACATCCTCCACCAGTCCTTCTCTGTTTGTGAAGAGAAGGTCTAGCGGGGTGCCACCCCTGGTAGGCTCACTAACCAGCTGTGTCAGGAAGCTATCTTCCACGCTCTCCAGAAACCTCCTAGACTGCTTTCTCTGGGCTGTGTTGTGCTTCCAGGATATGTCAGGGAAGTTGAAGTCCCCCACGAGAACAAGCGCTGAAGATTTCGCAAGTTCTGTCAGCTGCCTGTAGAATTCCTCATCCGTCTCCTCATCCTGGTTCGGCGGTCAATAGCAGACCCCGACCAGGACGCTAGCCTTATTGTCCCTGCCGATCCTAACCCAAAGGGACTCGACCTTGTCGTTCCCAGCCTCGAGTTCTACAACCTCGAAAGACTCTCTAATATAGAGAGCCACACCACCACCCCTTCTGTGCTGCCTGTCCCTTCTGAAGAGCTTATAGCCAGCCATTGCAGCACTCCAGTCATGAGAGTGTACCCACCACGTCTCAGTGATGGCAACCAAGTCGTGGCCTGCCTGCTGCACGATGGCTTCCATCTCCTCCTCTTTTTTACCCATGCTGCGTGCATTGGTGTAGATGTACTTCAGCTGGGCCATTGCCTTATCCTCCGGCCTTGCTATTGTTCCCCCTGGCACAGCCCCAACTATCCTAGCTTCAGCCCCATCCCCCTTCTTACCTAGTTTAAAGCCCTCTCAATGAGCCCTGCCAGCTCCTGGCCCAGGATCCTTTTTCCCCTGAAAGATAGGGACCCGTCTGCGGCCATCAGGCCAGGTGCAGAGTAAAGCGCCCCATGATCGAAAAACCCAAGATTTCTGCGTTGGCACCAGCCCCGGAGCCACGTGTTTAACAGGTGGGCTTTCCGTGTCCTCTCTGTACCCCTCCCTGCCACCGTAGGGATGGACGAAAACACCACCTGCACTCCCGCTCCATCCACTAACCGACCCAGCCCCCTAAAGTCTTGTTTGATAGCCTTCAGGCTTCTCTCTTCAATGTTGTCACTGCCTGCCTGGACTATCAAAAGAGGATAATAATCAGAGGGGCGTACCAGGTTGCTGCCCGGGTGGAGAACCTGGCTGTAAAAGTACGCCATGTAGATGCTCACGTGCCCAAGAATCAGGCTACTGAAGAACATCCAAAGAACCAGCAGGTGGATCAGGCTGCTAAGATTGAAGTAGCTCAGGTGGACTTGGACTGGCAACATAAGGGTGAATTATTTATAGCTCGATGGGCCCATGACACCTCAGGCCATCAAGGCAGGGTTGCAACATACAGATGGGCTCAGGATCGATGGGCGAACCTGACCATGACTGCTATTGCACAAGTTATTCATGATTGTGAAACATGCTGCAATCAAGCAAGCCAAGCGGTTAAAGCATCTTCGTTATGGGGGAGGAATGGGGAGGTCCGATGTGTACCTCAAGGGGATCTGATGTTGGGTGGGAATAGCCCATGAGTTGAATTGTATTATGTTAATTATTATATAATGCTGTATGTCATCACTACCTTGATTGCTACATGTCAATGTCACATTAATGGTATCACAGTAACAGCCACGCAGATAATGATGAATGAATTTTGATAGAATTGGACAAGCACAGCGGTGTGATGGAACCAGAACGAGCTTCAGCATGTGATGATCCAACATCACACATCATCCCTTCTGCCTGTCGCGTTAAGGGGTGTAGCTGATTAACTGTTATGGGCCCGGTCAGATTCAGGATACTGAACCAGTCGGACATTCACCAAAAACACATTAACCGTCTGGGGGTCCAGTCAGACATTCACCAAAAACGCATTAACGGCCTGGAGGTCCGTTCAGACATTCACCAAAAATGCATTAACCGCCTGGGGGTCTGGTTAGATTCAGAACACTGAACTATCACGGATAACCACCCTCACCCTCGTTGCACTCAATGAGAGTTATCACAATGCAATCAAGTATGGTTTATTACAGCAACAGATAATCAGGTTCTTTTGGATTGCCGGCGATAGTGACTGTCTGCAAAAGCAAGTTGGTATGCATAAAATACACAGGTGTTATAGGTGTTATAGGTGTTGTAGGTGTTACAGATGTTACAGGTGTTTATAGATGTTACAGATGTTACAGGTGTTATAGATGTTACAGATGTTATAGATGTTACAGGTGTTACAGGTGTTTACAGGTGTCACAGGTGTGCAGCCTAGAAATAAACGCGTTGAAAGGATCAAAGACTCTATAGAGATTTATAAGCAAGTATTCAGATCTCACCCAAAGGCGTCCCAATGTGGGGGGAAGAGAGGCTCAGCCCGTCGACTGATCCCAGGAGTCAGGAGGTCCTAAGGATGTTGTCCTCGGGATGGTATCTCCCCTGACGGTGGTATCTTCCCTAACATCCCCTTTCTCTTGGGCCAATTTATATTATTTTCTATCTTTTAGGTGGAGCTTGAGTGGCTCTAGTCAAGCATATCTTAGTTATGATTGGTGTAAAGTTTTCCCGTCTCCGTTTAAAGTAATAGGCTCCGAGGAATTCAGAGCGCATGCTCAGTGAGGGGTGGTCGCACCTTGGAGGTGGGTAGCTTTTGGGATGGAGGTGTGTTTTGGTATTATAATGATATTATAATGAGCAAAAAGTACACTAGGGTACAGCATTTGTCAAAACATGACAGGTCTTTGGCTCAGGGTGGCAAAAAGTGCAGCTTTGTGCACAAGAACAATCGAGGTCCCATCTGATTACAGAGCCTAGCCGTGGTGTCTCCACTCCACTCTATGCTCCGTGCTGTTCCTTAGAGCTAGCACACCAAGTTTCCCCAGCGCGATAGCATCTAAGGCTGGGAGCCTAGGGAACGCTCAGATAAAGCAGTTATGCCCTACCCTGAAAGCCTCTTCAATGCTGTACCTTTTCCTTAAAAAATGTGAATGTTAGTTTTATTTTCCTAGTTACTTCAGGCATTTACACCACATAATGCACCCCGTGACTATAGTCACTCAAGCTTCACGACAGTTGGAATATGTCGGGGATATCACATACATTCTCGGATTGAGGTTTATCGAGTGTATGTACATTGTGTAGGGATGCTAAACGTTTCATCATAAACCAGAGTTTAACATTCAAACTAATTGTAGTATTAGCAGAATAATAAAAGGGTGAAGCATCTTGTTGAAGATTCCCTTGGCAGCTGGCAACCATCCAAACAAAGTGTCCCACCAACGGTGTCTCTCATCTCTCTTTCCATCACTCGATGCATTTCTTGTGCATCATGATGGACAGTAATCAGAGTCTTTTGTCCATTTTCTCGGACCTGTGTCATCAGCTGCTTCAGGTCCTCATGTACCAGCAATTTCTTCACCAAGGTAAGGTTCATTCCAATAGGAGTAGGCAGCAGTTCATGAAGCAGAATATAATTAGATGCAATAAGTTGATAAGAAGTGACAGGAACTGAATATTTAAAATCACATCCTAGAATTTTGGTAAAATTGCAAACACAAACATTTGAGTGATTACCGGTATCTACCACTGTATTATCTACGACTATAGAATCACAATGAGTTCTCATGCAAACACAACCTTTCCCAATATATACAAGTACAGTTTCAAGGGTTTCATTAGGATGTATCTCAAAGTGGCAAATATTTTGCTCAATGTCAAGACAAATGTCTTGGGATTCCAGCGTGTTACTTTCACAGATGAAACCTTTTTGTTCACGCACAATACATGCATTTACATCAATTGTTTGCCACTTTCCTCCCTTTTGATGGGCCCATACTTTATGCTCTTTAGGATAAAGTATGGTTCCATTATGATTGAGTCCTAATGCAATGATTGGATATACATTGTATACGGTGGCATTACTTATAGTAAGTATAAAGGCAACAATTTTATCATTTTCTGCATAATGGGTAAAGTTGACTAATTGCCACCATGCTTGAAATTCTTTTTCAAATTCTGAAGCATTATCCCAAATCAATTTTCGAATTTCAGTGGGCAAAGTTCCTCCTTCTCCCTCTCCAATAATAGCTGCTGCTACAGATTGTATCCATAACTGTGCTTGGATACAGCTCAAGGCAAGGGAGGTATTGCCTTGGGCTTTTCCAAGGGCATTTACAATTAATTGATGATCATTTTCCTCAATTTGTTCCCAATGGGGTAAAATATCTGATAGAAGCCATTGATTTTCTCCTAAAGCCAATAAGGATGATTTTATTGGTTGTTCCAGTTTCCTTAGGTCATCTGTAGTAGCAGTTATTCTACTCATTAGGACCTCAGCATCAATGCTATTTAATATACCTAATCCTGTCCCTAATAACCTAGTTGCATCCTGTGGCCCTTTTTAGGGACCAACTAGGGTCAAAGAGAATTTGTTATTGAATTATGTAAGGGCCTGTATTGAAGATGGAAGGCAGTTAGACTAATGGGAGGCTGAGTTGGTTCATTTTCAAATATCTGCAGGGGCAGAGGCTTCTTAATTCTGTGCCTCTGTAACCCCAAAGACAGTACACAATTATAGGTTTGGTGAAAGTAAAATTGTACCAGCAATCAAAATTTGGTTCAGTTATTGTGGAAACTGTCTTAATTTCAGTCGGCTGATTATAAGTGGATTCATTAGTTATTCGACAACCAATTTGTCTTAAAGTTCAGCCATTCTTAGAGAATCATTCCAACTCCATTCATCTTTTGAAAATATTTTGATTTAGGTCCTTTTTGTTTTGAGATGTTCCAGTGACTGTGCTATACTGTGACAATACATGGTTAAATGCCGTGGTGAAACACCTCAGCTCCATGCACAGCCACAGTAGCTAAGTTTCCTTTAAGGTCTGTAATTGCATCAAGGTCAGGGTAAAGCATGGCATTATTAATCCAAACTGTTGATTCGTCATCTTCCAGCTGCCCATATACAGTTTGCTCAGGGTTCCTGTGAACACAAAAGAAAATAAAATATGCTCGGTTGTATTCAACCGGCAGGGTTAGAAAGAGGGTGAAATAGCAATCTTTGATTTCCCATGCATAGTAGTTAGCACTATTACTACTGTTAGATACACAGAGGGCTTTCACTATCTCTGCCACGTTTGGAACTGCGGCAGTCAAAGGTGTAGTGTTAGCATTCAACTGTCCGTATTCCACTGTAAAATGCCATTGCCTGGTTGGTTTCTTCACTGGCCACACCAGTGAATTCTAAGGTAAATGAGTCCTTTTAATAATGCCTCTTTTTTCCAATTCTGTTACTACCCCGTCAATCCCCATAAGTGCTGCTGCTGACAACAGATATTGCCGATCATTAATGATTTTAGCAGGGGATAAGGATATGGATGTTTGTAACAGGCTCAGTCTCATGGTGCCTGAATCCCTTTGAAGTGTTGCGAAACTCCACACAGTTCCATCAGGGAGTTTCCACATACAACCATGCAGTATGTCAAATCCTAAAATATTAGTATATGCAGCACCAACTAATACTTCTATCCTGGTTAATTTTTGTTCCTCTGGCAACAAGAGTGAAATTTTTGCAGTGGGGCATTGTTTTTCCACGCCATTGATTCCCGTGAATTTAACCCTGCGTTGACCAGGTGTTATGCTCAGGGTTTGTTCTGTCTCGTGTGTAATTACTGACATTTGGGTCCTGTTATCAATAAGAAAATTTACCAATATTTTTGGGGGTTCAACAGGAATGGCAA
Source organism: Aythya fuligula (assembly GCF_009819795.1). Classification (NCBI taxonomy): domain Eukaryota; kingdom Metazoa; phylum Chordata; class Aves; order Anseriformes; family Anatidae; genus Aythya; species Aythya fuligula. The sequence continues at coordinate 8,902,277 of NC_045594.1, forward strand.
TTATAGGGTCAGAGTGTTCATTAGAGAGCCATTGAATTGCTAATACCCACTGAGCAGGGTGGCTCATTGCCCTCCCCAGGGACAAGAGTTTTTTTGCCGACACCACAACTCACCTTGTTCCCTATTAGGTTTGAACCTCTCTTTGAATTTGTGATATCTGGGATTTTTAGTGTGGATTTGGCAGACTCGCCGAGAGTGGTCTTGGGATTTAACACTGGATGAATTAATCCAGCCTATTCGGTGTCCGTATTTATCTATGTCTTGTACCAATTCACTCCAGGTGGGAATAGGGGAGTTAGGATTTCGCCTACAACCACTATCATCATCCCTACAAGCAGCTAGTATGTGATCTTGGGTGTTTTCTACAAACATCTTAAGACAATCAGGGAGTCCACGGATGAGAGGGGTTAATTGAACCGGGTCAATAGGAGCTAACATTGGGGAATTCCTTAATTTATCTCTTTCATATATCGCCTGAATGCAGGCTGCTTTCTGTACTGCTACAGCCAAGTCAGCTCCTGGTGTGGTGGTTAAAAATACTCCAGGTCTCCAAAAGCCTCCTACTTCTTCCTTACACAACATCATTCGATCTCCTCCTTTAAGAGAAACTCGACACACATACTCAACTTCTGATTCCCCTGACCGCCTTGAGAACTTCTCCTGTATTTTAACCAACTCTGCTGGTGACAACGGAATCGTTCGCACAGTAGTACGGATTTCATCATTATCATCAACAGTAGTCTCAGTCTTAACCAAAGGTCTCAAGGAAATCGATTGAGGTTCAGAATCAGAAATCTCTTCAACACTATCATCACTGTCAGACCAGAAATCACTGTCCCAACTTTCAGCTTCTACACTATGCAGCACTCCACGAATCTGCTTGACCGGAGCGCAAGGCTGTACTTTATTTAACAGATGACTAACCCTCTCCAGCAATTGTTTAAGATGATTATTCTCACTCACAAGTTTATCATTTTCAGTCACAAGTTTGTCATTCTCAATGGAAAGTTTATTATTTTCATCCAAAAGTTTACCCACTCTGATTCCTAATGTTTTTCCCGTCTCCCTTTCAAAGGCCAATGATGACTTCAACACATCAATCTCTGATTTCAAAGCTGTATGTTCCGCATCAGAGATCAGTTTGGGAGCAGGAGTTTCCTTAGCTTTTTGCCGAGCACAAGACAAACAGGCTCCTAACACAGCACAAATTGCACCTTTACCCTTTCTTTGACCAATCTTTCGTGAAGCCTGACACTGCTCAATGCGCTCTACCACTTTCTCTTCATCTTTCCAAAACTTTTGGGAAAACTCCTTCCCTGCCTGGGAAGGGGCACATTTGTATTTTTGCAGAAGTTTATCCATAGCAATCCTGCCGACTACGCCAATTTTACTGTCGCGTTAAGGGGTGTAGCTGATTAACCTTTACGGGCCCGGTCAGATTCAGGGTACTGAACCAGTCGGACATTCACCAAAAACACATTAACGGCCTGGGGGTCCGTTCAGACATTCACCAAAAATGCATTAACCGCCTGGGGGTCTGGTTAGATTCAGAACACTGAACTATCACGGATAACCACCCTCACCCTCGTTGCACTCAATGAGAGTTATCACAATGCAATCAAGTATGGTTTATTACAGCAACAGATAATCAGGTTCTTTTGGATTGCCGGTGATAGTGACTGTCTGCAAAAGCAAGTTGGTATGCATAAAATACACAGGTGTTATAGGTGTTATAGGTGTTGTAGGTGTTACAGATGTTACAGGTGTTTATAGATGTTACAGATGTTACAGGTGTTATAGATGTTACAGATGTTATAGATGTTACAGGTGTTACAGGTGTTTACAGGTGTCACAGGTGTGCAGCCTAGAAATAAACGCGTTGAAAGGATCAAAGACTCTATAGAGATTTATAAGCAAGTATTCAGATCTCACCCAAAGGCGTCCCAATGTGGGGGGAAGAGAGGCTCAGCCCGTCGACTGATCCCAGGAGTCAGGAGGTCCTAAGGATGTTGTCCTCGGGATGGTATCTCCCCTGACGGTGGTATCTTCCCTAACATCCCCTTTCTCTTGGGCCAATTTATATTATTTTCTATCTTTTAGGTGGAGCTTGAGTGGCTCTAGTCAAGCATATCTTAGTTATGATTGGTGTAAAGTTTTCCCGTCTCCGTTTAAAGTAATAGGCTCCGAGGAATTCAGAGCGCATGCTCAGTGAGGGGTGGTCGCACCTTGGAGGTGGGTAGCTTTTGGGATGGAGGTGTGTTTTGGTATTATAATGATATTATAATGAGCAAAAAGTACACTAGGGTACAGCATTTGTCAAAACATGACAGGTCTTTGGCTCAGGGTGGCAAAAAGTGCAGCTTTGTGCACAAGAACAATCGAGGTCCCATCTGATTACAGAGCCTAGCCGTGGTGTCTCCACTCCACTCTATGCTCCGTGCTGTTCCTTAGAGCTAGCACACCAAGTTTCCCCAGCGCGATAGCATCTAAGGCTGGGAGCCTAGGGAACGCTCAGATAAAGCAGTTATGCCCTACCCTGAAAGCCTCTTCAATGCTGTACCTTTTCCTTAAAAAATGTGAATGTTAGTTTTATTTTCCTAGTTACTTCAGGCATTTACACCACACTGCCCTGAAAGACTGCTGGGACAGATAGAGCCCAAAGTCAGTCACAGACTCCACAAGCTCAGTGGACATTTTATATACATATATGAAGGTGGTGACTAATTGGAATGTATTGGGAAATGTGGGACCTAAGCATGACATAAATGGTATGGAATAAGGGGTGGCTGTTGTCCTTGTTTTGGCTAGGATAGAGTCAATTTTCCTCCTAGTAGCTGGTATGGTGCTGTGTTTGGGATTTAGGATGAGAATAATGTTGATAACACACAGGTGTTTTAATTGTTGCAGAGCAGTGCTTACACTAAGCCAAGGACTTTTCAGCTTCTCACACTGTCCTGCCAGCAGGCAGGCTGGGGGTGCAGCAGGAGCTGGGAGGGGACAGACCCAGGACATCTGACCCAAACTGGCCAAAGGGGTATTCCATCCCATCTGACGTCATGCTGAACAATTAATATGGGGGGGGGCTGGCCAGGGTGGGGAGGGATGGATCTGCTGCTTGGGGACAGGCTTGTCAGCGGGTGGTGAGCAATTGCATTGTGCATCACTTGCTTTGTACACATTAGAAGTATAGTAGTACTGTTGCTATTATTTTCCTTTCTTTTCTGTCCTAATAAACTGTCTTTATCTCATCCCATAAGCTTTCACTTTTTTTTTTTTTCCTGATTTTCTCCCCTGTTCCACAGGGGGGTGGGGGGAGGGTGAGTGAACAGCTCTGTGGTCCTTAGCTGCTGGCTGGGTTAAAACACAACAGTGATTACTTAAATTATTTACTCAAAAATTAATTTATTCTGAGCTTCAGTATCCTTTGTTTTCTTGATTTTTCAAAGGCCAGGTTGGAGACCTTTTATAAAGAAGGTTATTATTTTTTTCACTGTTAGCAGATGCAATTCTAGACATTATATTAATTTCTAATACATGGAGCAAGTCAGAGTAGATCATAAGGAAGAGGTTCTTCATTGAGAGGGTGTTTGCACACTGGAACAGGCTCCCCAGGGAAGTAGTCACTGCAACAAGCCTTTCAGAGTTTAAGAAGCGTTTGGACTGTGCACTTCGTCACATGGTCTAAACTTCTGGGTAGACCTGTATGGTGCCAGGAGTTGGACTCGATGATCCTTATGGGTCCCTTCCAACTCAGGATATTCTATGATTCTATAAATGTTACTACCTCTGTAAAATCCCTGGATACTCTGTAACAAGTCTTGTATGTGTCTGCACTGTAATCTGTTTTTAAAGTGTGTGGAGATATGAGTTCTGCTAACAGGTGCTTGCTAGGTTCTGCACTATGCTTGCCCTATAATGGTCTTACACTTCCTGGTTAGAAGTTACTGCAATATATTGCCAGTTTGCCTGCTTATTTATCGGTTGTGATTTAACCTGTCAGACAGTTAAATACTACACGCTTGTTTGCTTCCCCCCACCCCCAAGTGGGATAGGGGAGAAAATTGAAAAGTGCAAGAACTCATGAGTTGATAAGGATAGCTTAATAATAAGAAGGGGGGGAATAAACCAAGTGATGCACAATGCAATTGCCCAGTGTAGTGGGTTTACGTGGCAAGGTTTTGGTAGCAGGGAGCCATAGGGGTGGTTTCTGTGAGAAAGATCTAGAAGCTGCCCCATATTTGGGAAGGGCCCCATTGTTTTCCAGATCCGAGCCAATAAGCGATGTTGTTTTGCGCCTCTGTGAGAGCATATTTAAGACAGGGAAAAAACGCTGCGCCAGACAGCAGCCGGGAGAGTCAAGGGAGTGAGAAACAGCCTGCAGGTGCCAAGGTCAGTGTAGAGGGAGGGGGAGAGGTGCTCCAGGCGCCGGAGCAGAAGTCCCCTGCGGCCTGTGGTGAGGACCATAGTGAAGCAGGATGTCCCCCTGCAGCCCATGGAGTACCACGGTGGAGCAGGGTTCCATGCTGCAGCCCGTGGAGGAGACCACGGTGGAGCAGGTGGCCCTGCACCGACGGAGGCTGCCGCCTGTGGAAGACCCCTGCCGGAGCAGATTCAGGGCCGGACCTGTAGCCCGTGGAGAGGAGCCCACGCAGGAGCAGGTGACCCGGCAGGAGCTGCTGCCCGTAGGGGAGCCAGGTTGGAGCAGTTTTCTCCTGAGGGATGGACCCCGTGGTACGGACCCTTATCTGGAGCAGTTCTGAAAGAGCTGCTGCCTGTGGGAAGCCCACACCAGATCAGTTCATCAAGGACTGCATCCCGTGGGTGGGACCCCACAGCACAGGGGACGAGAGTGACCGAGAAGGAGCGGCAGAGAAGTGCTGTAGACTGACCATAACCCCCATTCCCCCGTTCCCCTGCGCCGCTCGGGGGGAGGAGGTGGAAGAGGGTGGATGGGGGGAAGGTGTTTTTGTTTTTTTTTTTTCCTTTGTTTTCTCACTTCTCTCGCTTGTTAGTTGTAGGCAATAAATCTTACTATCTCCTTATGCCGAGTCTGTTTTGCCCGTTACAATAATTATTGCGTGATTTTCTCGTCCTTATCTCAATCCTTGAGCCCTTTTCACATATTTTCTCCCCATTCCTCTTTGAGGAGGGGGAGTGAGAGAGCGGCTGTGGTGGAGCTCGGCTGCCCACTCGAGCGGAACCATGACACCCAGGCAGCCCCCCAGCAACGGTCCCCTCAATTTTTATTGTTCTGTGTGACATCCTATGGTATGGACTATCCTTTTGGGTCAGCTGTCCTGGTTCTGTCCCCTCCCAGCTTCTTGTGTACCCTTAGCCTCCTTGCTGGCAGGACAGCATGAGAAGCTTGAAAAGTCCTTGATTTAGTGTAAGCACTGCTCTGCAACAGCTGAAACAGCGTGTCGCCTGCATTATTTTTCTCCTAAGTCCCACACACAGCACCGTACCAGCTACTAGGAGGAAAATTAACTCTATCCCAGCCAAAACCAGGGCATTATTGAAATCCTTCAGGAATGAAGGAGGGTGAAATCTGTAACTGACAGTTCTGGTGGCAGGAGTCCTTTTTCTTTTTTCCTCCTGGTGAATGGGGGGGGGTGGGGGTGGTAAGATTTTTATATATTCAAGAAAATGCAAAGGAGGAAAATTTTTTTGGGGGGGGGGGTTTAGTTAAACAGTTTCATGTATAACAATTCTTAATTTCTGGCATTTAAGCATAGTAGGAATTGACAGATTTGAATATTCGAAGTCTTAAAGTTGTTCCAGAATCCTGTTCTTCTGATCTTCAAAACCCCATTTCCAGCTGTGTTTTTTTTAATTATTTTTTTTTTATTGTCATTTTGTGGTGTTTTGGATTAAAACACCTCTTTTCTCAGTGGAATTTACTCCTTCAGATGTTTATGACCAATGGTTAAATATATCTTAGTTCCTCATTTTGTGAGGCAAAGCAAGCAGAGAAGTTTTCTTAGAGGCTTCTTTTGTCCATGATGACTGAAGTAGTTTGCTATTGCCCTTGGAAAAATTTTGAATTGATGACGGTATTCCAAATGTGGCCTTACTTGTATTTTGTTTTGTGATGATATAAAAAAGAAAATGTTCAGGGAAGAACGACTGTGCTGTTTAACATTTGTTTGTTTGTTTGTTTTTAATTAATTTGGTAAGCCCAAGCTAAAGATAGTTGTTTTAGTTCCATCTTTTTGTTGTGTTTTTTTTTTTTTTTTTGGTAATGTGGAGTTCTGGGAGTTGACTCTAGATGATGTTTTTCTTAGCCTTTTCACAGAAGTCTTGACTTCTGATTCATGCGGTTGCTTTCAATTTCCCTTTTCTCAACACGTTACTACTCTTTCTAAAACAGAGGCAAAATATATTAAGCTTTCCTGAATACTGTTGTGCTAAGACAACTTTGTTTTAAAAGTGTCTCCAGCTACTTTAAAACTGATGAAAAATACTTTGTCACAAAAGGACCCTATCAACTCCATCATAAAAAAAAAAAAAGACAAACTGACCTTTTTGATTGTTTGATTTGTGTAGTGTTCTCGCTTCAGCTGCTAATGTGGCTCAAAGTGGGTGACTTATCTTTACGAGATCAAATCTCTTCACTGTACAGTGTTTGGAACTAGCTGTTCATTTTTACTTGGTGTTCGCTGCCTTATTGATGTTCAGACCTCACAAAACAATAGAATTAAATTTTCAGTAATTAAATACTGGAATAATTTTTGCACGTTACCTGAAACAAAATTCTTTACAGACTTCTTAGATGACCCTCAAGAAAAAAAAATGAATTAATTTTTTCTTTGCTGCAAGCTATTCTACTATCCACGTGCATAGCAAAACATACATTTTGTGAAGATTTTAATCTAAATCTATACCAATGGAAGGCTTTTTTATGAAGTCACTATGCAGAACTTGAATCAGACATCAGAAACTATTGCTACCGTGAGACTTAATCAGACTGCTAAAAATGTTCAGGAAACTGAAATGCATTTGAATGTTAATAGTAAGAGGATAGCAATATTTCAGTATCCTTTTATTGCCTTTTTAGAATTTTACAGCTCTGTTTCAGTGATGGGCAACCTAAGCCAAGTTAGCTTTCAGGATACTTTTACTAAAGGCAGGTATGTTTTGAGTTTGTGCTACTAAAGAACGATGAGTTCATCGTGACAAATTTTGGGCTTAATCTTTTGTTACCAAGACAGCTTCTGAAAACAGTAGAATCACCGTATTCAGATCTATGGAGCTTACCTCAATACATTTCTGATAGCCGTTTTTTAATGTTGGGAGTACAACTGTTTTATCATGGAATCATGGAATGGTTTAGGTTGGAAGGGACCTTAAAGATCATATAGTTCCACCCCCACCCCCACACCCCCCCATGAGCAGGGATGCATTCTACCACCTTCCGCTAGACCAGGTTGCTCAAAGCCCTGTCTAACCTGGCCTTGAACAATTCTAGGGATGGGGCATCCACAACTTCTCTGGGCAACCTGCTCCAGTGCCTCACCACCCTCTGAAGAATTTCTTCCTAATATCTAATCTAAATCTATCCTCTTAGTTTAAAGCCATTACTCCTTGTCCTATCGCTACATTCCCTGACAAGGAGTCCCTCCCCAGCTTTCCTGTAGGCCCGGTTTAGGTACTGGAAGGCTGCAATGAGAACTTCCTGGAGCTTTCTCTTCTCCAGGGAACAACCCCAACTCTCTCAGCCTGCCTTTCTAGGAGAGGTGCTCTCTGGTCATCATTTATCAAAGTTAATGAACAGTGATTGATCTGGTGTGTCTCTTCTTAGGGGAACAGAGGGCCCTCTTTGTCGGCCTGAACCTACCCGTAGGGAGGTCTGCTGCCTCCCTGGGGCCAGGGTCAGGGACGTTGCCAGGAAGCTTCCCACAATGGTACGCCCCTCTGACTATTACCCTCTTTTGATAGTCCAGGCGGGCAGTGAGAACATTGAAGATAGAAGCCTGAAGGATATCAAAAGAGACTTCAGGGGGCTGGGTCGGTTAGTGGATGGAGCGGGAGTGCAGGTGGTGTTTTCGTCCATCCCTACGGTGGCAGGGAGGGGTTCAGAGAGGACACGGAAAGCCCACCTGTTAAACACGTGGCTCCGGGGCTGGTGCCAACGCAGAAATCTTGTTTTTTTTGATCATGGGGCACTTCACTCAGCACCCAGCCTGATGGCCGCAGAAGGGTCCCTATCTTTTAGGGGAAAAAGGATCCTGGGCCAGGAGCTGGCAGGGCTCATTGAGAGGGCTTTAAACTAGGTAAGAAGGGGGATGGGGCTGAAGCAAGGATTGTTGGAGCTGTGCCAGGGGGAATGATGGCAAGGCCGGAGGATAAGGCAATGGCCCAGCTGAAGTGCATCTACACCAATGCACACAGCATGGGTAACAAACGGGAGGAGATGGAAGCCATCGTGCGGCAGGCAGGCTACGACTTGGTTGCCATCACTGAGACGTGGTGGGACCAGTCTCATGACTGGAGTGCTGCAATGGCTGGCTATAAGCTCTTCAGAAGGGACAGGCAGCACAGAAGGGGTGGTGGTGTGGCTCTCTATATTAGAGAGTCTTTCGAGGTTGTAGAACTCGAGTCTGGGAACGACAAGGTCGAGTCCCTTTGGGTTAGGATCGGCAGGGACAATAAGGCTAGCGTCCTGGTCGGGGTCTGCTATTGACCGCCGAACCAGGATGAGGAGACGGATGAGGAATTCTACAGGCAGCTGACAGAACTTGCGAAATCTTCAGCGCTTGTTCTCGTGGGGGACTTCAACTTCCCTGACATATCCTGGAAGCACAACACAGCCCAGAGAAAGCAGTCTAGGAGGTTTCTGGAGAGCGTGGAAGATAGCTTCCTGACACAGCTGGTTAGTGAACCTACCAGGGGTGGCACCCCGCTAGACCTTCTCTTCACAAACAGAGAAGGGCTGGTGGGAGATGTGGTGGTTGGAAACTGTCTTGGGCAGAGTGACCACGAAATGGTGGAGTTCTCTATTCTTGGCGAGGCCAGGACGGGGACCAATAAAACCGCTGTATTGGACTTCTGGAGGGCTGACTTTGTGCTGCTGAGGACACTGGTTGATGGAGTCCCTTGGGAGGCGGTTCTGAAGGGCAGAGGAGTCCAGGAAGGCTGGGCGCTCTTCAAGAGGAAAGTCTTAATGGCGCAGGAACGGTCTGTCCCCACGTGCCCAAAGACGAGCCGGAGTGGAAGAAGACCAGCCTGGCTCAACAAAGACTTGTGGCTTGAGCTTAGGAGAAAAAAGAGGGTTTATAATCTTTGGAAAAAAGGGTAGGCCACCGAGGAGGACTATAAGGATGTTGTGAGGCAGTACAGGGACAACATTAGAAAGGCCAAAGCTCATCTGGAGCTCAATCTGGCTACTGCCGTTAAAGATAACAAAAAACGTTTCTATAAATACATCAACACAAAAAGGAGGACTAAGGAGAATCTCCATCCTTTACTGGATGCGGGGGGAAACTTAGTTACAAGAGATGAGGAGAAGGCGGAGGTGCTCAATGCCTTCTTCGCCTCAGCCTTTAGCGGCAATACCGGTTGTTCTCTGGATACTCAGTACCCTGAGCTGGTGGAAGGGGATGGGGAGCAGGATGTGGCCCTCACTATCCACGAAGAACTGGTTGGTGACCTGGTACAGCACTTGGATGTGCACAAGTCAATGGGGCCGGATGGGATCCACCCAAGGGTACTGAGAGAACTGGCAGAGGAGCTGGCCAAGCCGCTTACCATCATTTATCAGCAGTCCTGTCTATCGGGGGAGGTCCCAGTTGACTGGCGGCTAGCAAACGTGATGCCCATCTACAAGAAGGGCCGGAGGGCAGACCTGGGAAACTACAGGCCTGTCAGTTTGACCTCAGTGCCAGGGAAGCTCATGGAGCAGATCCTCCTGAGAGTCATCACGCAGCACTTGCAGGGCAAGCAGGCGATCAGGCCCAGTCAGCATGGGTTTATGAAAGGCAGGTCCTGCTTGACGAACCTGATCTCCTTCTATGACAAAGTGACACGCTGGGTGGATGAGGGAAAGGCTGTGGATGTGGTCTACCTTGACTTCAGCAAGGCTTTTGACACCGTCTCCCACAGCATTCTCCTCAAGAAACTGGCTGCTCTTGGCTTGGACTGGCGCACGCTTCGTTGGGTTAGAAACTGGCTGGATAGCCGGGCCCAAAGAGTCGTGGTGAATGGAGCCAAGTCCAGTTGGAGGCCAGTCACTAGTGGCATTCCCCAGGGCTCGGTGCTGGGGCCAGTCCTCTTTAATATCTTCATCGATGATCTGGACGAGGGCATGGAGTGCACCCTCAGTAAGTTCGCAGATGACACCAAGTTAGGTGCGTGTGTTGATCTGCTCGAGGGTAGGAAGGCTCTGCAGGAGGATCTGGATAGGCTGCACCGATGGGCTGAGGTCAACTGCATGAAGTTTAACAAGGTCAAGTGCCGGGTCCTGCACCTGGGGTGCAATAACCCCAAGCAGAGCTACAGGCTGGGAGAGGAATTGTTGGAGAGCTGCCAGGCAAAGAAGGACCTGGGAGTGATGGTGGATAGTCAGCTGAATATGAGCCAGCAGTGTGCTCAGGTGGCCAAGAAGGCCAACAGCATCCTGGCTTGCATAAGAAACAGTGTGACCAGCAGGGCTAGGGAGGTGATTGTCCCCCTGTACTCGGCTCTGGTGAGGCCGCACCTCGAGGACTGTGTTCAGTTTTGGGCTCGTCGCTACAAGAAGGACATCGAGGTGCTTGAGCGGGTCCAGAGAAGGGCGAGGAAGCTGGTGAGAGGCCTGGAGAACAAGTCCTACGAGGAGCGGCTGAGGGAGCTGGGCTTGTTCAGCCTGGAGAAAAGGAGGCTCAGGGGCGACCTTATTGCTCTCTACAGATACCTTAAGGGAGGCTGTGGAGAGGTGGGGGTTGGTCTTTTCTCCCACGTACCTGGTGACAGGACGAGGGGGAATGGGCTTAAGTTGCGCCAGGGGAGTTTTAGGTTGGATCTTAGGAAGAACTTCTTTACTGAAAGGGTTGTTAGACATTGGAACAGGCTGCCCAGGGAAGTGGTGGAGTCACCATCCCTGGAAGTCTTCAAAAGACGTTTAGATGTAGAGCTTAGGGATATGGTTCAGTGGGGACTGTTAGTGTTAGGTCAGAGGGTAGACTCGATGATCTTGAGGTCTCTTCCAACCTAGAAATTCTGTGATTCTGTGATTCTGTGTATATATAAGAGAAGGCTTGCTAGGAGACGAGTTCTTCATGGTCTGTCATTATAACTAAATCACTCTTGTTAATGCTTGTATGGGTGCATGCTACTTATTTTCATTCTATCCAAATTCTTAAGGTGTGAATTTTTAGTTAAATGTGGGACAGTCCTGTATTTCTCAATGGCGGAAATGTTCTTCTGAGATGCTTATCAGTGCTACCTATTTGCCTTAGGCTCATCAGTCTTTGCAAAGGTAACTGTTTGATGTCAAGCTGGAAGGACATATCAAGTGAACTAAATAGGTCTCTTCATTTTTTTATTAACATCTGCAATAATGAAATAGAGCATACTTATTAAATATGTAGGTAGTACAAATCTGAATAGAGTTTGCAGTCGCTTTGGGGGGTACAGAATGCAGAAATGTCTCTGACTGCTGGAGATAGGTGAAGTAAATGACTTGAATAGCAGGGGAAAAAAACAAAAATGGTCAGATCTTGTAGAAGAAATCTTTGAAACGATGTAAGAGCAATTCAGTGCTGGAACGTGTTGCAGAAGAAAGTGGTAGTCTAACTTGTTGGTGTAACTTAATTTGAAATCAGCCAAAAATCAAACTGATGTTTGGCAACCAAACTGACTGTAAATGGTTTAGGCATAGCAAATCTTGCCTGAGGTGACGGTAGTCTTGCTGGCCTTCCGCTCTCACTTGGCGACCTGTTTTCAGTTTGCCAAAAATATTTTCCTGGGGATGAAGAGTACTCTAGTGTTGATACTTGTAATGAAGCAGAGCTCATACTTGTAATGAAAACATTTTCTGTATTAAAATACATTCTAAGGCAAGCTTGTTGGCAACATCAGAAAGGTAGCAACTAAGAATATTTATGGAGCCTGGTAAAACATGGGGTTGGTAACTTAAAGCTGGATAGGCTGTATATTCTAAAATGTGGTTTAAAGAAAAACTAACCGATCAGGTGGATGATTAGTTGTGTGGCACTTGCCACACTCAGGGTTTTGGGTTCTACAATCTCAGGTGCACTTTTGACCAGCCATGTTGGCACTGGATGGTGCACACTTGACCAGGTGGTGCAAGAGCATTCTGGGTAGCAAGTTGGCAGGATTTATTATCAGAGCTTTGAACTAGATTTAGTGGAGGAAGGAATGTACCTCTTACAGAAAAGAACTAGGGACTGCTGAAACTTTAGGAAGCAACAGGGGAAATAGTTGTGAGTTGTCACAAAGGAAGGAGGAATTGTCACAAATTGTCACAAAGAAACTGTCAGAAATAGGAGGGCTCCTATAAAAAGACCTGGTGGATGAGATACCCTGGAACACTGTCCTTAGCTCTGTTCATCTCCTTTGTCCCTGGCAACTCTTTAAGGATGTTTTTCTTAGAGTGCAAGAACTCTCCACCCCCCTGTGTAAGAAAGAAAGCAAGCAGGGAGGGCAGGAAACTGGGATGGCTGTGCAAGGACCTGCTGGTCAAACTGAGGCGCAAGAAGGAAATGCACAGGCAGTGGAAGCAGGGGCATATGGCATGGGAAGAGTACAGGGATGCTGCCTAGACGTGCAGGGATAGGATCAGGAAAGCTAAAATGAAAGAAAAAACAAACAAAAAACCAGCTTTAGTATGAATTCATGGCATAAAAAAAAGAAGCAGCAACTCAACTAAGTAGTGCAGTTTAATACTTACAAATTTGCTAAACTTCTTTTTAATTGTTGAAATTTCTCTTGCTGGAAGTCTGCAGTAGCCCAATTCAGGCCAAAATGCAATAATAATTATCAGTTACCTAGTTCAGATTCCACAGTGCTTGTTAAAACTTATCAAATTACAGCAGTTTTAGATTAAAGTGACCCACGTCTGTGTTCACTAACAGATTTGCACTCTGTTGTGCATAGGATGGAATACGTTTATTTGCTTTTCCCTATAGCATGCGCTTGAATGTTAATTATGTTTTCACTACATGAATTTCTAATAACGTGTATATCATACTTAAATATTTTTGAGTCATTGATAATTTTGCGGTATCCAGCCGTAGAGCATGATTCCCTTATAATTCAGGTAGTGTTTCATCCATTTATTTCCTTTCAGTGCTATTGCTCAGCATTAAGCAATAGTTTATATTACCTTGTGTCCTGGTTTCAGTTAGAAGAGAATTAATTTTCTTCCTAGTAGCTGGTGGAATGCTGTGTTTTTGCTTAGGATGAGAAGGGTGCTGATAACTGCTTGAGGGTAGGAAAGCTCTGCAGGAGGATCTGGATAGGCTGCACCGATGGGCTAAGGTCAACTGCATGAAGTTCAACAAGGCCAAGTGCCGGGTCCTGCACCTGGGGCGCAATAACGCCAAGCAGAGCTACAGGCTGGGAGAGGAATGGTTGGAGAGCTGCCAGGCAGAGAAGGACCTGGGATTGATGGTGGATAGTCGGCTGAATATGAGCCAGCAGTGTGCTCAGGTGGCCAAGAAGGCCAACGGCATCCTGGCTTCTATCAGGAACAGTGTGACCAGCAGGGCTAGGGAGGTGATCGTCCCCCTGTACTCAGCTCTGGTGAGGCCTCACCTCGAGGACTGTGTTCAGTTTTGGGCCCCTCGCTACAAGAAGGACATCGAGGTGCTTGAGCGGGTCCAGAGAAGGGCGACGAAGCTGGTGAGGGGCCTGGAGAACAAGTCCTACGAGGAGCGGCTGAGGGAGCTGGGCTTGTTCAGCCTGGAGAAGAGGAGTCTCAGGGGCGACCTTATTGCTCTCTACAGATACCTTAAGGGAGGCTGTAGTGAGGTGGGGATTGGTCTGTTCTCCCACGTGCCTGGTGACAGGACGAGGGGGAATGGGCTTAAGTTGAGCCAGGGGAGTTTTAGGTTAGATGTTAGGAAGAAGTTCTTTACTGAAAGGGTTGTTAGGCATTGGAACAGGCTGCCCAGGGAAGTGGTGGAGTCACCATCCCTGGAAGTCTTCAAAAGAAGTTTAGACGTAGAGCTTAGGGATATGGTTTAGTGGGGACTGTTAGTGTTAGGTCAGAGGTTGGACTCGATGATCTTGAGGTCTCTTCCAACCTAGAAATTCTGTGATTCTGTGATAACACCCCGATGTTTTAATTGTTGCAGAGCAGTGCTTATACCAAGCCAAGGACATCTCAGCCTTTTGCTCTGTCCTGCCAACAGGCAGGCTGGGGGTGCAGTAAGAGCTGGGAGGGGACAGACCCAGGACAGGTGACCCAAACTAGCCAAAGGGGTATTCCATACCATCTGACGTCATGCTAAACAATATATAGGGGTGGCTAGCCGGGGGGAGGGGGCCGGACTGCTCGGGGTTAGGCTGGGCATCGGTCAGTGGGTGGTGAGCAATTGCATTGTGCATCACTTGTTTGTACATATTATTATTACTTTCCTATTATCACCATTGTATCATTATAATTATTATTGTTATTATTATTTTGTTATTATTATTTTCCTGTCTTATTAAACTGTCTTTATCTCAACTCACGGGCTTCACTTTCCATTTCTCTCCCCCGTCCCAGAGAGGGAGGGAGGAGGGTGAGCGAACGGCTGCGTGGTGTTTAGCTGCCGGCCGGGTTAAACCACGACACCTTGCATTCTCTTGTTTACTGAGAAATGTTTCTCTGCCTGTGGGGAGAACAAGGGGTAGAAAAAGTACTCTCGCGTTTTGCCTTAAGCCATTACCTTCTCTTGCCCATGTTCAAACTAGTGAATTTTACTGGATTTTGGCAATATTTCTGGATATTCAGGCTCTGTTTCCATTCAATCGAGAGGAAAGTACGGCGTTCTTGGCATCTAGTTTTCTCATGAGGAATCTTAATGTGGCCTCTGAGATTAACTTTCAGGGGCTAATTTGGGAAATCAGCTTCTTCTAAGAAGCTAGTGAAATAGCTTCTATAATCCATTCTAGACAGTATCAGAAAATATTTCAATGAGATAATTTTGCCACAGCTTTCTGATCAGACGTCACGCAAGATGCTTCATCCAATTTGCAGGAGGAAATAAAGGAATGAATATTAGTTCTAATTTTATGATCTTTTTGAAATATTTGATTAATATGACACTTTGGTAATAAAAGGACAAATGTGACGCTGTAATGAGATAAGGCTAGCTAGATTACAAATCATATCTGTTTGAGACAACAATACCAGACAACAGAAAGGAGGTAGTGATTATACCACAAGCATAATGTTCTTGAAATGAGTACTTTTTAGATGTTTACCTTGTTTTTCCAATTACAGGGACTTGCCATGGAGTGCTGAAGCCTTGTCTCATTGATTCAGAGACCTAAATGGCGCAGCATGACTTTGCTCCAGCCTGGCTTAATTTTCCTACTCCACCATCATCAACAAAGGTATGTTTTTGCTGTTCTGATCAGGCAGCTTCAATATTACAGAATCACAGAATCACAGAATTTCTAGGTTGGAAGAGACCTCAAGATCATCGAGTCCAACCTCTGACCTAACACTAACAGTCCCCACTAAACCATATCCCTAAGCATTATTGCAGATGTTAATAAAAAAAATGAAGAGACCTATTTAGTTCACTTGATATGTCCTTCCAGCTTGACATCAAACAGTTACCTTTGCAAAGACTGATGAGCCTAAGGCAAATAGGTAGCGCTGATAAGCATCTCAGAAGAACATTTCCGCCTTTGAGAAATACAGGACTGTCCCACATTTAACTAAAAATTCACACCTTAAGAATTTGGATAGAATGAAAATAAGTAGCATGCACCCATACAAGCATTAACAAGAGTGATTTAGTTATAATGACAGACCATGAAGAACTCGTCTCCTAGCAAGCCTTCTCTTATATATACACAGAATCACAGAATCACAGAATCACAGAATTTCTAGGTTGGAAGAGACCTCAAGATCATCGAGTCCAACCTCTGACCTAACACTAACAGTCCCCACTGAACCATATCCCTAAACTCTACATCTAAACGTCTTTTAAAGACTTCCAGGGATGGTGACTCCACCACTTCCCTGGGCAGCCTGTTCCAATGTTTAACAACCCTTTCGCTAAAGAATTTCTTCCTAAGATCCAACCTAAAACTCCCCTGGCGCAACTTAAGCCCATTCCCCCTCATCCTGTCACCAGGCACGTGGGAGAATAGACCAACCCCCACCTCGCTACAGCCTCCTTTAAGGTATCTGGGCCTCCTTTAAGGTATCTGGGTATCAATGGGCCCATCCGGCCCCATTGACTTGTGCACATCCAAGTGCCGTACCAGGTCACCAACCAGTTCTTCGTGGATAGTGAGGGCCACATCCTGCTCCCCATCCCCTTCCACCAGCTCAGGGTACTGGGTATCCAGAGAACAACCGGTATTGCCGCTAAAGACTGAGGCGAAGAAGGCATTAAGCACCTCCGCCTTTTCCTCATCTCTTGTAACTAAGTTTCCCCCCGCATCCAGTAAAGGATGGAGATTCTCCTTAGTCCTCCTTTTTGTGTTGATGTATTTATAAAAACATTTTTTGTTATCTTTAACAGCAGTAGCCAGATTGAGCTCCAGATGAGCTTTGGCCTTTCTAATGTTGTCCCTGTACTGCCTCACAACATCCTTATAGTCCTCCTCGGTGGCCTGCCCTTTTTTCCAAAGATTATAAACCCTCTTTTTTCTCCTAAGCTCAAGCCACAAGTCTTTGTTGAGCCAGGCTGGTCTTAAAGAAGTCTAAGGAAGTCTAAATGTCATAACATCAATCATAATAAAAATAATAATAAAACATAATAAATATGGGAAGGGTGATAACAGATGATATATATCAAGTCTTGCTGTCATGATTTAAATAGTTGAACCTTGGTTCTCCAACTCATATCTCTAGTAGGGGGTTTCTGCTTGAGCACCTGAGTTCATGGAAAGAAGAATGCGGACACATTGCCAGAGCTGTTGTTAGATTAAAATTTCCTTCATCAGTAGCTCAAAATGAATTATTGTATTGCTGGAAAAACTGAGAGGTATGTTCTTGATGTTCTTGCTTCTGATTTTGCTTTGTCCTATACATTTTAGAGAATGTTTTTTCTTATTCCATCATCCAAGTGATCAAAAAAATGCTTTTGAAAATAGACCTTCTGTCCTGGTTTCAGTTAGAACAGAATTTTCTTCATAGTAGCTGGTGGAGTGCTGTGTTTTGGCTTGGGATGAGAAGAGTGCTGATAACACCCCGATGTATTAATTGTTGCAGAGCAGTGCTTATACCAAGCCAAGGACATCTCAGCCTTTTGCTCTGTCCTGCCAACGGGCAGGCTGGGGATGCAGTAAGAGCTGGGAGGGGACAGACCCAGGACAGGTGACCCAAAATAGCCAAAGGGGTATTCCATACCATCTGACATCATGCTAAACAATATATAGGGGTGGCTAGACGGGGGAGGGGGCTGGACTGCTCAGGGTTAGGCTGGGCATCGGTCAGCGGGTGGTGAGCAATTGCATTGTGCATCACTTGTTTGTACATATTATTATTACTTTCCTATTATCACCATTGTATTATTATTATTATTATTATTATTATTGTTATTATTATTTTGTTATTATTATTTTCCTGTCTTATTAAACTGTCTTTATCTCAACTCACGGGCTTCACTTTCCATTTCTCTCCCCCGTGCCAGAGAGGGAGGGGGAGGGGGAGCGAACGGCTGCGTGGTGTTTATCTGCCTACTGGGTTAAACCACAACAGTCCTTTTTGGCGCCCAACGTGGGGCCCGAAAGGTTGAGATAACGGCAGATCTGACCAGAGTGTGTTAAACTAAAATTGGTGTAAATATTAGACCTGCTTAATAGTCACTTGTCATAATGCTGATTGCTTTAATCTCAACTCTTCTGTGCCTGTTTTCCAAATTGAGTATTATAGCACATTATTTTCCGTATTTACTCTCTGTCATGTTGTTTATCCTCTCCGGGCCCTGGTCTCAGATCATTATGGTACTGTGTGTTGTAGCAATGGCTTACGAGACGATGAAATATCTGGTCATGACTCTAACTTGTACTATACTATGTACTCAGTAACATCGTCGACTCTGTACTTTGGAAACTGTATCTTGGAAATTATTAGCAATTATACCTATTGTTTTTTTCCATTAGGGAGTCAATCTGTGGAGGGGAAAGGGGAAGATATTTTTTCTTACTTGATTACTCTCCCTTTCTCCTTCACCACCCCTGTATCCTCCTGGATCACTCTCCCTTCCTCCTTCACCACCCTCTTATCCTCCGAGCTTATTACAATAGCTCTCCAAGATATTGAATATCCTTGGGATACTCAGACCAGCATGGTCTTGTTGTTCTGCCTCCTGAATGTGCTTCAGATTCTGCTTAAAGTTAAACAACTACTTAGGAAGCTCATCCGGAGATCTGCCCGGAGGCAGTATAGTTGTGGGTGGCAGGGAGTATGGGAGGATATGGGCAGGCATCTAGAGCAGTTGGCACTCCCAGTTGTTGGGAATTGGCATAATTGTTCGATCTAAGCTTGCTTTAAGCAACCAGGGTAGGCCTTAGAAATCTCAGGGCCTGCTGTAGCTGAGCAAACCAGGCTGCCAGAGTAACTGTGAGAAGCTCCCACGGCAATGACTCCCCACATCACCCAATTAAGGAACTCAGAAAATATTGTTATCAGCAGCTGGCCTCAAGGACTAGGCCTACGTGACCGTTAAGCACAAAGGGGGTTGTTTTCCTAACTTCTAATCAAAAAGGGGGGTTCTTTTCTTGCAGGTGGTGTTATTTTCTTAACGGTTTGTCTGAGTGCTTTTGACCAATAATCTTGTGTGAAACACTGTCCACCCCTGTAAAATTCACTATAAAAGTTGGACTATTCGGGCAATAAAATGGTGAAGCATGATCTGACTCTGCTGGTGTCTGTCGTGCTTTCGTCCGTGCTTCGCAACAAATGGCGCCCGAACAGGCTGAGACCTGAACAGGACCCGAACGGAACATCGCAGCTTCGCCGGGACAAACATCGCAGCGCAGCGGGACACCAGCGGCGCCGGCACATCCGAACGCAGGTAGACCAGGAGACCAGCGGCGCCGGGACCAGCGGCGCCGCGACCTCGCCGCGCCGTCGGGACTTCGGAGCGCCCATCCGACCGGCGCTTGAGCGGACCGGACACCGGCCCAGAAACACGGTACACAGGACTCACGGTGAGGCGTGGTATTCCCGCTGAGACACGCGGAAAACCGCGGGGAAAAGGAATCGCGGAGAGACGCGGAATCGCGGTGAGACGCGGAATCGCGGAGAGACGCGGAAAAGGGAATTGCGGTGAGACGCGGAATCGCGGAGAGACGCGGAATCGCGGTGCGATACGGGCCATCCGAGATCGAGTTGCTACGGGAGACCAGAGGCGTCAGTGGACAATGGCGGCCGACCCTCACCGTGTGGCGAGTCGGCACAGAGCAGAGGGGCGGAGATCAGGACCCTGCAGCCTGTCTGACGTAACCATGGAGGCAGCGGCAGCAGCGGCTGTGCTGCTTCTCTCTGGCATTCTTTTTATAAGAAGTTATCTTGCAATGCAAAAAAAGACTATTCGTCCCCAGATCGGTGTTATAACTATGTTTCTGGATAACATTCCGTGGGGTTGCCACATTCTACAGACTATTAATGACGAATTAGCTCTATTGCGGGGCAGGAGTGCAGAGACGCAGATTACACTGCCAAATGACCACCGGCAGGCTGTTTCACAAACAGCTTCTAAGGTTGCAGCCGGCACTGCCTGCAGCCGTATAGCAGACGTTACACTCTCTTTCCTAACTAGTAATCATGTGTCTCATCCATTTGTGGTGAATGGTCAGTGGCAAAAAGAAAAGGGGGAGAGTAAGGGGCGACAAAGACAGAAACGGAACCAGGAGGATGCCACTGACACTAACAGCAGGGGTAATAGGAGTAGTATAAGTGACACAGGTGTGGGGCGGTGGCGGGCGCTGCCGCGCTGCGGGGCGCTCTGCCTGCTGCTCGCCCTCGCCGGCCTGTGCACTGCTGCCGACAGTGCTAGAACAAAATGTGAAGACTGCTCAGATGGCAGTGATGAGAGTGCTTGTGTGAAGAACATGTGTGCTGAATCTGACTTTGTGTGCAACAGTGGTCAGTGTGCGCCAAACAGACGGCAGTGTGATGGGGATCTGGACTGTGAAGATGGGTCTGACGAAAGTGCTGAGCTGTGTCATATGAGAGCATGCCGGGTAACTGAAATCAGCTGTGGTCCTCAGTCAACCCAGTGTATCCCAGTGTCCTGGAAAGGTGATGGTGAAAAAGACTGTGACAGAGATCCTGATTGCAAGGATGGAAGTGATGAAATTAACTGCCTTTCTCAGACCTGCAGGCCAGACCAGTTCAGATGTGAAGATGGGAACTGTGTCCATGGGAGTAGGCAGTGCAGTGGTGTGAGAGACTGTCTGGATGGCACTGATGAAGCAAACTGTAACAATGTTATTCAGTGCTCTGGACCTGGCAAATTCAAGTGCAGAAGTGGAGAATGCATAGATATCAATAAAGTGTGTAACCAGCAGAGAGACTGCAAGGACTGGGGTGATGAGCCCCTGAAGGAATGCATCATAAATGAATGTGACTGTCCAGCTGGGTTTGAGTTTGTAGACAAGAGAAACTGTGGAGACATTGATGAATGCCAAAACCCTGGTAGCTGTAGTCAAATCTGTATCAACCTGAAAGGTGGCTACAAATGTGAATGTAGCCATGGCTATCAGATGGATCCTGCTACAGGAACCTGGAAAGGGCCATACGGGTACAGAACTACAAATAACACCTGTGATTACAATGACACTGCTAAGCAGGGTTTAGGGGTTTATAGCATGGAGACAAGCGGTAACAACTACAGTGTTTGGAACAATTGTACAGCTTTGGCCTTACCTCCTGATGCTTTTCTGATTTGTGGTGATAGGGCCTGGCAAGGTATTGCTGCAAATGCTATCAGATGTCCATGTTACTTAGATAAACTCATTGTATTTGCTCCTAGCTTGTTACAGTTGCGTGAGATCACCAGACATAAATGGGCATTGCTTGCACCGGATTGCAATGATAATGTTGAATTGTGTGGGGTTGCAGCTAGAGCGGCATTGGCAATTTTAGTGCCTGGAGTGGCATCTGCAGCCGCACGTAACAACTGCTTGGCTGTGGGGATCGGCTGTGGTGTGGACGCCCCTAGGTGCACCCTGAGCGTTTTGTTCGGAGGGGACTCCACTCTCAGCTGCTCACCGCAGGAGCAGACAAAGATCTCCTGAAGCTGCAGACAAACAGTATGTTTTCAGCTGCTGGAGGGATACTAACTGGAGTGTTAATAATTGTGTGTGTTATTCTTAAATGTCCAGGTATTTTGTGTTGAAAGTATTTGTGTAAGAGTAAGGTTTTAAAACAAAGTGTTGCAAGTCATTTCACGAGGAACACAATGAGAGAAAATACTTGTTTGTTTGCTTATCATTCTAAATTATGTTCTTGTGGTATGATTGAGAGTGAGATGTGCCAGAGGCCTCTGGGTGTGCGATTGTGCTCTGTATGTGTGATTGTACTATGTGAATAAGAGCGCGCTTTTGCCATAGTGCAGGTTATTGCCATAGTGCAGGTTTGCCACAGTGCAGGTTATTGCCTTAGTGCAGGTTTGCCATAGTGCAGGTTATTGCCATAGTGCAGGATTCCGGAATATGGCCCTAGTACCGGTTATTGTTGCCTTAGTGCAGGATTCCGGAATATAACCATAATACAGGTTGTCATTGCCAAAGTGCAGGATTCTGGAATATAGCCTTAGTACAGGTTATTGTTACCATAGTGCAGGCCGGCAAAAATTATCAAAAGATTTATTAGAAAGATTCAATATGATATCAATCCTTTTAATCAATAGTTCACTGATTTGTTTGAAACAATGCACAGATGGTTACTGGGATTAGTCAAAGGGGGATTAGGTTTAAGTGTGTCACTATTAAATTGTGTTACTTACTATTAGATTGTGTTACCATTAAATGCTTACAGTAATTATAGTATTATTAGGGTTAAGTTATATAGTTGTGTTATATTGTATATTTGACACCTACTGTAAAACCAAGTACTGCCTGTACTAAAAGAAAACGGGGGAATTGTTGGGAATTGGCATAATTGTTCGATCTAAGCTTGCTTTAAGCAACCAGGGTAGGCCTTAGAAATCTCAGGGCCTGCTGTAGCTGAGCAAACCAGGCTGCCAGAGTAACTGTGAGAAGCTCCCACGGCAATGACTCCCCACATCACCCAATTAAGGAACTCAGAAAATATTGTTATCAGCAGCTGGCCTCAAGGACTAGGCCTACGTGACCGTTAAGCACAAAGGGGGTTGTTTTCCTAACTTCTAATCAAAAAGGGGGGTTCTTTTCTTGCAGGTGGTGTTATTTTCTTAACGGTTTGTCTGAGTGCTTTTGACCAATAATCTTGTGTGAAACACTGTCCACCCCTGTAAAATTCACTATAAAAGTTGGACTATTCGGGCAATAAAATGGTGAAGCATGATCTGACTCTGCTGGTGTCTGTCGTGCTTTCGTCCGTGCTTCGCAACACCCAGTGTTTTGGAAATTCACCCCTGAACAACTGCAAAATCCTCAAAAACTGGCAGAATGCTTGAAAAAAAGGTGTCATGATTCTGGCAGTTCCAAAGTAACACAAATCATTGTAACGTGCTGGGGCCTGGCTCATGCCTATCGAGCTGCCATTGATACTGCTATCAACTTAGTGACAGACCCTGCGGCCACTCCAAGTCCTGTGACAGATCCAACGGCCACTGTGACCCCTACGGTGGACTCTGCAGCCGCTCCAGTCCCATCTCCTGCAGCTGCTCCAGCTCCGGTTCCTGCAGCTGCTCCAGCTCCGGTTCCTGCAGCCGCTCCAGTCCCAGCTCCTGCAGCCGCTCCAGCTCCGGTTCCTGCAGCCGCTCCAGCTCCAGTTCCTGCAGCTACTCCAGTCCCTGCTCCTTCAGCCGCTCCAGTCCCAGCTCCTGCGGCCTCTCCAGCTCCAGTTCCTTCAGATACTACAGTTCCTGCAGCCACTCCAGCTGGGTCAGAGAAACGAGCTGTAGCAGTGCAAGTTGACCCTGCAGAGGGTATTCCAACCCCTGTGGCAGACCCTGTAACGGGGTCAGAGAAACGAGCTGTAGCAGTGCAAGTTGACCCTGCAGAGGGTATTCCAACCCCTGTGGCAGACCCTGTAACAAGGTCAGAGAAACGAGCTGTAACAGTGCAAGCTGCCCCTGTAGAGAAGGTGAAAAAATGGTATAGAGATTCAGGTCGTTTAGAACGCAGAGAGTCTTCTGCCAAATCTAGGTATAGAGACGACGACGACGCTGGGCCATCAAGGATTCAGGAGGAGGAAGATGAGGATGACGAAAAATCAACAGTAACTACCCGAAGCCTATACAAGCGTGAGTTACGAGATGTGCGAAAAGATTTTGGTCGCTGTATAGGTGAGCAGCTTGTCACCTGGCTGCTCTGGTGCTGGGACTCTGGAGCCAATTGTGTGGAATTAGGTGGCAGGGAAGCCAGGCAGCTGGGATCCCTTGCTCGAGACGCCGGCATTGACAAAGCAATTGCAGATGGAGCACAATCTCACAGCCTCTGGAGGCGTCTCCTCTCAGCTGTGAGGGAAAGGTATCCCTTCAAGGAAGAACTTTTATGTCTACCAGGCAAGTGGACCACTATGGAGAAGGGAATCCAGTACCTGAGGGAATTAGCCGTACGGGAAGTGATTTATGAGGATCCAGACCTCAGACAAACATCCAAAGATCCAGATGAAGTCAGGTGTACACGACCCATGTGGCGGAAGTTTGTACGGAGTGCACCGTCATCATATTTGCCATTTGCCAAGGCGATCGGCTCCGGGGCAGATGCGTTCTGCAGCGGAGCGGG
Source organism: Aythya fuligula (assembly GCF_009819795.1). Taxonomy (NCBI): domain Eukaryota; kingdom Metazoa; phylum Chordata; class Aves; order Anseriformes; family Anatidae; genus Aythya; species Aythya fuligula. Next base: position 8,926,328 of record NC_045594.1, read on the forward strand.
GGATCGGGCCAGGCAGGGCTAATTATTCCGGCATCGAGCCTACTTGAGGGAGCCGCCAGGACCTGGCAGCCCTCGTGAGGGAGGCTGACGAGGCGAAGGCGGAACCAGCAGCGCCCCCTCCCCAGCCGTTCAAAAGCTGCCCCTAGGGAGCGCGAGCGACCAGGAGTGCGGCGACCAGGACGGACAAACAGGGCGTGGCGCATCAGAAGGGAGTGGCGCGGCAGTTAGCGTGGCAGTTCGCGCAGGAAGGGCGCACAGGAAGGGCAGAGCGCTCCCCCTGCCCACACGAACACCTCCTTAACAACAGCCATTAGATAGGTGATAATGGTCTCCACCAGGCATGGTGCGCTCTCCAGAAAGTCGGTACACACCCAGACCGACTACCCATTAAAAAATGCCGCAGTTCAGGTCACCAGATGCAGGGAGTGTCTGAGCCTGTTGCTGCCATCGGCGGGAGGCAGAGAAACTGTGTGCGTGAGGTGCGAGCAGGTGGATGACCTGGTCCGCATGGTGGCGGAGCTCAAGGAGGAGATGGAGAGGTTGAGGGCCATCAGGGAGTGTGAGCAAGAGATAGACTTGTGGAGTAACTCCCTGCAGGGCCTCAAGGGGAGGTACCGAGGTGAGACTCCTCAAATGGGGGTGGACCCCCTGCCCTGTAGCCGTCGGGCAGAGGGAGGGGATCTGGGATTTCAGGAGGAATGGAAACAGGTCCCTGCTCGACATCGCAGGTGATGCCCTCCCCTTCCGGCCCCGCATTCCCAGGTGCCCTTACACAACAGGTTTGAGGCCCTGGAGCTCGACAGACCAGTAGCTGAGGAAGAGGTAGCAAGTGTTCCCAGGAGGATGCCTAGGGCGAGGAGGTCGACTCCACGCCTCAGGACTGCCTCCATCAAGAAAGACAGGAGGGTTATTGTTGTTGGAGACTCTATTCTTAGGGGAACAGAGGGCCCTATTTGTCAGCCTGACCCTACCCATAGGGAAGTCTGCTGCCTCCCTGGGGCCAGGGTCAGGGACGTTGCCAGGAAGCTTCCCACAATGGTACGCCCCTCTGACTATTACCCTCTTTTGATAGTCCAGGCGGGCAGTGAGAACATTGAAGATAGAAGCCTGAAGGATATCAAAAGAGACTTCAGGGGGCTGGGTCGGTTAGTGGATGGAGCGGGAGTGCAGGTGGTGTTTTCGTCCATCCCTACGGTGGCAGGGAGGGGTACAGAGAGGACACGGAAAGCCCACCTGTTAAACACGTGGCTCCGGGGCTGGTGCCAACGCAGAAATCTTGGGTTTTTTGATCATGGGGCACTTCACTCAGCACCTGGCCTGATGGCCGCAGACGGGTCCCTATCTTTTAGGGGAAAAAGGATCCTGGGCCAGGAGCTGGCAGGGCTCATTGAGAGGGCTTTAAACTAGGTAAGAAGGGGGATGGGGCTGAAGCTAGGATTGTTGGGGCTGTGCAGGGGGGAACAATGGCAAGGCTGGAGGATAAGGCAATGGCCCAGCTGAAGTGCATCTACACCAATGCACGCAGCATGGGTAACAAACAGGAGGAGCTGGAAGCCATCGTGCAGCAGGCAGGCTACGACTTGGTTGCCATCACTGAGACGTGGTGGGACCAGTCTCATGACTGGAGTGCTGCAATGCCTGGCTATAAGCTCTTCAGAAGGGACAGGCAGCACAGAAGGGGTGGTGGTGTGGCTCTCTATATTAGAGAGTCTTTCGAGGTTGTAGAACTCGAGTCTGGGAACGACAAGGTCGAGTCCCTTTGGGTTAGGATCGGCAGGGACAACAAGGCTAGTGTCCTGGTTGGGGTCTGCTATAGACCGCCGAACCAGGATGAGGAGACAGATGAGGAATTCTACAGGCAGCTGACAGAAGTTGCGAAATCTTCAGCGCTTGTTCTCGTGGGGGACTTCAACTTCCCTGACATATCCTGGAAGCACAACACAGCCCAGAGAAAGCAGTCTAGGAGGTTTCTGGAGAGCGTGGAAGATAGCTTCCTGACACAGCTGGTTAGTGAGCCTATCAGGGGTGGCACCCCGCTAGACCTTCTCTTCACAAACAGAGAAGGACTGGTGGAGGATGTGATTGTCGGGAGCTGTCTTGGGCAGAGTGACCACGAAATGGTGGAGTTCTCTATTCTTGGCGAGGCCAGGACGGGGACCAGTAAAACCGCTCTATTGGACTTCCGGAGGGCTGACTTTGAGCTGCTCAGGACACTAGTTGGTGGAGTCCCTTGGGAGGCGGTTCTGAAGGGCAGAGGAGTCCAGGAAGGCTGGGTGCTCTTCAAGAGGGAAATCTTAATGGCGCAGGAACGGTCTGTCCCCACGTGCCCAAAGATGAGCTGGCGGGGAAGAAGACCAGCCTGGCTCAACAGAGAATTGTGGCTTGATCTTAGGAGAAAAAAGAGGGTTTATAATCTTTGGAAAAGTGGGCAGGCCACTAGGGAGGATTATAAGGATATTGTGAGGCTGTGCAGGGACAAAATTAGGAAGGCCAAAGCTCATCTGGAGCTCAATCTCGCTACTGCCGTTAAAGATAACAAAAAACGTTTCTATAAATACATCAACACAAAAAGGAGGACTAAGGAGAATCTCCATCCTTTACTGGATGCGGGGGGAAACTTAGTTACAAGAGATGAGGAAAAGGCGGAGGTGCTCAATGCCTTCTTCGCCTCAGTCTTTAGCGGCAATACCGGTTGTTCTCTGGATACCCAGTACCCTGAGCTGGTGGAAGAGGATGGGGAGAAGGATGTGGCCCTCACTATCCACGAAGAACTGGTTGGTGACCTGGTACGGCACTTGGATGTGCACAAATCAATGGGGCCGGATGGGATCCACCCAAGGGTACTGAGAGAACTGGCAGAGGAGCTGGCCAAGCCACTGTCCATCATTTATCAGCAGTCCTGTCTATCGGGGGAGGTCCCAGTTGACTGGCGGCTAGCAAATGTGACGCCCATCTACAAGAAGGGCCAGAGGGCAGACCCGGGAAACTACAGGCCTGTCAGTTTGACCTCAGTACCAGGGAAGCTCATGGAGCAGATCCTCCTGAGAGTCATCACGCAGCACTTGCAGGGCAAGCAGGCGATCAGGCCCAGTCAGCATGGGTTTATGAAAGGCAGGTCCTGCTTGACGAACCTGATCTCCTTCTATGACAAAGTGACGCGCTGGGTGGATGAGGGAAAGGCTGTGGATGTGGTCTACCTTGACTTCAGCAAGGCTTTTGACACCGTCTCCCACAGCATTCTCCTCAAGAAACTGGCTGCTCTTGGCTTGGACTGGCGCACGCTTCGTTGGGTTAGAAACTGGCTGGATAGCCGGGCCCAAAGAGTCGTGGTAAATGGAGCCAAGTCCAGTTGGAGGCCAGTCACTAGTGGCGTCCCCCAGGGCTCGGTGCTGGGGCCGGTCCTCTTTAATATCTTCATCGATGATCTGGACGAGGGCATAGATTGCACCCTCAGTAAGTTTGCAGATGACACCAATCTATGCGCGTGTGTCGATCTGCTTGAGGGTAGGAAAGCTCTGCAGGAGGATCTGGATAGGCTGCACCGATGGGCTGAGGTCAACTGCATGAAGTTCAACAAGGCCAAGTGCCGGGTCCTGCACCTGGGGCGCAATAACCCCAAGCAGAGGTACAGGCTGGGAGAGAAATGATTGGAGAGCTGCCAGGCAGAGAAGGACCTTTGAGTGATGGTGAAGGCTAACGGCATCCTGGCTTGTATCAGGAACAGTGTGACCAGCAGGGCTAGGGAGGTGATCGTCCCCCTGTACTCGGCTCTGGTGAGGCCGCACCTCGAGTACTGTGTTCAGTTTTGGGCCCCTCGCTACAAGAAGGACATCGAGGTGCTTGAGCGGGTCCAGAGAAGGGCGACGAAGCTGGTGAGGGGCCTGGAGAACAAGTCCTATGAGGAACGGCTGAGGGAGCTGGGCTTGTTCAGCCTGGAGAAGAGGAGGCTCAGGGGCGACCTTATCGCTCTCTATAGGTACTTCAAGGTAGCGAGGTGGGGGTTGGTCTGTTCTCCCACGTGCCTGGTGACAGGACGAGGGGGAATGGGCTTAAGTTGAGCCAGGGGAGTTTTAGGTTAGATGTTAGGAAGAACTTCTTCACTGAAAGGGTTGTGAGGCATTGGAACAGGCTGCCCAGGGAAGTGGTGGAGTCACCATCCCTGGAAGTCTTTAAAAGACGTTTAGATGTAGAGCTTAGGGATATGGTTTAGTGGGGACTGTTAGCGTTAGGTCAGAGGTTAGACTCGATGATCCTGAGGTCTCTTCCAACCTGGAAATTCTGTGATTCTGTGATTCTGTGATATGCCAGCTCATTGGCAATAATGGCCTGGAATGAGGATGAGGAACCCACAGTGGATGAAGCGGCTAAACAACTCTGGCAGTATGAAGAAAGTCTCTCCTCTTCCTTACAGGCCTGCGTCTCAGCTGTGGAGAAACTTTCTGAAAAGGTTCACCACCTTGAAGAGAGATTATTCTCCTCCGCACCTGTACAAAGCAGTGTCTCAGCTATCAGGGGTAGGCGTTCATCCACACAAGGAAGACGATATGGTGGGTACTCACCCCGTGCCACCCTGTGGTTTTACTTACGAGACCATGGAGAGGACATGAGAAAATGGGATGGAAAATCTACCGCGACCCTAGAGGCACAGGTACGTGAGTTGCAAAAGAAAACAATCAAGAAAAAGGGATTCTCTGAAAAGTTTGCTGCTTCAACTTCCAGCAGACAGTCCTTCAAACACAGAAACGAAGAAGATTCTGACCAGGATTAGGGGGGCCCTGCCTCCAGCCAGGGGGAGGAAAGGGACAATCGAGTTTATTGGACTGTGTGGATTCGATGGCCTGGCACGTCAGACGCACAGAAGTATAAGGTTTTAGTAGACACCGGTGCATAATGTACTCTAATGCCATCGAGCTATAAAGGACCAGAGCCCATCTGTATTTGTGGAGTGACAGGGGGATCTCAGCAGTTGACTTATTGGAGGCTGAAGTGAGTCTGACTGGGAATGAGTGGGAAAAGCACCGCATTGTGACTGGCCCGGATGCTCCGTGTATCCTTGGCATAGACTATCTTAGAAGAGGATATTGCAAGGACCCAAAAGGGTTCCGGTGGGCTTTTGGTATAGCTGCCTTAGAGACAGAGGACATTAAACAATTATCTACCTTGCCTGGTCTCTCAGAGGACCCCTCTGTTGTGGGGTTGCTGAGGGTCGAAGAACAGCAAGTGCCAATCGCTACCACAACTGTGCACTGGCGGCAATATCGCACTAACCGAGACTCCCTGATTCCCATCCATAAGCTAATTCGTCAATTGGAGAGCCAAGCAGTGATCAGCAAGACTCATTCACCTTTCAGTAGTCCCATATGGCCAGTGCGAAAGTCTAATGGCGAGTGGAGACTAACAGTGGACTATCGTGGCCTGAACGAAGTGACGCCACCACTGAGTGCTGCAGTGCCGGACATGCTGGAACTTCAGTACGAACTTGAATCGAAGGCAGCCAAGTGGTACGCCACAATTGATATCGCTAATGCATTTTTCTCCATCCCTCTAGCAGCAGAGTGCAGGCCACAATTTGCCTTCACTTGGAGGGGAGTCCAATATACTTGGAATCGGCTGCCCCAGGGGTGGAAACACAGCCCTACCATTTGCCATGGGCTGATCCAGTCTGCGCTAGAGCAGGGGGAAGCTCCTGAACACCTGCAGTACATCGATGACATTATTGTGTGGGGTGACACAGCAGAGGAAGTTTTCGAGAAAGGGAAGAAAATAGTCCAAATCCTTCTGAAAGCCGGTTTTGCCATAAAACAAAATAAAGTCAAAGGACCTGCACGAGAGATCCAGTTTTTAGGAATAAAATGGCAAGATGGACGTCGTCAAATCCCAATGGATGTGATCAACAAAATAACAGCTATGTCTCCACCAACTAACAAAAAAGAAACACAGACTTTCCTAGGTGTTGTGGGGTTTTGGAGAATGCACATCCCAAATTACAGTCTGATTGTAAACCCGCTCTACCAAGTAACCTGTAAGAAGAATGAGTTTGAATGGGGCCCTGAAAAACGACAAGCCTTTGAACAAATCAAGCAGGAAATAGTTCATGCAGTAGCCCTTGGGCCAGTTCGAACAGGACCAGTTGTAAAGAATGTGCTCTACACCGCAGCCAGGGAGAACGGCCCCACCTGGAGCCTCTGGCAGAAAGGTGAATTATTTATAGCCCGATGGGCCCATGACACCTCAGGCCATCAAGGTAGAGATGCAACATACAGATGGGCTCGTGACCGAGGGGTGGACCTGACCATGGACGCTATAGCACAGGTTATTCATGACTGTGAAACATGTGCTGCAATCATGAAAGCCAAACGGCTCAATTTCGGTTTTGATCTTTAAATCAAGAGTCCCACACCTTGACCTCAGTTTGGTCCCATGTTTCAGGCTCATAAACTGTCCAATTGTTAAGAAGGAGAATAAGCTGTAAGGTTACCAGGACAGTCTTTGTTCCTAAGGACGTATGATTCCCCATAATGCGCAACTGCTTACCAGCGAGGGGCAGTTGTGTGCACGGGTCCACTTCTCTCAGCTCTAGCTTCTCTCCAGCTCTAGTGCGCCTGTTTCCAGCAACTTTCTGTACGAGCTTCTCTGAGCAGTTTGCTGAGTTTGGCCGAACCTATCTTTATGAGGCAATCAAAGTGCCTGTTCCTGTCCTGGTCTCCATTCTGCCAGCCTGTTCCTCTTCACTTCTTTTTCCTGCTTCTTTATTGATGATGTAACTTTATCGTGTTACCCTTTTTCTTTTTTTTTTATCTGGAGGGCAGGCTCCCTTCTTATACCCTTCTCTCCACAGCAGTTCTTTTCCAAACAACTTTTCATTGGTCAAACAACTTTGAATGTAACAACAACAGCAAACACCCAGAAACATCCATGCCTTATGGGCTGGAGAACAAGAGAACCAGCTGGAGAACAAGAAACCCTGAGACTGCATGGAGTCTCCTGAATCACCCTTCTTTGTTCCCTCTAGACTCTTTTATATTCCTGATGGCCTCATCCTTAAGAGTCTAATGTTATCTCAATCATGGGGTTTTCCAACCTCCATGACCACATTCCCAAATCTCCCCCTTCTTTGTTAATATCAACCATTTTCTTGACACGATTTATCACTCCATATATAACATTTCCCCAACTTGTACTTCAAAGGTTCACAAAAATAAGTCTTTTCGGTTGCACCCTTTTACCTTAACATAATCATTCCGTAAAGGCATTAATGCTTGATTTTGAACTGAATACGTTGCCCCATATCAATAAGAAATTTCACTTCTGTTCCTCTCCTAACTTCATTATAACCAGTGGAGGATCCGCTAGGGTAGATTCCCCAGATCCCCGTTATTCCTGTTGAAATCAGGGGCCGATGATTACCCTAGAAAAAGGCTAGTCAATTTGTCCTCCAGGTCCAAACCGTTTTTTTTGTTTGTTTGTTTTTGTTTTTTCTTTTTCTTTTTTTTTCCTCCTTCCCCATTACATTTCAGAGTTGGTCCAAAAATTCCATAGGTGTTTCTTTTAGACCTTGTTGGATGCATATTCTCAATTCCCAATTCGTCCAGATTTTAGTATTTACTTAATCGTTCATAATTTTTGGGATGATTAGGGTCTTAGTGGGGGTCGGTCAGGGGAATGCAATTGTCCACAGTTCCCTGAGCGGTCCCATCAGCAATCTGAGCTCACACATGAACTCAGGTTGTTTTAAGGGTTAACTGTTTTTCTGTTTCAGTGAGAACTCTCTCGGACCCATCATGATCCCTTTGCCCCAGAGAGCTAAACACAAGATTTTAAGGTCTCAGCCCCGGGCTGAGGCAGAACTGTTAACATTCCTACATCCTCTTTCCCTGCTCATTCAACTTCAAACACCTTTAACACTTTCAATAACCCTTTTAACACTTCCTTTATCTTTCTCCAGCCTGTACTTTTCTAATGCCAACATCAAAGGCTCAGTCAGGGGCCAACTTAGTTCTGTACCTTTTCCCACCAAGATTCTGAAACATCAGTATACAACATTTCATCCTGTTCTCCTTCTCAAAAACAACATTAACTGAAGCAAAATATTAGAGTTTAAAGTTCCATTTAGGGGCCACTTTTCTCCACATTCCAGCTTATAAAGCGGCCACCATTGATTACGATATTTTATCAATGTTTTCCTGTTCACACTTCCACCGGCAGATCCTCCAATATCCTTCCAGTGACTCAAAACACATCCTAACGCACTTTTCTTTGGAATTTCACTGCTTACTCGCCCCCCCATTTTCCAGTTCACACTTTCAGAATACACGTATCACTTACAAAAATGTAGGCACGCAGGTATCTTTCAATAGCGATGGCACAAAACTATTACTATTACCAGGAATATTGCCAAAATCACAATAACAACAATCAGAGTCAAATTCCACATGCGATAAGTCAGAAAACCAAAATGTGTAACACTGTAACGATATCTTTCTTATAACAACGCCACGAACCTACTATTATCACCAAGAAAATAGCCAAAATCGCAGTAACAATAACCAGAGTTAAATACCACACTCCATGAGTCAGAAAACCAAAATAGGCAACACAATTCCAGATGGACCTTAAAGCGAGCTCCTTCCTTAAGGTCCCCAAACATATACTTATGGTGCTAACCACAAAGTATATACCAAATACTGCCTCTCAGAAGATCACCTTCCGACTTAACAGACAGTTCCAGATGATCGGTCTACCAGAAAACCAAACCAGAATAAAGAATATACTCACTTACAATGATGGGGTCCTTGTCTGCCTCCGCAGTGATCCAGTGAGTCGAGGAGTCCCTCCAGGAAATCCCGGGGGTACCCTAGGGAGTCCTGTCCCCAGCGGGTCCTGCGGACCAGCAGGGAGGTTGTCCCACCTGGGTCGTCAAATTGATTTAAAGATCAAAGCCGAATTTCCTTAAGTGGTATATTCTTTACTGCAGCGCTGGATGCACGGGGGATCTTTCCACCTATTGTGCATGTTCGAAGTGACAAACTATCTCATATTTATACAGCGAAACAATGAATATTCTATTAGCGCCTATACATATTCATTACCTAACCCCGCCTACTCTCGCTTCATATGCTAATTAGCTTATCAGTCCTTGCGCTTGTGCAAAGCCTTCCAAGAATTGTGGGCCAGGGTCTTCAGGATGTGGGCAGTGGTCTTTGGGAGGAAGGCCGTAGGTCTTCCTCATGATGCACTTTTCACCTTTTGTTTAATCAGTTGTTTTCCAAGCTGTAAAAATGCTGAGTTGGCTTTCGGTTTAACTGATGGTCGGCAGATGTCTCAGTTAACAAGACATAACGGACAGTTGACTCAAGTTATCTCAAGTCTCAGCCTGACTGAGGGTTAACAGATACCGGGATGTTTTCAAATAACAAGATGCTTCAACATAACAGAAGGTCTACAGATAACAACATGTCGTTTACTTTGTTTTCGCTAACTTTTAACCACAAGTTTTATTCTATCCTAAAGTGAGTTTATACAATATCAGTCGGATCAGTAAAGGAGCCCACAGCTCCCTCACTATCTGGCAAACCACACGTTTCTGACTGTGGCCCCACATGGCTCTTTAAGGCCTCAGAGACTGCTTGCCAGGTGCCGAGCAATCCCACTGCAACCTTGTCGTTTTTAGTTGCAGAGTCCCACACCTTGACCTCAGTTTGGTCCCATGTTTCAGGCTCATAAACTGTCCAATTGTTAATGAGGAGAATAAGCTGTAAGGTTACCAGGACAGTCTTTGTTCCTAAGGACGTATGATTCCCCATAATGCGCAACTGCTTACCAGCGAGAGGCAGTTGTGTGCACAGGTCCTCTTCTCTCAGCTTGATCTTCTTCCCAGCTCTGGTGCACCCATTTCCAGCATCTTTCAGTACGAGCTTCTTTGAGCGGTTTGCTGAGTTTGGCCGAACCTATCTTCATGAGGCAATCAACGTGCCTGTTCCCGTCCGGGTCTCCATTCTGCTAGCCTGTTCCTTTTCATTCCTCTTTCCTGCTTCTTTATTGATGACATAACTTCATCGTGCTGCCTTTTTTTTTTTTTTTTTTTTAATCTTGAGGGCAGGCTCCCCTCTTATACCCTTCTCTCCACAGCAGTTCTTTTCCAAACAACTTTTCATTGGTCAAACAACTTTGAATGCAACAACAACAGCAAACACCCAGAAATATCTATGCCTTATGGGCTGGAGAACAAGAAACCATCTGGAGAACAAGAAAACAGAGACTGCATGGAGTCTCGTGAATCATCCTTCTTTGTTCCCTCTAGACTCTTTTATATTCCTGATGGCCTCGTCCTTAAGAGTCTAATGTTATCTCAACCATGGGGCTTTCCAACCCCCATGACCACATTCCCAAATCTCCCCCTTCTTTATTAATATCAACCATTTTCTCGACATGAATTACCACTCCATATATAACAAAATAAATTAATAAACAAATAAAAGGGAATGGGAAATCAAGGAAATGAGCAATATCCAAAACAAAGACGTTTTAAAGAAAGCCTCCTCGGGTGCATATTGGCACATTCGAAGGATATTGTTAGAACTGGGGGCACAGAAAGCAAGAGGACTTTCACTAAGTATTGCAATCAATGGTGGCCACTATATAAGCTAAATGGCCACTTTATGGATCAATCGACTATAACACTATCTTGCAATTAATGTTGTTTTTGAGGAGAGAAGGAAAATAGGATTAAATGTGATGATCTTGATGAGGGCATTGAGTGCACCCTCAGTAAGTTTGCAGATGACACCAATCTATGCGCGTGTCGATCTGCTTGAGGGTAGGAAGGCTCTGCAGGAGGATCGGATAGGCTGCACCGATGGGCTGAGGTCAACTGCATGAAGTTCAACAAGGCCAAGTGCCGGGTCCTGCACCTGGGGTGCAATAACCCCAAGCAGAGCTACAGGCTGGGAGAGGAATGGTTGGAGAGCTGCCAGGCAGAGAAGGACCTGGGAGCATCGGTTGATAGTCAGCTGAATATGAGCCAGCAGTGTGCTCAGGTGACCAAGAAGGCCAACAGCATCCTGGCTTGCATAAGAAACAGTGTGACCAGCAGGGCTAGGGAGGTGATCGTCCCCCTGTACTCGGCTCTGGTGAGGCCGCACCTCGAGTACTGTGTTCAGTTTTGGGCCCCTCGCTACAAGAAGGACATCGAGGTGCTTGAGCGGGTCCAGAGAAGGGCGACGAAGCTGGTGAGGGGCCTGGAGAACAAGTCCTATGAGGAGCGGCTGAGGGAGCTGGGCTTGTTCAGCCTGGAGAAAAGGAGGCTCAGGGGTGATCTTATTGCTCTCTACTGATACCTTAAAGGAGGCTGTTTAGAGGTGGGGGTTGGTCTATTCTCCCACGTGCCTGGTGACAGGACGAGGGGGAATGGGCTTAAGTTGCGCCAGGGGAGATTTAGGTTGGATCTTAGGAAGAACTTCTTTACTGAAAGGGTTGTTAGGCATTGGAACAGGCTGCCCAGGGAAGTGGTGGAGTCACCATCCCTGGAAGTCTTCAAAAGACGTTTAGATGTAGAGCTTAGGGCTATGGTTTAGTGGGGACTGTTAGTGTTAGGTCAGTGGTTGGACTCAATGATCTTGAGGTCTCTTCCAACCTAGAAATTCTGTGATTCTGTGATTCTGTCTCATACTGATATGTTGTTTCAGCATCTTAGAGGGAAAAGGAGTGGAATTAAGTTGGCCCCTGACTGAGCCTTTGGTTTTGGCATGAGAAAAGTACATGCTGGAGAAAGATAAAGGAAGGGTTAAAAGAGTTGTTGAAGGTGTTAAAGTTGTGGCATGTAGTATTTAACAGAGCTGTTTGAAGTTGAATGAGCAGGGAAAGAGGATGTAGGAATGTTAATAGTTCTGCCTCAACAGGAGGCTGTGATCTCAGAATCATGGGTGTGAGCCCTTTGGGGCAGAGGGACCATGATGGGTCCTAGAGAGTTGTCATGGAAACAGAAAAGCAGTTAACCCTTAAAACAACCTGAGTTTATGAGTGAGCTCAGATTGCCAATGGGACCGCTTAGGGAACTATTGACAATTGCATTCCCCTGACCGACTCCATGCTGAGACTATAGTCACCCCGGAAATTATGAACAGTAAATACCAAAATCTGGTTAAATTGGGAATGGAGAATCTGTTCCAACAAGATCCAAAAGAAACCCCTATGGAATTTTTGGACCGACTATGAAATGGAATGGAAAACAAACCAAACCAAACAAACAAAACTGGAGAAAATAGGGGCTAAGTTAAAACTTAGGAAAATGGACACTGCCAGACAGGTGAGACATATTGCCAAAAGATTATGCGAAGCAAATATTGGGACATTTGCATGCACAAACACATTGGGGTACAAAGGTGTTAAGTGATCATTTACTAAAACTATTTGGTTGCATTGTCTTTTTTTGAAATAGCAAAGCAAATTACACAACATTGCATAACTAAACAGAAGATAAATAAGAAAGTGTTTCAACAAGCAGCCACGGGAGGGAGAAAAAAAAAAAAAAACAACAAACAGCTTATAGGCCTTTCGAGAAAGTACAAGTTGATTTCACTGAATTGCCCGAGGTAGGGAGGATAAAATATCTTTTGGTAATAGTAGATCATTTAACACAATGGGTAGAAGCTTATCCCGTAGCATGAGCTACAGCACAAATGGTGGTAAAAATTCTATTAGAACACCTGATACCTAGATATGGGATAATCCAGTACATTAATTCTGATCAGGGCACTCACTTTACTTCTGAAATAATAAAATTATTATGTCAATCATTAGGTATTCAGTGGGAATACCACACTCCGTGGCACCCACAAAACTCAGGGAAAGTAGAAAGAATGAATCAAACAATAAAACAACAATTGGCTAAATTAATGATCAAGACAAATGCCCTGGACAAAATGCTTACCATTGGCACTTCTAAACATAAGAACTAAACCACACAGTGAGACTGGATAATCACCATATGAAATGTTATATGGTATGCCTTATTCTCAAGGGATGCCTCTAGGGAACAATGTAGTTGAGGATCATAGCATCCAGAAATATATAATTACTATTGGAAGGAGATTACAAGAGCTAAGAGAAATTGGAATGATGGCTCAAACACCACCTTTAGGATTTGCTATTCATAAGATACAACCAGGAGACAAGGTCTTAATAAAAACTTGGAGGGAAGAATCATTGAACCCCCGATGGGAGGGACTGTACCTTGTTTTACTTACAAGGTACAGCTTGTAAGGAAAGAGCTGTAAGAACAGCAGAAAGGGGTTGGACCCACACATCCAGAGTAAAGGGACCAGTAACTACCGAAACTTGGAGGGTTGAGTCCGCTCCTGGGAAACTGAAACTCAAGCTAAGGGAGAACTAATATTCTGGCAACGAGGCTCTGCATGAATTAAGGATGCCAAATAAAGGGGACAAGCCTAAAGGGAGAAAAGGGAGAAGGCAAGACCGGGGCAGGACCCTCCACTGCGGTGTGTAGGGTCTACCGAGGGAGGCAACCCCTATGGGTATTGACTGCCGAGTGAGAGGGCCTCAACCGGACTTCTCCCACACTAAGGTCAGGTTGTCCCGAGAAAATAACATAAGAACCTCTTTTTTTTAAACCTATATAAAATTGTGATTTGTTTTCCAGGAGCTGGATCACCCTGACAAGCCGAACGGTAACACAAGCCTGAATCGATCCTGAAAGCGGACCAACCCCTTGATTGAAGGCGTTTCCCTATTATGATCCAGCTATGTGGGCAGAAGATGGATCCTGGGGCTATAGGACCCCAATATATATACTTAATAGAATAATTAGGTTACAAGCTGTAATAGAAATAGTTGTAAATAAAACTGGAGATGCACTTGGATTAATTGCAAAGCAAAATACCAAGATGAGAACTGCTTTGTATCAAAATAGCTTAGCTTTGGATTATTTACTAGCACAAGAAGGAGAAGTCTGGATAATTTAACTTTAATAATTGCTGTTTAAAGATTGATGATGAGGGTGTTTCTTCCTAGTAGCTGGTAGAATGCTATATTCTGGTTAGGATGAGAAGAGTGCTGATAATATGCTGATGTTTTAATTGTTGCAGAGCAGTGCTTACACCAAGCCAAGGATGTTTCAGCTTCTCACTCTGTCCTGCCAGTGGGCAGGCTGGGGGTGCAAGAGCTGGGAGGAGGGCCGGACTGCTCGGGGTTAGGCTGGGCATCGGACAGCAGGTGATGAGCAATTGCATTGTGCATCACCTGTTTTGTACACATTATTACTAGTAGTACTATTATCATCATTATTGTCATTATTATTATTGTTGTTATTATTATTTTCTTGTCTTTATCTCAACTCACAGGCTTCACTTTCCCATTTCTCTCTCCCATCCCAGAGAAGGAGGGGGGGAGGTGAGCGAGCGGCTGTGTGTTGTTTAGCTGCCTGCTGGGTTAAACCACAACAGAAAGAAAAGCTGTAAATGAACTTGTAAAGGAAATGAAGAAAATTGCACATGTCCCAGTTCAAATTTGAAGTGGAATCGATCTAAGAGGATTACGGAAGAGGGTTTATGGGTGGTGATTGGTTTGCTAAAATAAGGGTGGTTGTACTGGGGATATGGGGAGAATTGTTAATAATTCCATGTTTAATACCCTGTATTACCAGACTAATACACTCGGTTATACAAGGAATGCAAATATCTGTGGTACCTGTTGACCGAGCACCAGGGAAAGAGAAAACCCATTCCCTGATGATAATAAAAACAAAGATCCAAAATTGGTATCAATGGCATCAATTCAGGAAGTATTGGCTTGATTAGAAAGGAAAACACGAATCAATGCCATGAAAAAGGAAATGGTGGATTGTGAGATATGTTCATCTGATTCGTGTCAGTATGGAACAATGCTAGGGCCGCATGGTATGATGAATGTGACCTTCTGTCTTACATACCCTTGTATAACCACAAGTCTAAGAAAAACAGAATGGTTAATGTATATAATTTTTGTATTCTGAAAAGGAATGTTTTAGCATTTCGTGTCAATAGAGAGCTTGAAGGGAAATGTATTTGAAGGCTTTTCATTGAAGTCTCTGATATCTGGGGGGTTTCAGAATAACTGCTAGCTATTATGACTATTGCATGGGACACTATGCAAGTCTCTGATATCTGGCCAGGAGATTAAGGAGACGGGGAGAGCTGAAGAACAACTAAAAGACAAATATTGCAGGGGACGTTGCACAAGTCTCTGACATACAGCCAAGTTGGACAAAGGAGAAGGACAAGAGGGAGGAAGACTATGAGCCTTCAGCACGAGAGACCCCCAGAGACCCCCAGAGGGACCACCGGAGACTAATACGCATGCTCCAGTAGGAGGGTTTGGATTCCGGAAACTAATTATAGTAACCCTGTTTTTCTTAGAAGTAGTAATGAATATGTATTAGCCTAGGAGCATAAAAATCAGCATCTCAATGTAACTGGTGTGCGTCCTGGTGGAGCAGAGACTCCCGGCACACCCAGCGCTGTTTGCTTACCTCTATTCCTTTAATAAATTGTAAACTTTGATTATAGTCCTATTTTGAAGACTGAGCCATTTATTATAGCTGCAACCCCTAATGGCCCCAAACCCTAACCCTAACCCTAACCCTACTCATAAATCCAACTCTTGGCCCCGTAACCTGTTGAAGGAAGAACGGCCGAAAACACGACAGATACCAGTATGGTCAGATCATGCTCTCTATTACCCAAATAGCCTGACTTTTATAGCAAACTTAACAGGGGCAGATAGTGTCTCACACAAGATTAATGATCAAAAGCAGTCAGACAAACAACTGCAAGAAAACAACCCCACCTTGTGATTACCAGTCACGTAGACCCCATCCTTGAAGTCAGCTACTGGCAACAATATTTTTTAATTCCTCAGTCGGGCAGTGTGGGAACCCTTGGCACCAACCCCTAAAGGCCACAAACCCTAAACATAACCCTAACCCTACTCCTAACACCAACCCCTGGCCCCAAAGCAAAACATCTCCAACCCCTAACCCTAACGTTACTCCTCATGCCAACGCTAGGCCCCAACCCCTAAGGGCCCCAACCCCTAACCGCCCCAACCCAAAACCCTACTGCTAAAGCCAACCCTTGGCCCAAAACCCTAACAGCCCCAACCATTAACCCTAACCCTACTCCTAACGCCAACCCTTGGCCCCAATTCCTTACAGGCCCTAATACTAACGATATCCCTAGTGCTAACGTCAAACCTTGGCCCCAGCCACCAATGGCCCCAACTCCTATCCCTAACACTAATCCTACTCCTAACGCCAACCCTTGGCTCCAACCTCTAATGGCCCCAACCCCTAACACTAAACCTAACCCTACTCCTAACAACAACCCTTGGCTCCAACCCCTAACGGCCACAACTCCTAACCATAAACCTAACTGTACTCCTAACGCCAACCCTAGGCCCCAACCCCTAATGGCACCAACACCTAACACTAACCCTAACCCTACTCCTAACGCCAACCCTTGGCTCCAAACACTAAAGGAACCAACACCTAACCCTAACCCTATTCCTAATGCCAACACTTGGCCCCAACCCCTAACGACCCAACCCTTAACCCTAACCCTACTCCTAACACCAGAAATTGGCCCCAACACATAACCCTAAACCCAATCCTACTCCTAATGACAACCTTTGACCCAAATCCTAATGGCCCCAAACCCTAACCCTACTCCTAACACCAACCCTAGGCCCCAGCCCTTAACAGCCTCAACCCCTAACCCTAATCCTACTCCTAACACCAACCCATGGCCCCAAACCCTAACGGCCCCCAACCCCTAACCTTCACCCCACTCCTAACACCAATCCCTAATGGCCCCAAACCCTAATGGCCCCTAACCTAACTGCCCCAACCCCTAACCCTAATCCTACTCCTAACGCCAACCCTTGGCCCCAACTCCTAATGGCCCAAACTCCTAACGGCCCCAAACCCTAACCCTAACCCTACTTCTACCTCCAACCATTGGCCCCAGCCCCTTAGGGCCCAAACTCCTAATCCTAAACCTAAACCCAAACTCTACTCCTAACGCCAGCACTTAGCCCCAACACATAAACGTAACCTAACCCATTTCCCAACGTCAGCCCTTGGCCCCAACCCCTAATGGCCCCAACCCCTAACCCTAAACCTACTCCTAACGCCAACCCTTGGCCCAAACCCCTATCTGCCCCAAACCCTAACCCTAACCCTACTCCTACTGCCAACCGTTCGCCCCAACCCCTAAGGGCCCAAACCCCTAATCCTAACCCTAGCACTAACCCTACTCCTAACACCAGCACTTGGCCCCAACACATAAACGTAACCCAACCCTACTCCTAACAACAACCTTTGACCCAACACCTAATGGCTCCAACCCCTAAACCTAACCCTTCTCCTAACACCAACCCTAGGCCCCAAACCCCAACGGCCCCAACTCCTAAACCTAACCCTATTTTTAATGCAAACTCTTGGCCTGAACCCCTAACGGCCCCGACCCCTAACCCTAACCCTACTTCTAATGGCAATATGTGGCCCCAACTCATAACTGTAACCCTACTCCAAACGCCAGCCCTTGGCCTGAACCCCTAACGGCCCCAACCCCTAACCCTTACCCTACTCCTAATGCCAATCCTTGGCCAAAACCCTAATGGCCGCAACCCGTAACCCTAATGCTATTCCTATTGCCAGCCCATCGCCAAAACCATTAACAAACCCAACCCCTAACCGTAACCCTATCCCTACGGATAAAGCCAGCCCTTCGCCCAAATCCCTAAAGGCCCCAAACCCTAACCTTAACACTACTCCTAACACCAGCCCTTGACCCCAACCCCTAACGGCTCCAATCCCAACCCTAACCCTACTTCTAACGCCAACACTGGCCCCAACCCATAACCCTATCCGTACACCTAACGTCAAACCTTGGCACGAACCCCTAATGGCCCCAACCCCTAACCGTAAACCAAACCCTACTCCTAACCACAACCCTAGGCCCCAACCCCTAATGGCCCCAACCCCTAACCCTAACACTACTGCTGAAGCCAACCCTTGGCCCCAAACCCTAAGGGCCCCAACACCTAATCCTAATCCTAACGCCAGCCCTTGGCCCCAACCCGTAATGGCCCCAACCCCTAACCCTACTTCTGAAGCCAACCCTTGGCCCCAAAACCCTAACGGCCCCAACCCCTAATCCTAACCCTAATCCTACTCCTAACGCCAACCTTTGGCCCCAACCCCTAATGGCCCCAACTCCTAACTGTAACCCTACTTTTAATGCAAACTCTTGGCCTGAACCCCTAACTACCCCAACACCTTACACTAACACAAACCCTAACCCTACTACTACCACCAGCCGTTGGCCCCAACCCGTAACGGCCTCAACACCTAACACTTCTCCTAACGCCAATCCTTGGCCCCAACCCCGGACGGCCCCAGCCCCGGACGGCCCCAACCACTAACCCTTCTACTAATGCTAGCCTGTGGCCCCAACGCTGGATGGCCCCAACCCCGGAGAGCCCCAAACCTGGACGGCCCCAACCCCTAACCCTTCTCCTAACGCCAACCCTTGGCCCCAAACCCCTAACTCTTCTCCGAACGCCAACCCTTGGCCTGAACCCCGGACGGCCCCAAGCCCTAACCCTTCTCCTAACAGCAAAACTTGGCCCCAACTCCTAACCCTTCTCCTAACGCCAACCCTTGGCCCCAACCCCTAAACTTTCTCCTAACAACAACCCTTGTCCTTAACCCCTAACTTTTCTCCTAACGCCAACACTTGGCCCAAACCCTGGATGGACCCAAGCCCTAACCCTGCTCACAACGCAAACCCTTGGCCCCAAACACTTACCCTTCTGCTAATGCCAACCCTTCGCCCCAACCACGGATTTCCCCAACCCCTCACCCTTCTCCTAACACCAAATCCTTGGCCCCAACACCTCACCCTTCTCCTAACGACAACCCTTGGCCCCAATCCTCTACGGCCCCAACCCCTAACACTTCTCCTATCGCAAAAACTTAAACCCTAACCATTTTCTTAACACCAACATTAGACCCAACACCTAAAACTTCTCCTAACGCCAACCCCTGGCCCCAACCCCTAACTCTTCTCCTCACACCAATCCTTGGCCCTAATCCTGGACTGCCCAAACCCCTAACCCTTCTCTAAATGCCAATCCTGGACGGCCCCAACTCCTAACCCTTCTCCTAACGCCATCCCAGGATGGCCCCAACCCCTAACCCTTCTCCTAACATGAACCCTTGGCCTCAACCCGTAATCCATCTCCTAACGCCAACCCTTGGCCCCAAACCCGGACGGCCACAACCCCTAACCCTTCTCGTAAGGTCAACCCCGGATGGCCTCAACACCTAACCATTCCCTTAACGCCAGTCCTTGGCCACAAACTAGGATGACCCCAAATCAAAACCCTTCTCCTAAAGCCAAGCCCAGATGGACTCTTCTCCTAACGCCAAACCTTGAACCCAAACCCAGGATGGCCCAAACCCCTAACACTTCTCCTAACGCCAAACCTTGAACCCAACCCTGGACGGCCACAACTCCTAACCCTTCTCCTAATGCCAACCCTTGGCCCCAAACCATAAAATGTCTCCTAATGCCAACCCTTGACCCCAAGCCCTAACTCTACTACTAAAGCTAGCCCCTGGCCTCAACCCCAGTCGGCCCCAACCCCGGAGGGCCCCAACCCCTAACCCTTCTCCTAATGCCAGCCCCTGGCCCCAACCCAGGATGGCCCCAAGCACGGATGGCCCCAACCCCTAACCCTTCTCCTAACGACAGTCCTTGGCCTAAAACCCTGTCGTGGTTTAACCCGGCCGGCAGCTAAATACCACGCAGCCGTTCTCTCACCCTTCCCCCTCCCTCTCTGGGACGGGGGAGAGAAATGGAAAGTGAAGCCCATGAGTTGAGATAAAGACAGTTTAATAGGACAGGAAAATAATAATAACAATAATAATAATAATGTTACAATGGTGATAATAGGAAAGTAATAATAATATGTACAAACAAGTGATGCACAATGCAATTGCTCACCACCCACTGACCGATGCCCAGCCTAACCCCGAGCAGTCCGGCCCCCTCCCCCCGGCTAGCCACCCCTATATATTGTTTAGCATGATGTCAGATGGTATGGAATACCCCTTTGGCTAGTTTGGGTCACCTGTCCTGGGTCTGTCCCCTCCCAGCTCTTACTGCACCCCCAGCCTGCCTGTTGGCAGGACAGAGCAAAAGGCTGAGATGTCCTTGGCTTGGTATAAGCACTGCTCTGCAACAATTAAAACATCGGGGTGTTATCAGCACTCTTCTCATCCTAAGCCAAAACACAGCATTCCACCAGCTACCAGGAAGAAAATTAATTCTGTTCTAACTGAAACCAGGACATCTATCCACCCCTTATTCCATACCACTTATGTCATGCTCAGGTTACACTCTTTTCCATACATTCTAATTAGTCGCCTATAGTAGTCATGGTAGTGATAACATACAGTATTATAAAGTAATTAACATGATACAATTCAGTTCATGGGCTATTCTCACCCAGTATTAAATCTCCTTGAGGTACACACCGGACCTCTCCGTTCTTTTGCATCACCCACCAAGTGTATCCAGGTCCCTGAGCGAAAACAATTCCACGAATAGGTTTGCCTTTTCCTGAGGCGGGAGTAGCCCAGACTGTTTTACCCAGCATATTTCTTACATGCACTACAGGAACTTTATCCCCATCTACAGTACGTAACAGGTTTGATTGGGCAGGTCCAGCTCAGTTGGCAGATCCCCTAGTATTGACTAACCAGGTGGCCTTTGCCAAATGCGTATCCCAGTTTTTGAATGTCCCAGCGCCCATTGCTTTCAGTGTAGTCTTTAACAGTCCATTGTATCGTTCAACTTTCCCAGAGGCTGGTGCATGATAGGGGATGTGATACACCCACTCAATACCATGTTCTTTGGCCCAAGTGTCTATAAGGTTGTTTCGGAAATGAGTTCCATTGTCTGACTCTATTCTTTCTGGGGTACCATGTTGCCATAGGACTTGCTTTTCAAGGCCCAGGATAGTGTTCCGGGCGGTGGCATGAGGCACAGGATATGTTTCCAGCCATCCGGTGGTTGCTTCCACCATTGTAAGTACGTGGCGCTTGCCATTGCGAGTTTGAGGGAGTGTGATGTAATCAATCTGCCAGGCCTCTCCATATTTATATTTCAGCCATCGTCCTCCATACCAAAGAGGCTTTGACCATTTGGCTTGCTTGATTGCAGCACACGTTTCACAGTCATGAATAACCTGTGCTATAGCGTCCATGGTCAGGTCCACCCCTCGATCACGAGCCCATCTGTATGTTGCATCTCTACCTTGATGGCCTGAGGTGTCATGGGCCCATCGGGCTATAAATAATTCACCTTTATGCTGCCAATCCAGGTCCACCTGAGCTACTTCAATCTTAGCAGCCTGATCCACCTGCTGGTTGTCTTGATGTTCTTCAGTAGCCCGATTCTTGGGCACATGAGCATCTACGTGGCGTACTTTCACAGCCAGGTTCTCTACCCGAGCAGCAATATCTTACCACAATGCAGCAGCCCAGATGGGTTTGCCCCTACGCTGCCAGTTGTTTTGCTTCCATTGCTGTAACCATCCCCACAGGGCATTTGCTACCATCCATGAATCGGTGTAGAGATAGAGAACTGGCCATTTTTCTCGTTCAGCAATGTCTAAAGCCAGCTGAATGGCTTTCACTTCTGCAAACTGACTCGATTCACCTTCTCCCTCAGTACCTTCTGCAACTCGTCGCATAGGACTCCATACAGCAGCCTTCCATCTCCGATGCTTCCCCACAATACGACAGGACCCATCAGTGAACAGGGCATATTTCTTTTCATTCTCTGGTAACTGGTTGTACAGTGGGGCTTCTTCAGCACGACCCACCTCCTCCTCTGATGATATCCCAAAGTATTTGCCTTCTGGCCAGTCCATAATCACTTCCAATATTCCTGGGTGACTGGGGTTTCCTATTCGAGCCCACTGAGTAATCAGTGCAACCCACTTGCTCCACGTAGCATCGGTTGCATGATGCGTAGAGGAGACCCTTCCTTTGAACATCCAGCCTAGTACCGGCAATTGGGGTGCTAGGAGGAGCTGCGCTTCAGTACCAACCACCTGCGAAGCAGATCGAACTCCTTCATATGCTGCCAATATCTCCTTTTCAGTTGGAGTATAGCGGGCCTCAGATCCTCTGTATCCCCGGCTCCAAAACCCCAGGGGCCGACCTCGAGTTTCCCCAGGTTCTTTCTGCCAGAGGCTCCAGGTGGGGCCATTCTCCCCGGCTGCAGTGTAGAGCACATTCTTTACAACTGGTCCTGTTCGAACTGGCCCAAGGGCTACTGCATGAACTATTTCCTGCTTGATTTGTTCAAAGGCTTGTCATTTTTCAGGGCCCCATTCAAACTCATTCTTCTTACGGGTTACTTGGTAGAGCGGGTTTACAATCAGACTGTAATTTGGGATGTGCATTCTCCAAAACCCCACAACACCTAGGAAAGTCTGTGTTTCTTTTTTGTTAGTTGGTGGAGACATAGCTGTTATTTTGTTGATCACATCCATTGGGATTTGACGACGTCCATCTTGCCATTTTATTCCTAAAAACTGGATCTCTCGTGCAGGTCCTTTGACTTTATTTTGTTTTATGGCAAAACCGGCTTTCAGAAGGATTTGGACTATTTTCTTCCCTTTCTCGAAAACTTCCTCTGCTGTGTCACCCCACACAATAATGTCATCGATGTACTGCAGGTGTTCAGGAGCTTCCCCCTGCTCTAGCGCAGACTGGATCAGCCCATGGCAAATGGTAGGGCTGTGTTTCCACCCCTGGGGCAGCCGATTCCAAGTATATTGGACTCCCCTCCAAGTGAAGGCAAATTGTGGCCTGCACTCTGCTGCTAGAGGGATGGAGAAAAATGCATTAGCGATATCAATTGTGGCGTACCACTTGGCTGCCTTCGATTCAAGTTCGTACTGAAGTTCCAGCATGTCCGGCACTGCAGCACTCAGTGGTGGCGTCACTTTGTTCAGGCCACGATAGTCCACTGTTAGTCTCCACTCGCCATTAGACTTTTGCACTGGCCATATGGGACTATTGAAAGGTGAATGAGTCTTGCTGATCACTGCTTGGCTCTCCAATTGACGAATTAGCTTATGGATGGGAATCAGGGAGTCTCGGTTAGTGCGATATTGCCGCCAGTGCACAGTTGTGGTAGCGATTGGCACTTGCTGTTCTTCGACCCTCAGCAACCCCACAACAGAGGGGTCCTCTGAGAGACCAGGCAAGGTAGATAATTGTTTAATGTCCTCTGTCTCTAAGGCAGCTATACCAAAAGCCCACCGGAACCCTTTTGGGTCCTTGCAATATCCTCTTCTAAGATAGTCTATGCCAAGGATACACGGAGCATCCGGGCCAGTCACAATGCGGTGCTTTTCCCACTCATTCCCAGTCAGACTCACTTCAGCCTCCAATAAGTCAACTGCTGAGATCCCCCTGTCACTCCACAAATACAGATGGGCTCTGGTCCTTTATAGCTCGATGGCATTAGAGTACATTGTGCACCGGTGTCTACTAAAACCTTATACTTCTGTGCGTCTGACGTGCCAGGCCATCGAATCCACACAGTCCAATAAACTCGATTGTCCCTTTCCTCCCCCTGGCTGGAGGCAGGGCCCCCCTAATCCTGGTCAGAATCTTCTTCGTTTCTGTGTTTGAAGGACTGTCTGCTGGAAGTTGGAGCAGCAAACTTTTCAGAGAATCCCTTTTTCTTGATTGTTTTCTTTTGCAACTCATGTACCCGTGCCTCTAGGGTCGCGGTAGATTTTCCATCCCATTTTCTCATGTCCTCTCCATGGTCTCGTAAGTAAAACCACAGGGTGGCACGGGGTGAGTACCCACCATATCGTCTTCCTTGTGTGGATGAACGCCTACCCCTGATAGCTGAGACACTGCTTTGTACAGGTGCGGAGGAGAATAATCTCTCTTCAAGGTGGTGAACCTTTTCAGAAAGTTTCTCCCAAGTGTTCTCTTTTGGTCGGTGGACACTGGTTGGTTCAGGTGGGGAGGACGATAGATTCTCTTCAAGTTGGTGAACCTTTTCAGAAAGTTTCTCCACAGCTGAGACGCAGGCCTGTAAGGAAGAGGAGAGACTTTCTTCATACTGCCAGAGTTGTTTAGCCGCTTCATCCACTGTGGGTTCCTCATCCTCTTTCCAGGCCATTATTGCCAATGAGCTGGCATATGATGATGGTGCACTCCGTACAAACTTCCGCCACATGGGTCGTGTACACCTGACTTCATCTGGATCTTTGGATGTTTGTCTGAGGTCTGGATCCTCATAAATCACTTTCCGTACGGCTAATTCCCTCAGGTACTGGATTCCCTTCTCCATAGTGGTCCACTTGCCTGGTAGACATAAAAGTTCTTCCTTGAAGGGATACCTTTCCCTCACAGCTGAGAGGAGATGCCTCCAGAGGCTGTGAGATTGTGCTCCATCTGCAATTGCTTTGTCAATGCCTGAGTCTCTAGCAAGGGATCCCAGTCGCTTGGCTTCCCTGCTGTCTAATTCCACACAATTGGCTCCAGAGTCCCAGCATCGGAGCAGCCAGGTGACAAGCTGCTCACCTATACAGCGACCAAAATCTTTTCGCACATCTTGTAACTCACGCTCATTTAGGCTTCGGGTAGTTACTGTTGATTTTTCGGCATCCTCATCTTCCTCCTCCTGAATCCTTGATGGCCCAGCGTCGTCGTCGTCTCCGTCGTCTCTCTACCTAGATTTGGCAGAAGACTCTCTGCGTTCTAAACGACCTGAATCTCTATACCATTTTTTCACCTTCTCTACAGGGGCAGCTTGCACTGCTACTGCTCGTTTCTCTGACCTTGTTACAGGGTCTGCCACAGAGGTTGGAATACCCTCTGCAGGGTCAACTTGCACTGCTACAGCTCTTTTCTCTGACCCAGCCACTGGAGCTGGAGCAGCTGCAGGAACCGGAGCTAGAGCGGCTGCAGGAGCTGGAACTGGAGCAGCTACAGGAGTTGGAAATGGAGTGGCTGCAGGAGCTGGGACTGGAGCGGCTGCAGGAGCTGGAACTGGAGCAGCTGCAGGAGCTGGAACAGGAGTGGCTGCAGGAGCTGGGACTGGAGCGGCTGCAGAGTCCACCGTAGGGGTCACAGTGGCCGTTGGATCTGTCACAGGGCTTGGAGTGGCCGCAGGGTCTGTCACTAAGTTGATAGTAGTATCAATGGCAGCTCGATAGACATGAGCCAGGCCCCAGCATGTTACAATGATTTGTGTCACTTTGGAACTGCCAGAATCATGACACCTTTTTTTCAAGCATTCTGCCAGTTTTTGAGGATTTTGCAGTTGTTCAGGGGTGAATTTCCAAAACACTGGGGGTGCCAACTGCTCTAGATGCCTGCCCATATCCTCCCATACTCCCTGCCACCCACAACTATACTGCCTCCGGGCAGATCTCCGGATGAGCTTCCTAAGTAGTTGTTTAACTTTAAGCAGAATCTGAAGTGCATTCAGGAGGCAGAACAACAAGACTATGCTGGTCTGAGTATCCCAAGGATATTCAATATCTTGGAGAGCTATTGTAACAAGCTCGGAGGATAAGAGGGTGGTGAAGGAGGAAGGCATAGTGATCCAGGAGGATACAGGGGTGGTGAAGGAGAAAGGGAGAGTAATCAAGTAAGAAAAAATATCTTCCCCTTTCCCCTCCACAGATTGACTCCCTAATGGAAAAAAACAATAGGTATAATTGCTAATAGTTTCCAGGATACAGTTTCCAAAGTACAGAGTCGACGATGTTACTGAGTACATAGTATAGTACAAGTTAGAGTCATGACCAGATATCTCATCGTCTCATAAGCCATTGCTAGAACAATCAGTACCATAATGATCTGAGACCAGGGCCCGGAGAGGATAAACAACATGACAGAGAGCAAATACGGAAAATAATGTGCTATAATACTCAATTTGGAAAACAGGCACAGCAGAGTTGAGATTAAAGCAATCAGCATTATGACAAGTGACTATTAAGCAGGTCTAATACTTACACCAATTTTAGTTTAACACACTCTGGTCAGATCTGCCATTATCTCAACCTTTCGAGCCCCACGTTGGGCGCCATGGCAGCAAACCCTAACCCTTCTCCTACTGCTAAGCCCAGATGGTCCCAACACCTAACCCTTCTCCTAATGCAAAACCTTGGCCCCAACCCCAGATGGCCCCAAACCCTAACCCTTCTCCTAATGCCAGCCGATGGCCCCAACCCCGGACGGCCCAAGCCTAGACGGCCCCAAACCCTAACCCTATTATAACGCCAACCGCGGACGGGCCCAACCCCGGACAGCCCAAACCCCTAACCCTTCTCCTAATGCCAACCCATGGCCCCAACCCCGGACAGCCCAAACCCCGGATTGCCCCAAATCCTAATCCTTCTCCTAATGCCAGCCCCTTGTGCCTGCCCCGGACGGCTCCAAATGTGGACAGACACAACCCCTAACAATTCTCCTAAATCCAGCCCCTGGCCGAAATCCTGGAGGGCCCCAAACCTGGATGGCCCCAACCCCTAACACTTCTCATAATGCCAATCCTTGGCCCCAAACCCGGATGGCCCCAAACCATAAACCTTCTCCAAACACCAAGCCCGGATGGGCCCAACCCCGGAGAGATCCAACTCCTAACCCTTTTCCTAACACCAGCCCATGGCCACAACCCTGCACCGCCCAAACATCGGCTGGCCGTAAACACTTACCCTTCTACTAACGCTGGCCAGTGACCCCTACCCCAGATGGCCCCAACCCCGGATGGCCCCAACCCCGGAGGCCCCCAACCACCGAAGGACCCAACCCCCGGAGGCCCCAACCCCTAACCCTTTTCCTAACACCAACCCATGAGGGCCCCAAGCACGGACGACCCCAACGCAGGACGGCCCCAACCCTGGCTAGCTATAAACTCTAACACTTCTCCTAATGCCAGCATTTGGCCCCAAACCCTGGATGGCCCCAGCCCCTAATCCTTCTTCTAACACCAACCCTTGGCCCCAACCCTGGAGAGCCACAACTCCTAACCCTTTCCCTAATACCAATCCTTGGCCCCAAACCATAAACTTGTCTCCTAATGCCAGCCCCTGGCCCCAACCCCGGAGGGCCACAATCCCAGACGGCCCCAAATCCTAACCTTTTTCCTAATGCCAATCCTTGGCCCCATCCCCGAACGGCCCCAGCCCCTAATCCTTCTGCTAATGCCAGCCCCTGGCCCCAAGCCCGGATGGCCCAAGGCCAGATGGACCAAACCCCTAACCTTATTCTAATGCCAACCGCGGATGGCCCCAACACCGGACAGCCCAAACCCCTAACACTTCTACTAATGCCAGCGCATTGCTCCAACCCCGGACGGCCCAAACCCCGGATGGCACCAACCCCTAACCCTTCTCCTAACGCCAGCCCCTTGCGCCTGTCCTGGACAGCTCAAACCCTCGACAGATACAACACCTAACCCTTCTCCTAAAACCAGCCCTGGCCCAAACCCTAGAGGGCCCCAAACCTGGATGGCCCCAACCCCTAACACTTCTCATAATGCCAATCATTGGCCCCAAACCCGGACGGCCCCAAACCATAAACCTTCTCCAAACACCAAGCCCGGACGGGCCCAACCCCGGAGAGATCCAACTCTGGATGGCCCCAACCCCTAACCTTTTCCTAAAACCAACACATGGCCACAACCGCAGACCACCCAAACAGCGGCTGGCCCTAACCACTTACCATTTTACTAATGCCGGCCAGTGATCCCAACCACAGATGACCCCAACACCGGATGTCCCCAACCCCAGATGGCCCCAACTCCTGACCCTTCTCCTAACGCCAATCCTTGGCCCCAACCCCGGATTTCCCCAACCCATCACACTTCTCATAACGCATACTCTTGGCTCCAACCCCGCACGGACCAAACACCTCACCCTTCTCCTAATGCCAACCCTTGTCCCCAACCCCAGATGGCAACAACCCTTACCCTTCTCCTAACGCCAAACCTTGGCCCCAACCCCTCGCCCTTCTCCTAACGCAAACCCATGGCCCCAGCCCCGGACAGCCACAACCCCTAAAACTTCTACTAACGCCAACCCTTCACCCAAAACCCTAACATTTCTCCTAACGCCAACTCTTGGCCCCAAGCCCTAAGCCTTCTCCTAATGACAACCCTTGTCCCCCACTTCTCACTCTTCTCCTAACGCCAACCCTTGGCCCCAACCCCAGACGACCCCAACCCCTAACCCTTCTCCTAACGTCAGCCCCTGGTCCCAACCCAGGATTGCCCCAAGCAGGGACGGTCCCAACCCCGGACGGCCATAAACTGCAACACTTCTCCTAACGCCAGCCTTTGGCCCCAACCCCGGATGGCCCCCAACCACAGATGGACCCCTTCACCTAACACCAACCCATGAGGGCCCCAAGCACGGACGACCCCAATGCCGGACGGCCGCAACCCTGGCTGGCGCTAACAACTAACCCTTCTCCTAACACCGGCCAGTGGCCCCAACCCCGGACGGCCCCAACACCAGACGCCCCCAACCACAGTCAGCCTCAACCCCCGACGGCCCCAACCCTTAACCCTTCACCTAACGTTAACCCTGGACGGCCCCAACTCCAAACCATTCTCTTAATGCCAACTCTTGGCCCTAACTCCTAACCCTTCTCCAAACACTAACCCTTGGCACCAACCCCTTACCCTTCTACTAAAACCAACCCTTGGCCCCAACCCCAGATGGCCCCAACCCCTTACCCTTCTCCTAAGGCCAAACCTTGGCCCCAAACCCGGACAGCCCCAACCCCTAACCCTTCTTCTAACGCCAAGCCCATATCGTCCCAACCCCTAACCCTTCTCCTAATGCCAATCCTTGGCCCTAACTGCGGACGGCTCCAACCCCTAACCCTTCTTCTAACGCCAAGCCCGGACGGCCCCAACCCCTAACCCTTCTTCTAACGCCAAGCCCGCACGGCCCCAACCCCTAACCCTTCTCCTAACGCCAGCCCCTGGCCCCAACCCAGGACGGCCCCAAGCACGGACGGCCCAAACGCTGGAAGGCCATAAACTCTAACACTTCTCCTAACGCCAGCCTTTGGCCCCAACCCTGTACGGCCCAAACACTGGATGGACCCCACCATTAACACTTCTCCTAATGCCAGCCCCTGGTCCCAACCTCGGAGGGACCCAAACCTGGACAGCCCCAACCCCTAACGCCAATCCTTGGCCCCATCCGGAGGGCCCCAACACCTAACACTTCTCCAAAGGTCAGCCCCTGGCCCCAACCTCAGACGGGCCCAACCCCAGACGGCCCCAAGCCAAAACCTTTCTCCTAATGCCAATCCTTGGCCCCAACTAAGTTCAACTAAGTTCAACAAGGCCAAGTGCCGGGTCCTGCACCTGGGGTGCAATAACCCCAAGCAGAGCTACAGGCTGGGAGAGGAATGGTTGGAAAGCTGCCAGGCAGAGAAGGACCTGGGAGTGATGGTGGATAGTCGGCTGAATATGAGCCAGCAGTGTGCTCAGGTGGCCAAGAAGGCCAACGGCATCCTGGCTTGTATCAGGAACAGCGTGACCAGCAGGGCTAGGGAGGTGATCGTCCCCCTGTACTCGGCTCTGGTGAGGCCGCACCTCGAGTACTGTGTTCAGTTTTGGGCCCCTCGCTACAAGAAGGACATCGAGGTGCTTGAGCGGGTGCAGAGAAGGGCGACGAAGCTGTTGAGGGGCCTGGAGAACAAGTCCTACGAGGAGCGGCTGAGGGAGCTGGGCTTGTTCAGCCTGGAGAAGAGGAGGCTCAGGGGCGACCTTATCGCTCTCTATAGGTACCTCAAGGGAGGCTGTAGCGAGGTGGGGGTTGGTCTGTTCTCCCACGTGCCTGGTGACAGGACGAGGGAGAATGGGCTTAAGTTGAGCCAGGGGAGTTTTAGGTTAGATGTTAGGAAGAACTTCTTCACTGAAAGGGTTGTGAGGCATTGGAACAGGCTGCCCAGGGAAGTGGTGGAGTCACCATCCCTGGAAGTCTTCAAAAGACGTTTAGATGTAGAGCTTAGGGCTATGGTTTAGTGGGGACTGTTAGTGTTAGGTCAGAGGTTGGACTCGATGATCTTGAGGTCTCTTCCAACCTAGAAATTCTGTGATTCTGTGATTCTGTGAACTCCGGACGGCCCCAACCCCTAACCCTTCTCCTAACGCCAGCCCCTGGCCCCAACCCAGGACGGCCCCAAGCATGGACGGCCCCAACCCCAGATGGCCCCAACCCTAGGTGGCCCCAACCACCGAGGGCCCAAACCCCTAACCCTTCACCTAACACCAATCCATGACGGCCCCAAGCACGGACGACCCCAATGCCGGACGGTTCCAACCCCGTCTGGCGCTAACCACTAACCCTTCTCTTAACAGCGGCCAGTGGCCCCAACACTGGATGGCCCCAACCCCGGAGGCCCCCAACCCCCGACGGCCCCAACCCCCGACAGCCCCAACCCCTAACCCTTCCCCTAAAGACAACCCTTGGCCCCATCCCCTAATGCTTCTCCTAACGAAAACCCTTGGCCCGAACCCAGGACGGCCCCAACCCCTAACCATTCTCTTAACGCCAACCCTTGGCCCCAATCCCTCACCCTTCTCCTAACGCTAACCCTTGGCCTCAACCCCTAACCCTTCTCCTAACGCAAAACCCTGGCCCCAACCCCAGATGGCCCCAACACCTGACCCTTCTCGTAACGCCAGCCCCTGGCCCCAACGACGGTGGGCCTCAACACCTCAACCTTCTCAGAACGCCAAACCTTGGCCCCAAACGTAGATGGTGCCAACCCCTCACCCTTCTCCTAATGCCAACACTTGGCCCCAACCCCGGACGGACACAACCCCTAACCTTTCCCTAAAACAAACTCTTGGCCCCAACCCCTAACCCTTCTCATAACGGCAAACCTTGGCCCCAACCCCGGACGGCCCCAAGCCCTAACCCTTCCCCTAACGCCAATCCCTGGCCCCAACCCCAGATAGCCCCAACCCTTCACCCTTCTCATAACGTCAACCCGTGGCCCCAACACCGGACGGCTGTAAACCCTAACCCTTCTCCTAACACCAATCCCGGGCCCCAACCCCGGACGGCCCCAAACCTCTAACCCTTCTCCTAACGCAAACCCTGGCCCAAACCCAGATGGCCCCAAGCCCTAACCCTTCTCCTAACACCAATCCCTGGCCCCAACCCCCGAGGTCCCCAACCCCTAACCCTTCTCCTAACGCCAACCCCTGTCCCCAACCCCCGAGGTCCCCAACCCCGAATGTTGCAGGAAGCACGGCCGAAAGCACGACAGACACCAGTAGAGTCAGATCATGCTCCAATTTATTGCCCGAATAGCCTAACTTTTATAGAGAACTTAACAGGGGTGGACAGTGTTTCACACAAGATTATTGGTCAAAAGCACTCAGACAAACAGCTACAAGAAAACAACCCCACCTGCAAGAAAACAACCTCCTTGTGATTAGCAGTCACATAGACCTTGTCCTTGAGGCCAGCTACTGGTAACAATATTTTCCTGAATTCCTCAATTGGGCGATGTGGGAACACTGTCATGGGAACTTCTCATAGTTGCCCTGGTAGCTTGGTTTGCTCAGCTACAGCAAGCCATGGGATTTTTGCTGTTTCAAGAAATCCCTCAACAATTCCCCCTTCTTCTTTTGAGCAAACCAAGCCCGACACAGCAGTTTTACAAGTAACTCTTTAGCTATACTTACAACACACAACGATGATTACCACCATAAACCAAATCCTTAATCCCCTTGTGATTAAACCCAGCAACCATCTACACTTTGTTTCAAACAAGTCAGTGAACCATTGATTGAAAGGATTGATACCATATTGAATCTTTCTCATGTGCTCTTTCAGGAAAGTAATGGATTTGTGAATTGACTCATTATGATCAGAAAGGTTTAAACAGTACATTCCCTTAAAGTCCTCACACCCATTCCTTTGAGCCAAAAGCAAGAAGTCAATAGCAGCTTGATCCTGTAAAAGCAGATGTCGCAGACTATTTTGATCTGGTAACATCTCCTCAAGTATCTCTGTCGTGGCATAGGCTTGCCTCTCGGCCCAGCATACCAAATTTTCTAAGTTGTTACGTGCGGCTGCAGATGCCACTCCAGGCACTGAAATTGCTAATGCCGCTCTAGCTGCAACCCCACACAATTCAACATTATCATTGCAATCCCATGCAAGCAATGCCCATTTATGTCTGGTGATCTCACGCAACTGTAACAAGCTAGGAGCAAATACAATGAGTTTATCTATGTAACATGGACATCTGATAGCATTTGCAGGGATACCTTGCCAGGCCCCATCCCCACAAATCAGAAGCACATCAGGAGGTAAGGCCAAAGCTGTACAATTGTTCCAAACACTGTAGTTGTTACCCCTTGTCTCCATGCTATAAACCCCTAAGTCCTGCTTAGCAGCGTCATTGTAATCACAGGTGTTATTTGTGTTTTTGTACCGGTATGGCCTTTTCCAGGTTCCTGTAGCAGGAATCATCTGATATCCACGGCTACGTTCACTTTTGTAGCCACCTTTCAGGTTGATACATATTTGACTACAGATACCAGGGTTTTGACATTCATCAATGTCTCCACAGTTTCTCTTGTCTACAAACTCAAACCCAGCTGGACAGTCACATTCCTTTATGATGCATTCCTTCAGGGGCTCATCACCCCAATCCTTGCAGTCTCTCTGCTGGTTACACACTTTATTGATATCTATGCATTCTCCACTTCTGCACTTGAATTTGCCAGGTCCAGAGCACTGAATAACATTGTTACAGTTTGCTTCATCAGTGCCATCCAGACAGTCTCTCACACCACTGCACTGCCTACTCCCATGGACACTGTTCCCATCTTCACATCTGAACTGGTCTGGCCTGCAGGTCCGAGAAGGGCAGTTAATTTCATCACTTCCATCCTTGCAATCAGGATCTCCATCACATCGCCACTTCTTGTGGATACATTCACCTGAGCCGCACTGCACCTCACTCGTAGAACACTTCACTGGAGGTGCAGGCAGGCGGCCACACTGCTCCAAAGATTCATCCGAGTGGTCGGAGCAGTCAGCATCATCATCACACACCCAGCTGATAGGGATGCAGGTAGAACTCTTGCACTGAAACTCATGAACACCACAGGTAAGAGGTGCACACTCCAGCTCATTGCTACCATCACTGCAGTCATCTTGAACATTTCAGACAAAGCTTTTGGAAATACATTGCCCACTACTGCATGTGAATTCTGCTCCACTACAAGTCACAATGCCACAATTCTCTTCATCTTCTCCACTGTCACAGTCCTTTTCACCATCACATTTCCAGGACACCGGGATACGCTGGACTGACAGGACCACAGCTAATTTCATTTACCCGACATGTTCTCATATGACACAGATCAGCACTCTCATCAGACCCATTTTCACAGTCCGGATCCCCATCACACTGCCATCGATTTGGCACACACTGACCACTGTTGCACACAAAGTCAGGTTCAGCACACGTCTTCTTCACACAAGCACTCTCATCACTGCCATCTGAGCAGTCTTCACATTTTACTCTTGCACTGTTGGTGGCAGTGTACAGGCAGGCGAGGGCGAGCAGCAGGCAGAGTGCCCCACAGAGCAGCAGCGCCTGCCACCGCTCCGCACCTGTGTCACTTATACTACTCCTATTACCTGTGCCGTCAGTGTCAGTGGCATCCTCCTGGTACCGTTTCTGTCTTTGTCGCCCCTTGCTCTCCCCCTTTTCTTTTTGCCACTGACCATTCACCACAACTGGATGAGACACATGATTACTAGTTAGGAAAGAGAGTGTCATGTCTGCTTTATGGCTGCAGGCCGTGCCAGCTGCAACCCTAGAAGCTGTTTGTGAACAAGCCTGCCGGTGGTCATTTGGCAGTGTAATCTGTGTCTCTGCACTCCTGCCCCGCAATAGAGCTAAATTGTCACTAGTAATCTGTAGAATGTGGCAACCCCACGGAATCTTATCCAGAAACATAGTTATAACACCGATCTGGGGACGAATAGTCTTTTTTGCATTGCAAGATAAACTTCTTATAAAAAGAATGCCAGAGAGAAGCAGCACAGCCGCTGCTGCATCCATGGTTACGTCAGGCAGGCTGCAGGGTCCTGATGTCCGTCCCTCTGCTCTGTGCCGACTCGCCACACGGTGAGGGTCGGCTGCCGTTGTCCACTGACGCCTCTGGTCTCCCGTAGCAACTCGATCTCGGATGTCCCGTATCGCACCGCAATTACTTCAATTTCATGCGATTACTTCAAATTTCCCGCATCTCTCCGCGATTCCTTTTTCCGCGTCCCCCCGCGACTCCGCGTCTCTCCGCGATTCCCTTTTCCGCGTCCCCCCGCGATTCCGCGTCCCTCCGAGATTCCGCGTCCCACCGCGATTCCATTTCCCGCTTCCCACTGCGATTCCGCGTCCCTCCGCGATTCCGTTTTCCGCGTCCCACCGCGATTCCGTTTCCCGCGTCTCACTGCGATTCCGCGTCCCTCCGCGATTCCGCGTCCCACCGCGATTCTGTTTTCCGCGTCCCACCGTGATTCCGTTTCACGCGTCCCACCGCGATTCCGCGTCTCACCGCGATTCCGTTTTCCGCGTCCCGCATCTCTCACCGGGAGTACCGCGTCTCACCGTGAGGCCTGTGTACAGTGTTTCCGGGTCGGTGTCTGGTCTGCTCCAGCGCCGGTCGGATGGGCGCTCCGATGTCCCGGCGGCGCGGCGAGGTCGCGGCGCCGCTGGTCCCCTGCGCCGCTGGTCCCGGCGCCGCTGGTCCCGACGCCGCTGGTTTCCTGGTTCCCCTGCGTTCCGATGTGCCGGAGCCACTAGTGTCCCGCTGCGCTGCGATGTTTGTCCCGGCGCCGCTGCGATGTCCTGTTCGGGTCCTGTTCAGGGGTCCCTGTTCGGGCGCCATATGTTGCAGGAAGCACAGCCGAAAGCACGACAGACACCAGTAGAGTCAGATCATGCTCCAATTTATTGCCCGAATAGCCTAACTTTTATAGAGAACTTAACAGGGGTGGACAGTGTTTCACACAAGATTATTGGTCAAAAGCACTCAGACAAACAGCTACAAGAAAACAACCCCACCTGCAAGAAAACAACCTCCTTGTGATTAGCAGTCACATAGACCTTGTCCTTGAGGCCAGCTACTGGTAACAATATTTTCCTGAATTCCTCAATTGGGCGATGTGGGAACACTGTCATGGGAACTTCTCATAGTTGCCCTGGTAGCTTGGTTTGCTCAGCTACAGCAAGCCATGGGATTTTTGCTGTTTCAAGAAATCCCTCAACACCCGAACCCTTCTCCTAATGCCAGCCCATGGCCCCAACCCCGGAGGTCACTAACCCCTAACCCTTCTCCTAACGCCAACCCCTGGCCCCAACCCCAGACGGCCCCAACTACTAACATGTCTCCTAATTCCAGCCCCTGGCCCCAGCCCCTGACGGCCCCAACCCCTAACCCTTCTCCTAAAGCCAACCCCTGGCTCCAACCCCAGATGGCCCCAACACCTTACCTTTCTCCTAAAGCCAACCTTTGGCCCCAGCCCCGGAGAGACACAACCCCTAAACCTTCTCCGAACGCCAACCCTTCGCCCAAAACCCTAACACTTGTCCTAACACCAACCCTTCGCCCCAACCCCTAACCTTTCTCCTAATGCCAGCCCCTGGCCCCAACACCGGACGGCCCCAAACACTAACACGTCTCCTAACACCAGCCCCTGGCCCCAGCCCCGGACGGCCCCAGTCCCTAACCCTTCTCCTAATGCGAACCGTTGGCCCCAACACCGAATGACCCCAACCCCTCACCCTTCTCCTAATGCAAACCATTGGCCCCAACCCCGGACGGACACAACCCCTAACCTTTCCCTAAAACCAACTCTTGGCCCCAACCCCTGACCCTTCCCCTAATGCCAACCCGTGGCCCCATCCCCGGACGGCCCTAAGCCCTAACCCTTCCCCTAATGCCAGCTCCTGGCCCCAACACCGGACGGCCCCAAACACTAACAATTCTCCTAATGCCAGCCCCTGGCCCCAGCCCCGGATGGCCCCAACCCCTCACCCTTCTCAGAACGCCAAACCTTGACCCAAAACCCAGATGGCCCCAACCCCTCACCCTTCTCCTAATGCCAACCCTTTGCCCCAACCCCAGATGGCACCAACCCCTTACCTTTCTCCTAAAGCCAACCTTTGGCCCCAGCCCCGGAGAGCCACAACCCCTAAACCTTCTCCGAACGCCAACCCTTTGCCCAAAACCCTAACTCTTCTCCTAACTCCAACTCTTAGACCCAAGCTCTAACCCTTGTCCTAACACCATTCCTTGGCCCCAACACTTAACCCTTTTCCAAACGCCAGCCCCTGGCCCCAACCCCAGACGGCACCAACCCCGGATGGCCCCAAGCCCTAACCCTTCTTCTAACGCCATACCTGGAAGGCCACAACCCCTAACACTTCTCCTAAGGCCAACCCCAGACGGCCTCAACCCCGGACGGCCCCAACCCCTAACGCTTCTCCTAATGCCAATCCTTGGCCCCAAACCTGGATGGCCCCAAACCCTAACCCTTCTAACAAAAAACCCCGGACGGCCCTAACCCCTAACCCTTCTCCTAACGCCAGCCCCTGGCCCCAACCCAGGATGGCCCCAAGCACGGACGGCCCCAACCCCGGACTGCCACAAACCCTAACCCTTCGCCTAATGCCAGACCATGGCCCCAACCCCAGATGGCCCAAGCCCAGGCGGCCCCAACCCATAACCCTATTCTAACGCCAACCCTGGCAGCCCCAACCCCTAACACTTCCCCTAACACCAGCCCCTGGCACCAAGCCCGGCCAGCCCCAACCCCTAACCCTTCTCCTAATACCAGCCCCTGGCCCCAACCACGGAGGCTCCCAACCCTGGACGGCCCCTACCCCTAACCCTTCTCCTAACGCCAGCCCCTGGCCCCATCCCCAGACAGCCCAAACCTTGGACAGCACCAGTCCTGAAGGGCCCCAATCCCTAACCCTTCTCCTAACGCCAATCCTTGGCCCCAAACCTGGACGACCCCAAACCATAAACCTTCTCCAAACGCCAATCCCAGAAGTGTCCAACCCTGGAGAGATCCAACCCCGGACGGCCCCAACCCCCTACGGCCCCAACCCTTAACCCTTCACTTAACGCCAACCCTGGACGGCCCCATCCCCTAAACCTTCACCTAACGCTAACCCCAGACGGTCCCAAACGCTAACCCTTCTCCTAACGCCAACCCTTGGTCCGAACCCAGGACGGCCCCGACCCCTAACCATTCTATTAACGCCAACCCTTGGCCCAACTCCTTAACCTTCTCCAAACGCAAATCCTTGGCCCCAACACCTTAAAGTTCTCCTAACGCCAATCCTTGGCCCCAACCCCAGATGGCCCCAAGCCCTAACCTTTCTACTAACGCCAACCCTTGACCCCAACCCCGGACAGCCCCAAACCTTCACCCTTCTCATAACGCCAGTCCTTGGCCCCAACCCTGGACGGCCCCAAGCCCTAACCCTTCTCCTAATGCCAACCCTTGGCCCTAAACCCGGACAGCCCCAAGCACTAAACCATCTCTTAACACCAAGCCTTTGCCCCAACCCCGGACGGCCCCAAGCCCTAACCCTTCTCCTAACGCCAACCCTTGGCCCCAAACCTGGACGGCCCCAACCCCTAACCCTTCTCCTAATGCAAACCGTTGGCCCCAACCCCGGACAGACACATGTACTGGGTCTGGCTGGAATGTTAACTTTCCTGGCAGCAGCCCATTCAGTGCCGTACTCTGTACTTGTAGTTGGAACAGCAGTGTTATCACACCAGTGTTGTGTCTACTGCTGAGCAGCAGTGGCACAGCATTGGGCCTTTCTCTAACCCTCCTAGGGGGTGGGCAAAAAAGTGAGGAGAGAAACATCACTAGGGCAGCTGACCTAAACCAATCAAAGGGATATTCTATACCATGTGGTGTCACACTCAGCAATAAAAGGTGGAAACAGGAAGAAGAGGGGAGGGGTGGGCTCTCGTTGAGAAGACGTCGGTCCTCCTCTCGAACACCGGCTGCGTGCGTTCAGGCCTTGCTTCAAGGACATGGTCAATCATCGCTCATTTGTGGGAAGTAGAGAGTAATTTCTTTCCTCTGCACTTCCATATAGCTTTCATTTATTTTGTTTGTTTGTTTTCCTCCCTTTTTCCCCTTTCCCTTTTATTTCCCCTTAGTTAAATTGTTTAGTTCATGGTAGTCTTTATTTAATTATTATAATTATTTCCCTTTAATTAAATTATCCTTATCTCAACCCGTGAGTTGTTCTTTGCTTTACTTCTCCCCCTCCTTATCTAAAGGAGGGGGAGTGAGAGAGCGGTTGTGGGGTTTAGCTGCCCAGCACGGTAAAACCACCACAACACAACCCCTAACCGTTCCCTAAAACCAACTCTTGGCCCCAACCCCTGACCCTTCTCCTAATGCCAGCCCCTGGCCCCAGCCCTGGATGGCCCCAACTCCTAACCCTTCTCCTAACACCAATCCCTGGCCCCAACCCCAGATGGCCCCAACCCTTCACCCTTCTCATAACGTCAACCCTTGGCCCCAACCCTGGACGGCCCCAACCCCTCACCCTTCTCCTAATGCCAAGACTTGGCCCCAACCCCAGAAGGACCGAACCCCTAGCATTTCCCTAAAACAAACTCTTGGCCACAACCCCAGATGGCCCCAACCCTTCACCCTTCTCATAACGTCAATCCTTGGCCCCAACACCGGATGGCCCCAAACCCCTAACACTTCTCCTAACGCCCAGCCCCTGGTCCCAACACCAGACGGCCCCAACCCCTCACCCTTCTCCTAAGGCCAACCCTTGGCCCCAAACCCTCACCCTTCTCAGAACGCAAACCCTTGGTTCAAATCCCTAACACTTCTCAGAACGCCAACCATTGGACCCAACCCCTCACCCTTCTCAGAACGTCAAACCTTGCCTTCAAACCTGGATAACCACCAACCCCTCACCATTCTCCTAATGCCAACACTTGGCCCCAACCCCGGACGGACCCAACCCCTAACGTTTCCCTAAAACCAACTCTTGGCCCCAAGCCCTAAACCTTCTCCTAACGCCAAACCCTGGCCCCAACCCCAGATGGCCCCAACCCTTCACCCTTCTCATAACGTCAACCCGTGGCCCCAACACCGGACGGCTGTAAACCCTAACCCTTCTCCTAACACCAATCCCGGGCCCCAACCCCGGACGGCCCCAAACCTCTAACCCTTCTCCTAACGCAAACCCTGGCCCAAACCCAGATGGCCCCAAGCCCTAACCCTTCTCCTAACACCAATCCCTGGCCCCAACCCCCGAGGTCCCCAACCCCGAACCCTTCTCCTAATGACAGCCCATGGCCCCAACCCCGGAGGTCGCTAACCCCTAACCCTTCTCCTAATGCCAACCCCTGGCCCCAACCCCGGACGGCCCAAACCACTAACATGTCTCCTAATGCCAGCACCTGGCCCCAGCCCTGGACGTCCCCAACCTTTAACCCTTCTCCTAAAGCCAACCCCTGGCCACTGCCCCGGACTGCCCCAAGTCTTAATCCTTATCCTAAAGCCAGCCCCTGGCTAATATCCCAGACGGCCCCAACCCCTAAGCCTTTTCCTATTAATGTCAATCCCCGGCCCCAAGGCCAGAAGGCCCCAACCCTTCACCCTTCTCATAACGCCAACCCTTGGCCCCAACCCCTCACAATTCTCCTAACGCCAACCCTTGGCCCCAACCCCGGACAGCCCCAAGCCCTAACCAATCTCATATCGCTAAACATTGGCCCCAACCCCGGATGGCCACAAAACCTAACCCTTCTCCTAATGGCAACACTTGGCCCCATCCCCAGATGGCCCCAAGCACTAACCCTTCTCCTAACGCCAGCCCCTGGCCCCTACCCCAGAGGTCCTCAACCCCTAATACTTCTCCTAATGGCAACCCTTGGACCCAACCTCTTACCCTTCTCAGAACGCAAACCCTTGGCTCCAACCCCGGACGGCCCCAATCCCTAACACTGCCTCTAACGCCCAGCCCCTGGCCCTAAACCTGGATGGCCCCAACCCCTAACCCTTCTCCTAACGCCAATGCCTGGCTCCAACCCCGGACGGCCCCAAACCCTAACCCATCTCCTAGCGCCAGCCCCTGGCCCCAAACACAGTGGGCCCCAAACACAGTGAGCCCAAACCCCTAACCCTTCTCCTAAAGCCAGCCCCTGGCCCCAGCCCCGGACAGCCCCAAGCCCTAAGACTTCGCCTAATGCACATCCCTGGCCCCAACCCCAGACGGCCCCAACACCTATCCCTTCTCTTAACGCCAATCCCTGGCCCCAACCTCGGACAGCCCCAACCCCTAACCCTTCTCCTAACGCCAGCCACTGGCGCCAACCCCAGAGGACCCCAACCCCTAACACTTCTCCTAACGCCATCCCCTCACCCCAACTGCAACAGGCCCTACCCTGGACTGCCCCAACCCCAGACGGCCCCATGTCCTAACCCTTATCCTAACGCCAGCCCATGGCCCCTATCCCGGATGGCCCCAACCCCGGATGGCCCCAAGCTCTAACCCTTCTCCTAACGCCAACCCTTGGCCTCAACCCAGGACGGTCCCATCTCCTAACCCTTCTCCTCATGGCAACCCTTAGCCCCAATCCCAGACGGCCCTGAACCCTAACTCTTCTCATAACGCCAACCCTTGGCCTCAACCCCCGGACGGCCTCAACCCCGGACGGCCCCAAACCCTAACCCTTCTCCTATCGCCAACCCCTAATGGCCCCAAACCCAGACAGACCCAACCCTGGACACCTCTTAAAGCCAGCCCCTGGCCCCAACCCAGGACGGCACCAACCCCTAACCCTTCTTCTAATGCCAGTCCCTAGCTCCAACCCCAGACGGCCCCAACCCCCGATGACCCCAAACCCTAACCATTCTCCTAACGCCAAGCCTGGACGGCCCCAACCCCGGATGGCCCAAAGCCCTAAGCCTTCTCCTAATGCCAGCCCCTGGCCCCAACCCCGGACTACCCCAAGCTTGGACGGCCCCATCCCGGCCGGCCCCAACCCCTAACCCTTCTCCTTAATCCAGCCCCTGGCCCCAACCCCAGACGGCCCCAACCACTAACCTTTCTCTTAACGCTAGCCCCTGGCACCAACTCCGTACAGCCCCAACCCTGGACATCCCCAACCCATAACCCTAAACCTTGGCCCCAAACCCGGATGGCCCCAAACCCTAACCCGTCTCCTAACGCCAAGCCCAGACGGCCCCAACCCCGAACAGCCCCAACACCGGATGGCACTGTTATAAATGGCTAAGTCTCAAAATAGGACTATAATCAAAGTTTACAATTTATTAAAGGAATAGATGTAAGCAAACAGCACTGGGTGCACCAGGAGTCTCCGCTCCACCTAGACCCACCCAGCGCTGTTTGCTTACCTCTATTCCTTTAATAAATTGTAAACTTTGATTATAATCCTATTTTGAGACTTAGCCATTTATAACAACTTGGGGGCTTGTCTGGGATGGTTTTGGTTCCTGGATTTTAATCTAGGAGAGGCGTCCCACCATTTCGTGGCTCCTGTCCGGAACCAATGCCATCTTGTACCTGAATAAAGGTAAGCAAAGATTTTGATTTTGATTTTGATTTTGATTTTGATTTTGATGAGCTCCCTTGCTGGCTGCAGCACTGTTTTTCGCCCATAATTCTGCGTGCGAAGATCCGGACGAAGACGACGGAGTCATAAGTATTTAAGGCATATACCATCTGGTTGGGTGGGATTCGGTTGCCTGTGTGTGTAAGAGTGTGACTGAGACGGAACTCAGTTCCGAAGCGAATTTGGAGGTCTTCTAACCGCGGTTCCAATCTCCCATGAGGGACTTGGCCGGTGAAGGACTGAGGCGATTCCTATAGGATCCGTGGGTGGGTAATAGGTCCTAAATCCCCTGCAAGACACTCTTACTAAGGTAACCGAGGGGCTGTGGGAATTGCCATAGTAAAATTCCTAGATGGGTCAGACAAAGTCAAAGACCAGGGACCAGAAGGAAGGGAGCGAAATACCAGATATACCACCAGAAAGTCCATTAGGAATAATGATTGGAAATTGGAACGATAGAGGCCCCAGAAAGGGAAAAAGTAAATTAAAAACGGTTCAGTATTGTATGATAGAATGACCAAAGGAGCCTTTAAGACCACATGCCTGTTGACACATGCCTGTTTTTGGATCTTTTGAAGACTGGATCTGCCAGGCCTTAAATATACATGTTAATTCAAAAAAACCTTTTTGCCGGGAAGAAAGTGATTATGCAGGATTATGGATTAGGATTTAACGTCCAGCTTCAATATTTACACTAAAAACAAATGAGAATTTTGAAGAAGAAGAAAAACATGAAAAAGAAAAAGATGATGAATGGGAGCCATTGGATAATTTACCACCTCTATATCCTAACAATACATCCCTGGAGGCTCCCCCTCTGGTGGCCGTAATATCTCCAGCAGTACCACCGTTGTCCCTGCCTCCACCACTAACAGCACCGGAATTAGACGGACCTCCGGCTGCATGTATAAGAAGTAGGACTGCCGTATCTGAGAGAGCTTCTCTATATCCCTTAAGAGAGGTAAACCTCGGAGGCAATCAGGGAGGCATCGGGTTCGTGGCAGTCCCCTTAAATACCACAGATGTTAGGAATTTTAAGAAAGAAATGGGGATCCTATTAAATGACCCCCTCAGAGTAGCTGAAAAACTGGACCAATTCCTAGGCCCTAATACTTATACCTGGGAAGAAATACAGTCCATTTTAAGAATCTTATTTACTGCTGAGGAAAGGGGAATGATTAGGCAAGCTGGAATGAGGATTTGGGAAAGACAGAATCAAGCAGGACCCCCAGGAGACCAAAAATGGCCAAATGCGGATCCCCACTGGGATCATCAACAACCCCAAGGAAGACAGAATATGAGGGATTTGAGAACATTAATCATACAGGGAATAAGGGAAGCAGTTCCACGAGGACAAAACATTAATAAAGCATTTAATGAACAACAAGGGAAAGATGAATCTTCAACAGAATGGTTGGAGAGATTAAGGAAAAGCCTACAAATGTATTCGGGAATTATTACGAATACAGTGGTTGGAACCGCACTCCTTAGAAGACAATTTGTAGCTAAATCCTGGGGGGGCATAAGAAGAAAATTAGAAAAGCTGGAAGACTGGCAAGACAGAGGAGTAGAAGAATTATTTAGGGAAGCACAGAAAGCATATGTTAGAAGAGATGAAGAAAAACAAAAAGCAAAAGCCAAGATCTTTGTAGCAGCAGTAAGAGAAAGTCAGAAAAAGACCTCGTCCAGAGAGAGGAGGGAAGAAGGAATAGAAAAAAACCCTAGGGGGCAGCCTTGTCGAGAGAGATTCACAATTCACGTCTGTTACTATTGCAACAAAAAGGGATGTATTCAGAGGAACTGTCGTAAGTGGGAAAAAGATGAGAAAATATTCAAAGAAGAATAGGGGTGTCAGGGGCTATATCTTCTGGGGACTTCAACATCAACAGAGCCCTTGATAAAACTATTAATTGGTCCCCATAAAGAGGAAGTCTTATTTTTAGTAGACACAGGGGCTGAAAAATCCACTATTCAAAAACTTCCAAAAGGAATAGAAGAAGGGAAGAGTTATATGTCTGTAATAGGGGCAAAAGGAGAGCCCTTTAAGGTACCTGTTTTGAAAGATGTAGAAGTAGAAACAGAGAAAAAAAAATTGTCTTAATGGTTTACTTTTGCTCCCTGAAGCGGAGTACAATTTACTAGGAAGGGATCTGGTTTTAAAATTAAACTGAAGCATTCAAAGCCAAGGGGATAAATTGCAGATTAAATTTATACACTTTGACACAAAAAGATGAAGAATTCATTAACCCTTCAGTGTGGTATAAGGAAGGGGAAATTGGAAAAATAGAAATGGACCCCATAAATGTTCAAATAATGGATCTACATCATCCAATTCGAATTAAACAATACCCTATACCAATGGAGGGTCAAAAAGGATTAAAACCTATAGTTGACAGACTTCTCGAAAAAGGAACTCTAGAACCATGTAT
Organism: Aythya fuligula; assembly: GCF_009819795.1. Classification (NCBI taxonomy): domain Eukaryota; kingdom Metazoa; phylum Chordata; class Aves; order Anseriformes; family Anatidae; genus Aythya; species Aythya fuligula. Next base: position 8,970,558 of record NC_045594.1, read on the forward strand.
GTCACCTCATAATACACCCATCCTCCCTGTAAAGAAATCGGATGGGTCATACAGAATGGTACAGGACCTGAGAGCTGTAAATCAGCGAACAATCACTAAATTCCCTGTGGTGGCAAATCCCTATACTTTACTAAGTCATATCTCTCCCAAACATACTTGGTATAGTGTAATAGATCTGAAAGATGCTTTTTGGGCCTGCCCTCTGGATGAGGAATCCAGAGATTATTTTGCCTTTGAGTGGGAGGACCCTGAAACAGGACGGAAACAACAATTAAGGTGGACCGTGCTACCACAGGGGTTTACAGAGTCACCAAATCTATTTGGACAAACTTTAAAAAAAGTTTTACAAGATTTTACATTACCCAGGGAGGTAAAATTACTGCAATATGTGGATGATCTATTAGTAGCAGGAGAAACTGAAGAGGGAACCCGAGAAGCTACTATTAAATTGTTAAATTTCCTGGAAGAAAAGGGAATAAAGATGTCTCGATCAAAATTACAATTTGTGGAACAGGAAGTAAAATACTTAGGACATTGGTTAAGTAGGGGAAAAAAGAAGTTAGATCCTGACAGGGTATCTAGGATCCTATCCTTAAGACCCCCACAAACTAAAAAGGAAATCCGGCAAATATTGGGATTATTAGGATATTGTAGACCATGGATTGAAAGCTACAGTGAAAAAGTTAAATTCTTATATGAGAAATTAATTAATAACCAACTGAAGTGGTCTGCAGAAGATGATCAAAAATTTGAGGAAATAAAAGAGGCATTAATACAAGCACCTGTATTGAGCCTTCCAGATCTGGAAAAAACTTTTTATCTCTTTGTGAACACATCAAACCAGACAGCATATGGAGTTCTTACTCAAGACTGGGCAGGAATTAAGAAACTCGTGGGGTATTGTTCTAAGTTACTTGATCCAGTAAGTAGAGGGTGGCCTGCTTGTAACCAAGCTTTGGTCGCTATGGCTTTATTAATAGAGGAAGTTAGAAAGATCACCTTTAATGCTCCCTTAAAAGTGTATACTCCACACAATGTCAGAAGTGTCTTACAACATAAAGCAGAGAAATGGTTAACAGACAGCCGGATCCTAAAGTATGAAGCTATACTAATTGACTCCCCTGACTTAGAACTAAGGGTAACCTCTGCTCAGAGTCCAGCACAATTTTTGTTCAGAAAACCATCAGAGGAATTACAACGTAACTGTTTGGAGGTAATTGAGACCCAGACTAAAGTAAGACCAGATTTAAGGGATACTGAGTTGGAGAAAGGAGAAGCACTATTCATAGATGGCTCCACCCGAGTAGTGGAGGAAAAAAGAAAAACAGGGTATGCCATAATTAATAAACACCTGGAACCTGTGGAATCAGGACCCTTGAGTCCATCATGGTCAGCTCAGGCTTGTGAGCTGTATGCCCTATGTAGGGCTCTGGAACTATTAAAGGGGAAAAGTGGAACTACATGTATATATACAGATTCTAAATATGCATATGGGGTGGTTCATACCTTTGGAAAAAATTGGGAAGAAAGAGGTTTAATTAATACTCAAGGGAGGAATATTATACATTAAGAATCAATAATAAAAATTTTAAGGGCATTAAGAGAACCAAAAGAAATAGCAGTGGTACATGTAAAAGGGATTAGATTACCACACCAGAGGGAATAATCTAGCAGATAAAGAAGCTCAGGAAGCAGCCTTGAGAACTCAGGCTGCTAAAATTAATATAGTACAGGAGGAAGAAAGGCGAGAGGGAGAAGAAAAAAAGTTTACCCCTGAAGAACAGACAAAACTGGAGAAAATAGGTGCTAAATTAGAACAAGGAAAATGGACATTGCCAGACGGGGGAGAGATATTACCAAAAGCTTATGCAAGGCAAATATTGGAACGTTTGCATACACAAACACATTGGGGTACAAAAGCATTAAGAAATCATTTACTTAAACAATTTGGTTGCATAGGGGTTTTTGAAATAGCAAAGCAAATTACACAAGGTTGCTTAACTTGTCAGAAGATAAATAAGAAAGTGTTTCGACAAGCAGGAAAAGAGCTTATAGGCCTTTCGAGAGAGTACAAGTTGATTTCACTGAATTGCCCGAGGTAGGGAGGATAAAGTATTGGTAATAGTAGATCATTTAACACAATGGGTAGAAGCTTATCCCGTAGCACGAGCTACGGCACAAATGGTGGTAAAAATTCTATTAGAACACCTGATACCTAGATATGGGATAATCCAGTACATTGATTCTGATCAGGGCACACACTTTACTTCTGAAATAATAAAATTATTATGTTAATCATTAGGTATTCAGTGGGAATACCATACTCCGTGGCACCCACAAAGCTCAGGGAAAGTAGAAAGACTGAATCAAACAATAAAACAACAATTGGCTAAATTAATGACTGAGACACAAATGCCCTGGACAAAATGCTTACCATTGGCACTTCTAAACATAAGAACTAAACCACACAGTGAGACTGGATTATCATCATATGAAATGTTATATGATATGCCTTATTCACAGGGGATGCCTCTGGGGAACAATGTAGTTGAGGATCGTAGTATCCAGAAATATGTAATTACTATTGGAAGGAGATTACAAGAGCTAAGAGAAATTGGAATGATGGCTCAAACACCACCTTTAGGATTTGCTATTCATCAAATACAACCAGGAGACAAGGTCTTAATAAAAACTTGGAGGGAAGAATCATTGAACCCCCGATGGGAGGGACTGTACCTTGTTTTACTTACTACTGAAAGAGCTGTGAGAACAGCAGAAAGGGGTTGGACCCATGCATCCAGAGTAAAAGGACCAATAACTACCAAAGTTTGGAGGGTTGAGTCCGCTCCTGGGGAACTGAAATTAAAGCTAAAGAAGAACTAATATTCTGGCAATAAGGCTCTGCAGGAATTAAGGATGCCAGATGAAGGGGACAAGCCTGAAGGGAAGAAAGGGAGAAGGCAAGACCGGGGCAGGACCCTCCACTGCGGTGTGTATGGTCTACCGAGGGAGGCAATCCCTACGAGTATTGACTGCCGAGTGAGAGGGCCTCGACCAGACTTCTCCCATACTAAAGCCAGGTTGTCCCAGGGAAAAGAAACAAAAAAACAAACAAAGATATATGTATATAATAAATAAGATATTTTTTAAACCTATTGTAATTAGTTTTCCAGGAGCTGGATCACCCTCAAAGGCTGAATGGTAACACAAGCTCAAATAGATCCTGGAAGTGGGCCCAACCCCTTGATTGAAGGCATTTCTCACACCCCCACGATACCCCCTGGGTGACGCAGAAGGATGTTATACTTCCTGTTACTATTTTTACAGGGGCAATTAAGCCATGGGCAAGAATGGAGGAATAACTTTTTCATTCTGGGGGAGGAAGTGGCCAAGACTTTTAACCTTAGCAATTGATGGGTTTGTGGGGGACCAGGGGGAACTGAAAGTTGGCCCTGGGTAGCTGGCCTGGTTGAACCTAAGTGGTGGGTTAGTAATTTGAGTGAAGTTCATAATGGTACACAATTCTGGAAAGAGGAAGAAGGCCCATGGCAATTGCACTCGTCAGAGTGGGGTATATACTGTTTAAACAGAACAGGAACAGTAGAGGTGGGAAAAAGCATTTTTAATTGGACTCTATCTCACGGATATGATTGTACTGATCCTGAATGTGGACCTATAAACTGTACAGCAAGTAAAGGAAAATGGAACGCTACACACGTCCAGCTGAAAAACAGGACTTGGCTGAAATGCTCGTATAAGGAATTTTTTGGACCTGGATGTAAAGCCATGGCAAGAGCACAATCAAAGGGACAATTCGATGTTCAGATCCTGAGTTGTCAGCGTGATAACACCACTAGGGAGCAGCATGTGGTAAGAGTCTACCACTGGAGGTGGTAAGATGAGAACGGGACAAGTGTTCTTTAAACATTTCTGGTCATCTCGTAATATGACAAGCCGTGAAGGAGAACTTAGTCGTAATTGTGAGTGGGAATCTGGTGCGGGAGCTTGGAAGTGTATATATACGAGTACTAATGGGGCAGACATTGTAACTGGACCACTTGGTAACAAAAACACTCTGTATTTTCACGCCCCAAGGAATAAAAGAGAATGGGACGGTCCTTTTCCAAATGGGACGTGGGCTCTAAAGGGACATTATTGGGTATGTGGCAAACAGGCCTACAAAAGGCTACCAAAGGACTGGTCAGGAATATGCTATGTGGGGTACATAAGACCCTTGTTCTTTTTATTGTCACAAATACAAGGAAATCATTTAGGAATAAAATTATATGATGATCTGAATAGAGAAAAATGATCTATTGATGCTTCCTTAGCCGGGGGTAGTGCTCAAAAATGGAGAGAAAATGAATGGCCCCCTGAAAGAATCATACAGTATTATGGACCAGCTACCTGGAACCCGAATGAGGTAATATCTGGAGCCCTAGAACCTATTTATAATTTGAATCGAATAATTAGGTTGCAAGCTGTCCTCAAAATTATAACCAATCAAACAGCGACGGCTTTGGATCTTTTAGCTGATCAGTCCACCCAGATGAGGAATGTTATCTTTCAACATAGAATGGTTTTAGACTATTTACTAGCAGAAGAGGTGTGTGTGTGTGTGTGGGAAACTAAATGATTCTAATTGTTGCTTAGAAATTGATGATAATGGGAAAGTGGTTGAACAGATAACAAAAGAAATTAGAAAATTAGCCCACGTCCCAGCACAAACTTGGAAGGGTATGGATTGGGATTTGTTTTCATGGCTGCCCGGTGGACCATGGGATAAAAGGATGTTATTTTTATGTGGTGTAATGATGTTATTATTCATACCTTGTATGATACCTTGCTTTACATTATTGATACACTGGATAATAAATAGTACATTTGTAATGACTTCATTAAAAAAGGAAGGGGATATGTCAATTATGATGCTTAAGAATTGGACCCTCCGAGAACGGACTGATTAAATCCAGTTATTACTGACAAAAGTTGAAAAAGAGACACGAATTGAGGATATTAAAAAGACGATAAGGGATTGTGAGGAATGTTTTACCAATTTGTGTCAATAGAGAGCTTGAAGGGAAATGTATTTATAGGTTTTTTCCTTGAAGTCTCTGATATTTGGGGGGTTTCAGAACAACTGCTAACTATTATGACTGTTGCATGGGACACTATGCAAGTCCCTGATATCTGGCCAGGAGATTAAGGAGAAGGGGAAAGCTGAAGGACAGCTAAAAGACAAAGCTTGCAGGGAACGCTGTGTAAGCTTTTGACATGCAGCCAAGAAGGACAAAGGAGAAGGACAAGAAAAAAAGGCTGAGAGGAAGACTATGAGTAGTCAGCATGAGAGACCCCCAGAGACCCCCAGAGGGACCACCAGAGACTGATATGCATGCTCCAGTAGGAGGGTTTAGATTCCGGGAACTAATTATAATAACCCTATTTTTTTTAGAAGTAGTAATGAATATGTATTAGTCTAGGAGCATAAAAATCAGCATGTTGATGTAACTGGTGTGCGTCTAGGTGGAGCGGAGACTCCAGGCGCACCCAGTGCTGTCTGCTTACCTCTATTGCTTTAATAAATTGTAAATTTTGATTATAATCCTGTTTTGGGACTTAGCAATTTATAAAAGCACAAACAACTAACCCTTCTCTTAATGCCAGCCCCTGGCCCCAACCCCAGACGGCCACATCCCTTAACCCTCATCCTGAAGTTAACCCCGTACCACCCCAACCCTGGATGGCCTCATCCCCTAACCCTTCTCCGAACTTCAACGCCGTACGGCCCCAAACCTGGACAACCCCAACCCCTAACCCTTCTGCTAACGCCAAACCTTGGACCCAACCCTGGACAGCCCAAACACCTAACCCTTCTTCTAACGCCAAACCTTGGCCCCAACCCCGGACAGCCCCAACTGCTAACCCTTCTCCTAACGCCAAACCTTGGCCCCAAACCCAGACGGCCCCAACCCCTAACCCTTCTGCTAACACCAAACCTTGGCCCCAACCCTGGACAGCCCGAACACCTAACCCTTCTCCTAACGCCAACCCTTGGCCCCAACCCCAGATGGCCCCAACCCCTAACCCTTCTCCTAACGCCAAACCTTGGCCCCAACTCCAGACAGCCCCAACCACTAAATCTTCTTCTAACGCCAGTCCCTGACCGAACCCCAGACGGCTCCAGCATCGGACGGCCCCAAGCCTGGATGGGCCCAAACCCCTAAGCCTTCTCCTAAGGCCAACCCTGTACGTCCTCAACACCTAACCCTTCTCCCAACGCCAACACTTGGCCCCAACCCTGGACAACCCAACCCCCTAACCCTAAACCTTGACCCAAAATCCTGATGGCCCCAAACCCTAACCCTTCTCCTAACACCAAGCCCGGATGGCCCCAACCCCAGACAGCAACAACACCTAACACTTTTCCTAACGCCAATGCTTGGCCCCAACGCTGGACGTACCCAAGTCATAACCCTTTTCCTAACGCCAAACCTTGGCCCAAACCCCGGATGGCACCAATCCCTAACCTTCTCTTAGCTCCAAGCCCTGATGGCCACAACCACTAACCCTTCTCCTAACGTGAGCCAAAGAAAGCCCCGTCCCCGAACAGCCCCAACCACTAACCCTTCTTTTAACGCCAGCCCCTGGCCCAAACCCTGGACAGCCCCGGCCCCGGACGGTCCCAACCCCGGACGGCCCCAACCCCTAACCCTTTTCCTAACACCAACCCTGGACGACCAGAACCATAACTGTTCTCCTAATGCCAGCCCCGGACAACTCCAACCCCTAACCCTTCTCCCAACGCCAATCCCGGACGGCCCCAACCCCTAACCATTCTCCTAACACAAAACCCAGATGGCCCCAAAACCTAACCCTTCTTCTAATGCCAACCCCTGGCCCCAACCCCGGATGGCCCCAACCCCGGACAGCTCCAACCCCTAACCCTTCTCCTAATGCCAAGCCAGTACGGCCGCAACCCCAGACAGCTCCAACAAAAGACAGCCCCAACCATGGACGGCCCCAACCCCTAACCCTTATCCTAACGCCAGCCCCTGGCTCCAACCCGTGAGGGGGCCGAGCCCTAACACTTCTCCTAACGCCAACCCTGCACGGCCCCAGCCTTAACCCTTCTCCTAAAAGCCAACCCCGGACGGCCCCAGCCCCTAACCCTTTTTCTAACACCAACCCCGGACGGCCTTAATCCCCTAACCCTTCTCCTATCGCAAACCCCGGACAGCCTTAGCCCCTAACCCTTCTCCTAATGCCAACCCTGCACAGCCCCAGCCCTTAACCCTTCTCCTAACGCCAACACTTGGCCCCAACCCCGGACAGCCCAAACCCCTAACCCTAAACCTTGACCCAAAATCCTGACGGCCCCAAACCCTAACCCTTCTCCTAACGCCAGCCCCTGGCCCCAACCCCGGACGGCCCCAGCAACTAACCCTTCTCCTAACGTGAACTCCCGAGGGCCCCAGTTCCTAACCCTTCTCCTAAAGCCAATATCGGATGGCCCCAAACCCTAACCCATTTCCTAACACCAACCCTTGGCCGCAACCCCTAACCCTTCTCCTAAGGCCAGCCCCAGACGGCCCCAACCCCTAACCTTTTTCCTAACACCAACCCCAGACGACCAGAACCATAACTGTTCTCCTAACGCCAGCCCCGGACATCCCCAACCCCTAACCCTTCCCCTAATGCCAGCCCCGGACAGCCCCAACCCCTAACCCTTTTCCTAACACCAACCCCGGACGACCAGAACCATAACTGTTCTCCTAACGCCAGCCCCGGACGTCCCCAATCCCTAACCCTTCCCCTAATGCCAGCCCCGGACAGCCCCGACCCCTAACCTTTCTCCTAACGCCAAACCTGGATGGCCCAAAACCCTAACCCTTCTTCTAATGCTAACTCTTGGCCCCAATCACGGACAACACCAACCCATAACCATTCTCCTAATGCCAACTCCAGACAGCTCCAACCCCTAACCCTTCTAACGCCAACCCCAGACGGCCCCAACCCCTAACCCTTCTCCTAATGCCAAGCCTGGACAGCCCCAACCCCGGACAGCGCCAACAAAAGACAGCCTCAACCACGGACGGCCCCAAACACTAACCCTTATCCTAATGCCAGCCCCTGGCTCCAACCCGTGAGGGGGCCGAGCCCTAACACTTCTCCTAACACCAACCCCACACGGCCCCAGCCTTAACCCTTCTCCTAAAAGCCAACCCCGGACGGCCCCAGCCCCTAACCCTTTTTCTAACACCAACCCCGGACATCCTCAACACCTAACCTTTCTGCTAATGCAAACACTTGGCCCCAACCCTGGACAGCCCAAACCCCTAACCTTAAACCTTGACCCAAAAACCTGACGGCCCCAACCCCTAAACCTTCTCCTAACGCCAAACCTTGGCCCCAAACCCAGAGGGCCCCAAACCCTAACCCTTCTCCTAACGCCAACCCTTGGACCTAACCCTGGATGGCACTAATTCCTAACCTTCTCTTAGCTCCAAGCCCTGATGGCCACAACCACTAACCCTTCTCCTAACATGAGCCAAAGAAGGCCCCATCCCCGAACAGCCCCAACGACTAACCCTTCTTCTGACGCCAGTCCCTGCCCCAACCCTGGATGGCCCCTGCCCCGGATAGCCCCGGCCCAAACCCCTTATCCCGACACCAACCCCGGATGGCCCCAACCCCTAACCCTTACCCTAATGCCAACCCCGGACGGCCCCAACCCCTAACCCTTCTCCTAACGCCAGCCCCTGGCCCCAACTGTGGATGGCCCCAACCCCTAACCCTTTTTGTAACAGCAACCCAGGAGGGCCCCAACCCCGGAAAGCTTCTACCACTAACCGTTCTCATAACCTGAGCCCCTGGCACCAATCCCGGAAGGCCCCAACCCCGGACAGACCCAACCCCTAACCCTTCTAACGCCAACCCCAGACGGCCTTAGCCCCTAACCCTTCTCCTATTGCAAACCCCGGATGGCCCCAAACCCTAACCCATTTCCTAATGCCAACCCTTGGCCCCAACCCCGGAGAGCCCCAACCCCTAAGCCTTCTCCTAACACTAGCCCCAGATGGCCCCAACCCCTAACACTTCTCCTAACGCCAACCTCGGACGTCTCCAACCCCTAACCCTTCTAACAACGTCAACCCGGACGACCCCAAACCCACAGAATCACAGAATCACAGAATTTCTAGGTTGGAAGAGACCTCAAGATCATCGAGTCCAACCTCTGACCTAACACTAACAGTCCCCACTAAACCATAGCCCTAAGCTCTACATCTAAACGTCTTTTGAAGACTTCCAGGGATGGTGACTCCACCACTTCCCTGGGCAGCCTGTTCCAATGCCTCACAACCCTTTCAGTGAAGAAGTTCTTCCTAACATCTAACCTAAAACTCCCCTGGCTCAACTTAAGCCCATTCTCCCTCGTCCTGTCACCAGGCACGTGGGAGAACAGACCAACCCCCACCTCGCTACAGCCTCCCTTGAGGTACCTATAGAGAGCGATAAGGTCGCCCCTGAGCCTCCTCTTCTCCAGGCTGAACAAGCCCAGCTCCCTCAGCCGCTCCTCGTAGGACTTGTTCTCCAGGCCCCTCACCAGCTTCGTCACCCTTCTCTGGACCCGCTCAAGCACCTCGATGTCCTTCTTGTAGCGAGGGGCCCAAAACTGAACACAGTCCTCGAGGTGCGGCCTCACCAGAGCCGAGTACAGGGGGACGATCACCTCCCTAGCCCTGCTGGTCACACTGTTCCTGATAGAAGCCAGGATGCTGTTGGCCTTCTTGGCCACCTGAGCACACTGCTGGCTCATATTCAGCCGACTATCCACCATCACTCCCAGGTCCTTCTCTGCCTGGCAGCTCTCCAACCATTCCTCTCCCAGCCTATAGCTCTGCTTGGGGTTGTTGCGCCCCAGGTGCAGGACCCGGCACTTGGCCTTGTTAAACTTCATGCAGTTGACCTCAGCCCATCGGTGCAGCCTATCCAGATACTCCTGCAGAGCCTACCTACCCTCAAGCAGATCGACACATGCGCATAGCTTGGTGTCATCTGCAAACTTACTGAGGGTGCACTCCATGCCCTCGTCCAGATCATCGATGAAGATATTAAAGAGGACCGGCCCCAGCACCGAGCCCTGGGGGACGCCACTAGTGACTGGCCTCCAACTGGACTTGACTCCATTCACCACGACTCTTTGGGCCCGGCTATCCAGCCAGTTTCTAACCCAACGAAGCGTGCGCCAGTCCAAGCCTAGGGCAGCCAGTTTCTTGAGGAGAATGCTGTGGGAGACGGTGTCAAAAGCCTTGCTGAAGTCAAGGTAGACCACATCCACAGCCTTTCCCTCATCCACCCAGCGTGTCACTTTGTCATAGAAGGAGATCAGGTTCGTCAAGCAGGACCTGCCTTTCATAAACCCATGCTGACTGGGCCTGATCGCCTGCTTGCCCTGCAAGTGCTGCGTCATGACTCTCAAGAGGATCTGCTCCATGAGCTTCCCTGGCACTGAGGTCAAACTGACAGGCCTGTAGTTTCCCGGGTCTGCCCTCCGGCCCTTCTTGTAGATGGGCATCACATTTGCAAGCCGCCAGTCAACTGGGACCTCCCCCGATCGCCAGGACTGCTGATAAATGATGGTAAGCGGCTTGGCCAGCTCCTCTGCCAGTTCTCTCAGTACCCTTGGGTGGATCCCATCCGGCCCCATCGACTTGTGCACATCTAAGTGCCGTAGCAGGTCACCAACCAGTTCTTCATGGATAGTGAGGGCCACATCCTGCTCCCCATCCCCTTCCACCAGCTCAGGGTACTGGGTATCCAGAGAACAACTGGTATTGCCGCTAAAGACTGAGGCAAAGAAGGCATTGAGCACCTCCGCCTTCTCCTCATCTCTTGTAACTAAGTTTCCCCCCGCATCCAGTAAAGGATGGAGATTCTCCTTAGTCCTCCTTTTTGTGTTGATGTATTTATAGAAACGTTTTTTGTTATCTTTAACGGCAGTAGCCAGATTGAGCTCCAGATGAGCTTTGGCCTTCCTAATTTTGTCCCTGCACAGCCTCGCTACATCCTTAAAGTCCTCCCTAGTGGCCTGCCCACTTTTCCAAAGCTTATAAACCCTCTTTTTTCTCCTAAGCTCAAGCCACAATTCTCTGTTCAGCCAGGCTGGTCTTCTTCCCTGCCAGCTCATCTTCGGGCACTTGGGGACAGACCGTTCCTGCGCCATTAAGATTTCCCTCTTGAAGAGCGCCCAGCCTTCCTGGACCCCTCTGCCCTTCAGAACCGCCTCCCAAGGGACTCCATCAACCAGTGTCCTGAGCAGCTCAAAGTCATCCCTCCGGAAGTCCAATACAGCGGTTTTACTGGTCCCCTTCCTGGCCTCGCCTAGAATAGTGAACTCCACCATTTCGTGGTCACTCTGCCCAAGACAGCTCCCGACAATCACATCCTCCACCAGTCCTTCTCTGTTTGTGAAGAGAAGGTCTAGCGGGGCGCCACCCCTGGTAGGTTCACTAACCAGCTGCGTCAGGAAGCTATCTTCCACGCTCTCCAGAAACCTCCTAGACTGCTTTCTCTGGGCTGTGTTGTGCTTCCAGGATATGTCAGGGAAGTTGAAGTCCCCCACGAGTACAAGAGCTGACGATTTTGCAACTTCTGTCAGCTGCCTGTAGAGTTCCTCATCTTTCTCCTCATCCTGGTTCGGCGGTCTATAGCAGACCCCGACCAGGACACTAGCCTTGTTGTCCCTGCCGATCCTAACCCAAAGGGACTCGACCTTGTCATTCCCAGCCTCGAGTTCTACAACATCGAAAGACTCTCTAATATAGAGCGCCACACCACCACCCCTTCTGTGCTGCCTGTCCCTTCTGAAGAGCTTATAGCCAGGCATTGCAGCACTCCAGTCATGAGAGTGTACCCACCACGTCTCAGTGATGGCAACCAAGTCGTGGCCTGCCTGCTGAACGATGGCTTCCATCTCCTCCTCTTTGTTACCCATGCTGCGTGCATTGGTGTAGATGCACTTCAGCTGGGCCATTGCCTTATCCTCCGGCCTTGCCATTGTTCCCCCTGGCACAGCCCCAACAATCCTAGCCTCAGCCCCATCCCCCTTCTTACCTAGTTTAAAGCCCTCTCAATGAGCCCTGCCAGCTCCTGGCCCAGGATCCTTTTTCCCCTAAAAGATAGGGACCCGTCTGCGGCCATCAGGCCAGGTGCTGAGTAAAGTGCCCCATGATCAAAAAACCCAAGATTTCTGCGTTGGCACCAGCCCCGGAGCCACGTGTTTAACAGGTGGGCTTTCCGTGTCCTCTCTGAACCCCTCCCTGCCACCGTAGGGATGGATGAAAACACCACCTGCACTCCCGCTCCATCCACTAACCGTCCCAGCCCCCTAAAGTCTCTTTTGATAGCCTTGAGGCTTCTCTCTTCGATGTTGTCACTGCCCGCCTGGACTATCAAAAGAGGATAATAGTCATAGGGGCGTACCAGGTTGGGAAGCTTCCTGGCAACGTCCCTGACCCTGGCCCCAGGGAGACAGAAGACTTCCCTACGGGTAGGGTCAGGCCGACAAATAGGGCCCTCTGTTCCCCTAAGAATCGAGTCCCCAACAACAATAACCCTCCTGTCTTTCCTGGTGGAGTCAGTCCTGAGGCGTGGAGTCGACCTCCTCGCCCTAGGCATCCTCCTGGGAACACTTGCTACCTCTTCCTCACACACCGGCATCTCAATCTCTAGGGCCTCAAACCTGTTGTGTAAGGGCATCTGGGAAGGTGGGGCTGGAAGGTGAGGGCGTCGCCTGCGATGTCGAGCAGGGGCCTGTTTCCATTCCTCCTCAGCTCCCAGATCCCCTCCCTCTGCCCGACGGGGACAGGGCAGGGGGTCCACCCCCATTTGAGGAGTCTCACCTTGGTACCTCCCCTTGAGGCCCTGCAGGGAGTTACTCCACAAGTCTACCTCTCGCTCACACTCCCTGATGGCCCTCAACCTCTCCATCTCCTCCTTGAGCTCCGCCACCATGCGGACCAGGTCAAACCCCTAACCCTTCTCCTAACGCCAACCCCGGACGTCCTCAACACCTAACCCTTCTCCTAAAGCCAACAGTTGGCCCCAACCCCGGATGGCCCCAACCCCTTACCCTTCTCCTAACACCCACCCCAGATGGGCCACAAACCCTAACTCTTCTTCTATCGCCAATCCCTGGCCCCAAGCCCGGACGGCCCCAGCACCAGACGGCCCCATGCCTTAACCCTCCTCCTAACGTTAATCCAGAATGGCCTCAACTCCGGACGGCCTCAACCCTTAACCCTTCTCCTAACACCAACCCTGGAGGGCCACAACCCCCAATCCTTCTTCTAACACCAACCCTTGGCCCCAACCCCAGACAGCCCACACCCCTAACCCTTCTCCTATCACCAACCCCGGACGGCCCCAACCCCTAACCCTTCTCCTAACGCCAACCGAGGATGGCCCCAAACACTAACACTTCTTCTAATGCAAACCCCTGGCCCCAACCCCATATGGTCCCAACCCTGGACAGCCCCAACACCTAACCCTTCTCCTAACGTGAACCCTTGTCCCAAACCTGGACGGCCCCAACCCCTAACCCTTCTCCTAATGCCAACCCTTTGCCCCAGCTGTGGACGGCCCTGTGAGATATGTTCATCTGATTCGTGTCAGTATGGAACAATGCTAGGGCCGCATGGTATGATGAATGTGACCTTCTGTCTTACATACCCTTGTATAACCACAAGTCTAAGAAAAACAGAGTGGTTAATGTATATAATTCTTGTATCTTGCAAAGGAATGTTTTAGCAATTCGTGTCAATAGAGAGCTTGAAGGGAAATGTATTTGTAGGCTTTTCCTTGAAGTCTCTGATATCTGGGGGGTTTCAGAATAACTGCTAACTATTATGACTATTGCATGGGACACTATGCAAGTCTCTGATATCTGGAGGGGAGAGCTGAAGAACAACTAAAACACAAAGCTTGCAGGGGACGTTGCACAAGTCTCTGACATACAGCCAAGTTGGACAAAGGAGAATGTCGTGGTTTAACCCAGCTGGCAGCTAAATACCACGCAGCCGTTCACTCACCCTTCCCCCTCCCTCTCTGGGACGGGGGAGAGAAATGGAAAGTGAAGCCCGTGAGTTGAGATAAAGACAGTTTAATAAGACAGGAAAATAATAATAACAAAATAATAATAACAATAATAATAATAATGTTACAATGGTGATAATAGGAAAGTAATAATAATATGTACAAACAAGTGATGCACAATGCAATTGCTCACCACCCGCTGACCGATGCCCAGCCTAACCCCGAGCAGTCCGGCCCCCTCCCCCCGGCTAGCCACCCCTATATATTATTTAGCATGATGTCAGATGGTATGGAATACCCCTTTGGCTATTTTGGGTCACCTCCTCCTCGGATGATATCCCAAAGTATTTGCCTTCTGGCCAGTCCATAATCACTTCCAATATTCCTGGGCGACTGGGGTTTCCTATTCGAGCCCGCTGAGTAATCAGTGCAACCCACTTGCTCCACGTAGCATCAGTTGCATGATGCGTAGAAGAGACCCTTCCCTTGAACATCCAGCCTAGTACCGGCAATCGGGGTGCTAGGAGGAGCTGCGCTTCAGTACCGACCACCTCCGAAGCAGATCGAACTCCTTCATATGCTGCCAATATCTCCTTTTCAGTTGGAGTATAGCGGGCCTCAGATCCTCTGTATCCCCGACTCCAAAACCCCAGGGGCCGACCTCGAGTTTCCCCAGGTTCTTTCTGCCAGAGGCTCCAGGTGGGGCCGTTCTCCCCGGCTGCAGTGTAGAGCACATTCTTTACATCTGGTCCTGTTCGAACTGGCCCAAGGGCTACTGCATGGACTATTTCCTGCTTGATTTGTTCAAAGGCTTGTCATTTTTCAGGGCCCCATTCAAACTCATTCTTCTTACGGGTTACTTGGTAGAGCGGGTTTACAATCAGACTGTAATTTGGGATGTGCATTCTCCAAAACCCCACAACACCTAGGAAAGTCTGTGTTTCTTTTTTGTTAGTTGGTGGAGACATAGCTGTTATTTTGTTGATCACATCCATTGGGATTTGACGACGTCCATCTTGCCATTTTATTCCTAAAAACTGGATCTCTCGTGCAGGTCCTTTGACTTTATTTTGTTTTATGGCAAAACCGGATTTCAGAAGGATTTGGACTATTTTCTTCCCTTTCTCAAAAACTTCCTCTGCTGTGTCACCCCACACAATAATGTCATCGATGTACTGCAGGTGTTCAGGAGCTTCCCCCTGCTCCAGTGCAGACTGGATCAGCCCATGGCAAATGGTAGGGCTGTGTTTCCACCCCTGGGGCAGCCGATTCCAAGTATATTGGACTCCCCTCCAAGTGAAGGCAAATTGTGGCCTGCACTCTGCTGCTAGAGGGATGGAGAAAAATGCATTAGCAATATCAATTGTGGCGTACCACTTGGCTGCCTTCGATTCAAGTTCGTACTGAAGTTCCAGCATGTCCGGCACTGCAGCACTCAGTGGTGGCGTCACTTCGTTCAGGCCACGATAGTCCACTGTTAGTCTCCACTCGCCATTAGACTTTCGCACTGGCCATATGGGACTATTGAAAGGTGAATGAGTCTTGCTGATCACTGCTTAGCTCCCCAATTGACGAATTAGCTTATGGATGGGAATCAGGGAGTCTCGGTTAGTGCGATATTGCTGCCGGTGCACAGTTGTGGTAGCGATTGGCACTTGCTGTTCTTCGACCCTCAGCAACCCCACAACAGAGGGGTCCTCTGAGAGACCAGGCAAGGTAGATAATTGTTTAATGCCTTCTGTCTCTAAGGCAGCTATACCAAAAGCCCACCAGAACCCTTTTGGGTCCTTGCAATATCCTCTTCTAAGATAGTCTATGCCAAGGATACATGGAGCACCCGGGCCAGTCACAATGCGGTGCTTTTCCCACTCATTCCCAGTCAGACTCACTTCAGCCTCCAATACAGTCAACTGCTGAGATCCCCCTGTCACTCCACAAATATAGATGGGCTCTGGTCCTTTATAGCTCGATGGCATTAGAGTACATTGTGCACCGGTGTCTACTAAAACCTTATACTTCTGTGCGTCTGACGTGCCAGGCCATCGAATCCACACAGTCCAATAAACTCGATTGTCCCTTTCCTCCCCCTGGCTGGAGGCAGGGCTCCCCTAATCCTGGTCAGAATCTTCTTCATTTCTGTGTTTGAAGGACTGTCTGCTGGAAGTTGGAGCAGCAAACTTTTCAGAGAATCCCTTTTTCTTGATTGTTTTCTTTTGCAACTCATGTACCCATGCCTCTAGGGTTGCAGTAGATTTTCCATCCCATTTTCTCATGTCCTCTCCATGGTCTCGTAAGTAAAACCACAGGGTGGAACGGGGTGAGTACCCACCATATCGTCTTCCTTGTGTGGATGAACGCTTACCCCTGATAGCTGAGACACTGCTTTGTGCAGGTGCGGAGGAGAATAATCTCTCTTCAAGTTGGTGAACCTTTTCAGAAAGTTTCTCCCAAGTGTTCTCTTTTGGTCGGTGGACACTGGTTGGTTCAGGTGGGGAGGATGATAGATTCTCTTCAAGTTGGTGAACCTTTTCAGAAAGTTTTTCCACAGCTGAGACGCAGGCCTGTAAGGAAGAAGAGAGACTTTCTTCGTACTGCCGAAGTTGTTTAGCCGCTTCATCCACTGTGGGTTCCTCATCCTCTTTCCAGGCCATTATTGCCAATGAGCTGGCATATGATGATGGTGCACTCCGTACAAACTTCCGCCACATGGGTCGTGTACACCTGACTTCATCTGGATCTTTGGATGTTTGTCTGAGGTCTGGATCCTCATAAATCACTTCCTGTACGGCTAATTCCCTCAGGTACTGGATTCCCTTCTCCATAGTGGTCCACTTGCCTGGTAGACATAAAAGTTCTTCCTTGAAGGGATACCTTTCCCTCACAGCTGAGAGGAGACGCCTCCAGAGGCTGTGAGATTGTGCTCCATCTGCAATTGCTTTGTCAATGCCTGCGTCTCTAGCAAGGGATCCCAGTCGCTTGGCTTCCCTGCCGTCTAATTCCACACAATTGGCTCCAGAGTCCCAGCATCGGAGCAGCCAGGTGACAAGCTGCTCACCTATACAGCGACCAAAATCTTTTCGCACATCTCGTAACTCACGCTCGTTTAGGCTTCGGGTAGTTACTGTTGATTTTTCGGCATCCTCATCTTCCTCCTCCTGAATCCTTGATGGCCCAGCGTCGTCGTCGTCTCCGTCGTCTCTCTACCTAGATTTGGCAGAAGACTCTCTGCGTTCTAAACGACCTGAATCTCTATACCATTTTTTTCACCTTCTCTACAGGGGCAGCTTGCACTGCTACTGCTCGTTTCTCTGACCTTGTTACAGGGTCTGCCACAGGGGTTGGAATACCCTCTGCAGGGTCAACTTGCACTGCTACAGCTCTTTTCTCTGACCCAGCCACAGGAGCTGGAGCGGCTGCAGGAGCTGGAGCAGCTGCAGGAACCGGAGCTGGAGTGGCTGCAGGAACTGGAGTTGGAGCAGTTGCAGGAGCTGGACTGGAGTAGCAGCAGTAGCTGGAACTGGAGCGGCTGCAGGAGCTGGGACTGGAGCAGCTGCAGGAGCTGGGGCTGGAGCGGCTGCAGGAGCTGGGGCTGGAGTGGCTGCAGGAGCTGGGACTGAAGCGGCTGCAGGAGCTGGGACTGGAGCGGCTGCAGGAGCTGGAACTGGAGCGGCTGCAGGAGCTGGAACTGGAGTGGCTGCAGGAGCTGGGACTGGAGCGGCTGCAGGAGCTGGAACTGGGGCGGCTGCAGGAGCTGGAACTGGAGTGGCTGCAGGAGCTGGACCTGGAGCATCTGCAGGAAATGGGACTGGAGCATCTGCAGGAGCTGGAACTGGAGCGGCTGCAGAGTCCACCGTAGGGGTCACAGTGGCCGTTGGATCTGTCACAGGGCTTGGAGTAGCCACAGGGTCTGTCACTAAGTTGATAGCAGTATCAATGGCAGCTCGATAGGCATGAGCGAGGCCCCAGCATGTTACAATGATTTGTGTTACTTTGGAACTGCCAGAATCATGACACCTTTTTCTCAAGCATTCTGCCAGTTTTTGAGGATTTTGCAGTTGTTCAGGGGTGAATTTCCAAAACACTGGGGGTGCCAACTGCTCTAGATGCCTGCCCATATCCTCCCATACTCCCTGCCACCCACAACTATACTGCCTCCGGGCAGATCTCCGGATGAGCTTCCTAAGTAGTTGTTTAACTTTAAGCAAAACCTGAAGCACATTCAGGAGGCAGAACAACAAGACCATGCTGGTCTGAGTATCCCAAGGATATTCAATATCTTGGAGAGCTATTGTAACAAGCTCGGAGGATAAGAGGGTGGTGAAGGAGGAAGGCATAGTGATCCAGGAGGATACAGGGGTGGTGAAGGAGAAAGGGAGAGTAATCAAGTAAGAAAAAATATCTTCCCCTTTCCCCTCCACAGATTGACTCCCTAATGGAAAAAAACAATAGGTATAATTGCTAATAGTTTCCAGGATACAGTTTCCAAAATACAGAGTCGACGATGTTACTGAGTACAAATACCAAGTTAGAGTCATGACCAGATATCTCATCGTCTCATAAGCCATTGCTACAACACTCAGTACCATAATGATCTGAGACCAGGGCCCGGAGAGGATAAACAACATGACAGAGAGCAAATACGGAAAATAATGTACTATAATACTCAATTTGGAAAACAGGCGCAGCAGAGTTGAGATTAAAGCAATCAGCATTATGACAAGTGACTATTAAGCAGGTCTAATACTTACACCAATTTTAGTTTAACACACTGTGGTCAGATCTGCCGTTATCTCAACCTTTCGAGCCCCACGTTGGGCGCCAAAAAGACTGTCGTGGTTTAACCCGGCCGGCAGCTAAATACCACGCAGCCGTTCACTCACCCTTCCCCCTCCCTCTCTGGGACGGGGGAGAGAAATGGAAAGTGAAGCCCGTGAGTTGAGATAAAGACAGTTTAATAAGACAGGAAAATAATAATAACAAAATAATAATAACAATAATAATAATAATGTTACAATGGTGATAATAGGAAAGTAATAATAATATGTACAAACAAGTGATGCACAATGCAATTGCTCACCACCCGCTGACCGATGCCCAGCCTAACCCCGAGCAGTCCGGCCCCCTCCCCCCGGCTAGCCACCCCTATATATTATTTAGCATGATGTCAGATGGTATGGAATACCCCTTTGGCTATTTTGGGTCACCTGTCCTGGGTCTGTCCCCTCCCAGCTCTTACTGCACCCCCAGCCTGCCTGTTGGCAGGACAGAGCAAAAGGCTGAGATGTCCTTGGCTTGGTATAAGCACTGCTCTGCAACAATTAAAACATCGGGGTGTTATCAGCACTCTTCTCATCCTAGGCCAAAACACAGCATTCCACCAGCTACTAGGAAGAAAATTAATTCTGTTCTAACTGAAACCAGGACATCTATCCACCCCTTATTCCATACCATTTATGTCATGCTCAGGTTACACTCTTTTCCATACATTCTAATTAGTCACCTACAGTAGTCATGGTAGTGATAACATACAGTATTATATAGTAATTAACATGGTACAATTCAGTTCATGGGCTATTCTCACCCAGTATTAAATCTCCTTGAGGTACACACCGGACCTCCCCATTCTTTTGCATCACCCACCAAGTGTATCCAGGTCCCTGAGCGAAAACAATTCCACGAATAGGTTTGCCTTTTCCTGAGGCGGGAGTAGCCCAGACTGTTTTACCCAGCATATTTCTTACATGCACTACAGGAACTTTATCCCCATCTACAGTACGTAACAGGTTTGATTGGGCAGGTCCAGCTCGGTTAGCAGATCCCCTAGTATTGACTAACCAGGTGGCCTTTGCCAAATGCGTATCCCAATTTTTGAATGTTCCAGCGCCCATTGCTTTCAATGTAGTCTTTAACAGTCCATTGTATCGTTCAACTTTCCCAGAGGCTGGTGCATGATAGGGGATGTGATACACCCACTCAATACCATGTTCTTTGGCCCAAGTGTCTATAAGGTTGTTTCGGAAATGAGTTCCATTGTCTGACTCTATTCTTTCTGGGGTACCATGTCGCCATAGTACTTGCTTTTCAAGGCCCAGGATAGTGTTCCAGGCGGTGGCATGAGGCACAGGATATGTTTCCAGCCATCCGGTGGTTGCTTCCACCATTGTAAGTACGTGGCGCTTGCCATTGCGAGTTTGAGGGAGTGTGATGTAATCAATCTGCCAGGCCTCTCCATATTTATATTTCAGCCATCGTCCTCCATACCAAAGAGGCTTTGACCGTTTGGCTTGCTTGATTGCAGCACATGTTTCACAGTCATGAATAACCTGTGCTATAGCGTCCATGGTCAGGTCCACCCCTCGATCACGAGCCCATCTGTATGTTGCATCTCTACCTTGATGGCCTGAGGTGTCATGGGCCCATCGGGCTATAAATAATTCACCTTTATGCTGCCAATCCAGGTCCACCTGAGCTACTTCAATCTTAGCAGCCTGATCCACCTGCTGTTTGTTTAGATGTTCTTCAGTAGCCCGATTCTTGGGTACATAAGCATCTACGTGACGTACTTTCACAGCCAGGTTCTCTACCCGAGCAGCAATGTCTTGCCACAAAGCAGCAGCCCAGATGGGTTTGCCCCTACGCTGCCAGTTGTTTTGCTTCCATTGCTGTAACCATCCCCACAGGGCATTTGCTACCATCCATGAATCGGTGTAGAGATAGAGAACTGGCCATTTTTCTCGTTCAGCAATGTCTAAAGCCAGCTGAATGGCTTTCACTTCTGCAAACTGACTCGATTCACCTTCTCCCTCAGCAGCTTCTGCAACTCGTCGTGTAGGACTCCATACAGCAGCCTTCCATCTCCGATGCTTCCCCACAATACGACAGGACCCATCAGTGAACAGGGCATATTTCTTTTCATTCTCTGGTAACTGGTTGTACAGTGGGGCTTCTTCAGCACGACCCACCTCCTCCTCGGATGATATCCCAAAGTATTTGCCTTCTGGCCAGTCCATAATCACTTCCAATATTCCTGGGCGACTGGGGTTTCCTATTCGAGCCCGCTGAGTAATCAGTGCAACCCACTTGCTCCACGTAGCATCAGTTGCATGATGCGTAGAAGAGACCCTTCCCTTGAACATCCAGCCTAGTACCGGCAATCGGGGTGCTAGGAGGAGCTGCGCTTCAGTACCGACCACCTCCGAAGCAGATCGAACTCCTTCATATGCTGCCAATATCTCCTTTTCAGTTGGAGTATAGCGGGCCTCAGATCCTCTGTATCCCCGACTCCAAAACCCCAGGGGCCGACCTCGAGTTTCCCCAGGTTCTTTCTGCCAGAGGCTCCAGGTGGGGCCGTTCTCCCCGGCTGCAGTGTAGAGCACATTCTTTACATCTGGTCCTGTTCGAACTGGCCCAAGGGCTACTGCATGGACTATTTCCTGCTTGATTTGTTCAAAGGCTTGTCATTTTTCAGGGCCCCATTCAAACTCATTCTTCTTACGGGTTACTTGGTAGAGCGGGTTTACAATCAGACTGTAATTTGGGATGTGCATTCTCCAAAACCCCACAACACCTAGGAAAGTCTGTGTTTCTTTTTTGTTAGTTGGTGGAGACATAGCTGTTATTTTGTTGATCACATCCATTGGGATTTGACGACGTCCATCTTGCCATTTTATTCCTAAAAACTGGATCTCTCGTGCAGGTCCTTTGACTTTATTTTGTTTTATGGCAAAACCGGATTTCAGAAGGATTTGGACTATTTTCTTCCCTTTCTCAAAAACTTCCTCTGCTGTGTCACCCCACACAATAATGTCATCGATGTACTGCAGGTGTTCAGGAGCTTCCCCCTGCTCCAGTGCAGACTGGATCAGCCCATGGCAAATGGTAGGGCTGTGTTTCCACCCCTGGGGCAGCCGATTCCAAGTATATTGGACTCCCCTCCAAGTGAAGGCAAATTGTGGCCTGCACTCTGCTGCTAGAGGGATGGAGAAAAATGCATTAGCAATATCAATTGTGGCGTACCACTTGGCTGCCTTCGATTCAAGTTCGTACTGAAGTTCCAGCATGTCCGGCACTGCAGCACTCAGTGGTGGCGTCACTTCGTTCAGGCCACGATAGTCCACTGTTAGTCTCCACTCGCCATTAGACTTTCGCACTGGCCATATGGGACTATTGAAAGGTGAATGAGTCTTGCTGATCACTGCTTAGCTCCCCAATTGACGAATTAGCTTATGGATGGGAATCAGGGAGTCTCGGTTAGTGCGATATTGCTGCCGGTGCACAGTTGTGGTAGCGATTGGCACTTGCTGTTCTTCGACCCTCAGCAACCCCACAACAGAGGGGTCCTCTGAGAGACCAGGCAAGGTAGATAATTGTTTAATGCCTTCTGTCTCTAAGGCAGCTATACCAAAAGCCCACCAGAACCCTTTTGGGTCCTTGCAATATCCTCTTCTAAGATAGTCTATGCCAAGGATACATGGAGCACCCGGGCCAGTCACAATGCGGTGCTTTTCCCACTCATTCCCAGTCAGACTCACTTCAGCCTCCAATACAGTCAACTGCTGAGATCCCCCTGTCACTCC
Source organism: Aythya fuligula (assembly GCF_009819795.1). Classification (NCBI taxonomy): domain Eukaryota; kingdom Metazoa; phylum Chordata; class Aves; order Anseriformes; family Anatidae; genus Aythya; species Aythya fuligula. The sequence goes on from NC_045594.1 coordinate 8,993,228, forward strand.
ACAAATATAGATGGGCTCTGGTCCTTTATAGCTCGATGGCATTAGAGTACATTGTGCACCGGTGTCTACTAAAACCTTATACTTCTGTGCGTCTGACGTGCCAGGCCATCGAATCCACACAGTCCAATAAACTCGATTGTCCCTTTCCTCCCCCTGGCTGGAGGCAGGGCTCCCCTAATCCTGGTCAGAATCTTCTTCATTTCTGTGTTTGAAGGACTGTCTGCTGGAAGTTGGAGCAGCAAACTTTTCAGAGAATCCCTTTTTCTTGATTGTTTTCTTTTGCAACTCATGTACCCATGCCTCTAGGGTTGCAGTAGATTTTCCATCCCATTTTCTCATGTCCTCTCCATGGTCTCGTAAGTAAAACCACAGGGTGGAACGGGGTGAGTACCCACCATATCGTCTTCCTTGTGTGGATGAACGCTTACCCCTGATAGCTGAGACACTGCTTTGTGCAGGTGCGGAGGAGAATAATCTCTCTTCAAGTTGGTGAACCTTTTCAGAAAGTTTCTCCCAAGTGTTCTCTTTTGGTCGGTGGACACTGGTTGGTTCAGGTGGGGAGGATGATAGATTCTCTTCAAGTTGGTGAACCTTTTCAGAAAGTTTTTCCACAGCTGAGACGCAGGCCTGTAAGGAAGAAGAGAGACTTTCTTCGTACTGCCGAAGTTGTTTAGCCGCTTCATCCACTGTGGGTTCCTCATCCTCTTTCCAGGCCATTATTGCCAATGAGCTGGCATATGATGATGGTGCACTCCGTACAAACTTCCGCCACATGGGTCGTGTACACCTGACTTCATCTGGATCTTTGGATGTTTGTCTGAGGTCTGGATCCTCATAAATCACTTCCTGTACGGCTAATTCCCTCAGGTACTGGATTCCCTTCTCCATAGTGGTCCACTTGCCTGGTAGACATAAAAGTTCTTCCTTGAAGGGATACCTTTCCCTCACAGCTGAGAGGAGACGCCTCCAGAGGCTGTGAGATTGTGCTCCATCTGCAATTGCTTTGTCAATGCCTGCGTCTCTAGCAAGGGATCCCAGTCGCTTGGCTTCCCTGCCGTCTAATTCCACACAATTGGCTCCAGAGTCCCAGCATCGGAGCAGCCAGGTGACAAGCTGCTCACCTATACAGCGACCAAAATCTTTTCGCACATCTCGTAACTCACGCTCGTTTAGGCTTCGGGTAGTTACTGTTGATTTTTCGGCATCCTCATCTTCCTCCTCCTGAATCCTTGATGGCCCAGCGTCGTCGTCGTCTCCGTCGTCTCTCTACCTAGATTTGGCAGAAGACTCTCTGCGTTCTAAACGACCTGAATCTCTATACCATTTTTTCACCTTCTCTACAGGGGCAGCTTGCACTGCTACTGCTCGTTTCTCTGACCTTGTTACAGGGTCTGCCACAGGGGTTGGAATACCCTCTGCAGGGTCAACTTGCACTGCTACAGCTCTTTTCTCTGACCCAGCCACAGGAGCTGGAGCGGCTGCAGGAGCTGGAGCAGCTGCAGGAACCGGAGCTGGAGTGGCTGCAGGAACTGGAGTTGGAGCAGTTGCAGGAGCTGGGACTGGAGTAGCAGCAGTAGCTGGAACTGGAGCGGCTGCAGGAGCTGGGACTGGAGCAGCTGCAGGAGCTGGGGCTGGAGCGGCTGCAGGAGCTGGGGCTGGAGTGGCTGCAGGAGCTGGGACTGAAGCGGCTGCAGGAGCTGGGACTGGAGCGGCTGCAGGAGCTGGAACTGGAGCGGCTGCAGGAGCTGGAACTGGAGTGGCTGCAGGAGCTGGGACTGGAGCGGCTGCAGGAGCTGGAACTGGGGCGGCTGCAGGAGCTGGAACTGGAGTGGCTGCAGGAGCTGGACCTGGAGCATCTGCAGGAAATGGGACTGGAGCATCTGCAGGAGCTGGAACTGGAGCGGCTGCAGAGTCCACCGTAGGGGTCACAGTGGCCGTTGGATCTGTCACAGGGCTTGGAGTAGCCACAGGGTCTGTCACTAAGTTGATAGCAGTATCAATGGCAGCTCGATAGGCATGAGCGAGGCCCCAGCATGTTACAATGATTTGTGTTACTTTGGAACTGCCAGAATCATGACACCTTTTTCTCAAGCATTCTGCCAGTTTTTGAGGATTTTGCAGTTGTTCAGGGGTGAATTTCCAAAACACTGGGGGTGCCAACTGCTCTAGATGCCTGCCCATATCCTCCCATACTCCCTGCCACCCACAACTATACTGCCTCCGGGCAGATCTCCGGATGAGCTTCCTAAGTAGTTGTTTAACTTTAAGCAAAACCTGAAGCACATTCAGGAGGCAGAACAACAAGACCATGCTGGTCTGAGTATCCCAAGGATATTCAATATCTTGGAGAGCTATTGTAACAAGCTCGGAGGATAAGAGGGTGGTGAAGGAGGAAGGCATAGTGATCCAGGAGGATACAGGGGTGGTGAAGGAGAAAGGGAGAGTAATCAAGTAAGAAAAAATATCTTCCCCTTTCCCCTCCACAGATTGACTCCCTAATGGAAAAAAACAATAGGTATAATTGCTAATAGTTTCCAGGATACAGTTTCCAAAATACAGAGTCGACGATGTTACTGAGTACAAATACCAAGTTAGAGTCATGACCAGATATCTCATCGTCTCATAAGCCATTGCTACAACACTCAGTACCATAATGATCTGAGACCAGGGCCCGGAGAGGATAAACAACATGACAGAGAGCAAATACGGAAAATAATGTACTATAATACTCAATTTGGAAAACAGGCGCAGCAGAGTTGAGATTAAAGCAATCAGCATTATGACAAGTGACTATTAAGCAGGTCTAATACTTACACCAATTTTAGTTTAACACACTGTGGTCAGATCTGCCGTTATCTCAACCTTTCGAGCCCCACGTTGGGCGCCAAAAAGACTGTCGTGGTTTAACCCGGCCGGCAGCTAAATACCATGCAGCCGTTCACTCACCCTTCCCCCTCCCTCTCTGGGACGGGGGAGAGAAATGGAAAGTGAAGCCCGTGAGTTGAGATAAAGACAGTTTAATAAGACAGGAAAATAATAATAACAAAATAATAATAACAATAATAATAATAATGTTACAATGGTGATAATAGGAAAGTAATAATAATATTGTCCTGGTTTTAGTTAGAACAGAATTAATTTTCTTCCTAGTAGCTGGTGGAATGCTGTGTTTTGGCTTAGGATGAGAAGAGTGCTGATAACACCCCGATGTTTTAATTGTTGCAGAGCAGTGCTTACACCAAGCCAAGGACACCTCAGACTTTTGCTCTGTCCTGCCAACAGGCAGGCTGGGGGTGCAGTAAGAGCTGGGAGGGGACAAACCCAGGACAGGTGACCCGAACTAGCCAAAGGGGTATTCCATACCATCTGACGTCATGCTAAACAATATATAGGGGTGGCTAGCCGGGGGGAGGGGGCCGGACTGCTCGGGGTTAGGCTGGGCATCGGTCAGCGGGTGGTGAGCAATTGCATTGTGCATCACTTGTTTGTACATATTATTATTACTTTCCTATTATCACCATTGTAACATTATTATTATTATTGTTATTATTATTTTGTTATTATTATTTTCCTGTCTTATTAAACTGTCTTTATCTCAACTCACGGGCTTCACTTTCCATTTCTCTCCCCCGTCCCAGAGAGGGAGGGGGGAGGGTGAGCGAACGGCTGCGTGGTGTTTAGCTGCCAGCTGGGTTAAACCACGACAGTCTTTTTGGCGCCCAACGTGGGGCTCGAAAGGTTGAGATAACGGCAGATCTGACCACAGTGTGTTAAACTAAAATTGGTGTAAGTATTAGACCTGCTTAATAGTCACTTGTCATAATGCTGATTGCTTTAATCTCGACTCTGCTGCGCCTGTTTTCCAAATTGAGTATTATAGTACATTATTTTCCGTATTTGCTCTCTGTCATGTTGTTTATCCTCTCCGGGCCCTGGTTTCAGATCATTATGGTACTGAGTGTTGTAGCAATGGCTTATGAGACGATGAGATATCTGGTCATGACTCTAACTTGGTATTTGTACTCAGTAACATCGTCGACTCTGTATTTTGGAAACTGTATCTTGGAAACTATTAGCAATTATACCTATTGCTTTTTTCCGTTAGGAAGTCAATCTGTGGAGGGGAAAGGGGAAGATATTTTTTCTTACTTGATTACTCTCCCTTTCTCCTTCACCACCCCTGTATCCTCCTGGATCACTATGCCTTCCTCCTTCACCACCCTCTTACCCTCCGAGCTTGCTACAATAGCTCTCCAAGATATTGAATATCCTTGGGATACTCAGACCAGCATAGTCTTGTTGTTCTGCCTCCTGAATGCACTTCAGGTTCTGCTTAAAGTTAAACAACTACTTAGGAAGCTCATCCGGAGATCTGCCCGGAGGCAGTATAGTTGTGGGTGGCAGGGAGTATGGGAGGATATGGGCAGGCATCTAGAGCAGTTGGCACCCCCAGTGTTTTGGAAATTCACCCCTGAACAACTGCAAAATCCTCAAAAACTGGCAGAATGCTTGAGAAAAAGGTGTCATGATTCTGGCAGTTCCAAAGTAACACAAATCATTGTAACATGCTGGGGCCTCGCTCATGCCTATCGAGCTGCCATTGATACTGCTATCAACTTAGTGACAGACCCTGTGGCTACTCCAAGCCCTGTGACAGATCCAACGGCCACTGTGACCCCTACGGTGGACTCTGCAGCCGCTCCAATCCCAGCTCCTGCAGCCACTCCAGTTCCAGCTCCTGCAGATGCTCCAGTCCCAGCTCCTGCAGATGCTCCAGTCCCAGTTCCTGCAGCCGCTCCAGTCCCAGCTCCTGCAGCCGCTCCAGTCCCAGCTCCTGCAGCCGCTCCAGTCCCAGCTCCTGCAGCCGCTCCAGTTCCAGCTCCTGCTGCTACTCCAGTCCCAGCTCCTGCAACTGCTCCAACTCCAGTTCCTGCAGCCACTCCAGCTCCGGTTCCTGCAGCTGCTCCAGCTCCGGTTCCTGCAGCTGCTCCAGCTCCTGCAGCCGCTCCAGCTCCTGTGGCTGGGTCAGAGAAAAGAGCTGTAGCAGTGCAAGTTGACCCTGCAGAGGGTATTCCAACCCCTGTGGCAGACCCTGTAACGGGGTCAGAGAAACGAGCTGTAGCAGTGCAAGTTGACCCTGCAGAGGGTATTCCAACCTCTGTGGCAGACCCTGTAACAAGGTCAGAGAAACGAGCTGTAGCAGTGCAAGTCAACCCTGCAGAGGGTATTCCAACCTCTGTGGCAGACCCTGTAACAAAGTCAGAGAAACGAGCAGTAGCAGTGCAAGCTGCCCCTGTAGAGAAGGTGAAAAAATGGTATAGAGATTCAGGTCGTTTAGAACGCAGAGAGTCTTCTGCCAAATCTAGGTATAGAGACGACGGAGATGACGACGACGCTGGGCCATCAAGGGTTCAGGAGGAGGAAGATGAGGATGCCGAAAAATCAACAGTAACTACCCGAAGCCTAAACGAGCGTGAGTTACGAGATGTGCGAAAAGATTTTGGTCGCTGTATAGGTGAGCAGCTTGTCACCTGGCTGCTCCGATGCTGGGACTCTGGAGCCAATTGTGTGGAATTAGACGGCAGGGAAGCCAAGCGACTGGGATCCCTTGCTAGAGACGCAGGCATTGACAAAGCAATTGCAGATGGAGCACAATCTCACAGCCTCTGGAGGCGTCTCCTCTCAGCTGTGAGGGAAAGGTATCCCTTCAAGGAAGAACTTTTATGTCTACCAGGCAAGTGGACCACTATGGAGAAGGGAATCCAGTACCTGAGGGAATTAGCCGTACAGGAAGTGATTTATGAGGATCCAGACCTCAGACAAACATCCAAAGATCCAGATGAAGTCAGGTGTACACGACCCATGTGGCGGAAGTTTGTACGGAGTGCACCATCATCATATGCCAGCTCATTGGCAATAATGGCCTGGAAAGAGGATGAGGAACCCACAGTGGATGAAGCGGCTAAACAACTTCGGCAGTACGAAGAAAGTCTCTCTTCTTCCTTACAGGCCTGCGTCTCAGCTGTGGAGAAACTTTCTGAAAAGGTTCACCAACTTGAAGAGAATCTATCATCCTCCCCACCTGAACCAACCAGTGTCCACCGACCAAAAGAGAACACTTGGGAGAAACTTTCTGAAAAGGTTCACCAACTTGAAGAGAGATTATTCTCCTCCGCACCTGCACAAAGCAGTGTCGCAGCTATCAGGGGTAAGCGTTCATCCACACAAGGAAGACGATATGGTGGGTACTCACCCCGTGCCACTCTGTGGTTTTACTTACGAGACCATGGAGAGGACATGAGAAAATGGGATGGAAAATCTACTGCGACCCTAGAGGCACGGGTACGTGAGTTGCAAAAGAAAACAATCAAGAAAAAGGGATTCTCTGAAAAGTTTGCTGCTCCAACTTCCAGCAGACAGTCCTTCAAACACAGAAATGAAGAAGATTCTGACCAGGATTAGGGGAGCCCTGCCTCCAGCCAGGGGGAGGAAAGGGACAATCGAGTTTATTGGACTGTGTGGATTCGATGGCCTGGCACGTCAGACGCACAGAAGTATAAGGCTTTAGTAGACACCGGTGCATAATGTACTCTAATGCCATCGAGCTATAAAGGACCAGAGCCCATCTATATTTGTGGAGTGACAGGGGGATCTCAGCAGTTGACTGTATTGGAGGCTGAAGTGAGTCTGACTGGGAATGAGTGGGAAAAGCACCGCATTGTGACTGGCCCGGGTGCTCCATGTATCCTTGGCATAGACTATCTTAGAAGAGGATATTGCAAGGACCCAAAAGGGTTCCGGTGGGCTTTTGGTATAGCTGCCTTAGAGACAGAAGGCATTAAACAATTATCTACCTTGCCTGGTCTCTCAGAGGACCCCTCTGTTGTGGGGTTGCTGAGGGTCGAAGAACAGCAAGTGCCAATCGCTACCACAACTGTGCACCGGCGGCAATATCGCACTAACCGAGACTCCCTGATTCCTATCCATAAGCTAATTCGTCAATTGGAGAGCCAAGGAGTGATCAGCAAGACTCATTCACCTTTCAATAGTCCCATATGGCCAGTGCGAAAGTCTAATGGCGAGTGGAGACTAACAGTGGACTATCGTGGCCTGAACGAAGTGACGCCACCACTGAGTGCTGCAGTGCCGGACATGCTGGAACTTCAGCACGAACTTGAATCGAAGGCAGCCAAGTGGTACGCCACAATTGATATCGCTAATGCATTTTTCTCCATCCCTCTAGCAGCTGAGTGCAGGCCACAGTTTGCTTTCACTTGGAGGGGAGTCCAATATACTTGGAATCGACTGCCCCAGGGGTGGAAACACAGCCCTACCATTTGCCATGGGCTGATCCAGTCTGCACTGGAGCAGGGGGAAGCTCCTGAACACCTGCAGTACATCGATGACATTATTGTGTGGGGTGACACAGCAGAGGAAGTTTTTGAGAAAGGAAGAAAATAGTCCAAATCCTTCTGAAAGCCGGTTTTTGCCATAAAACAAAATAAAGTCAAAGGACCTGCACGAGAGATCCAGTTTTTAGGAATAAAATGGCAAGATGGACGTCGTCAAATCCCAATGGATGTGATCAACAAAATAACAGCTATGTCTCCACCAACTAACAAAAAAGAAACACAGACTTTCCTAGGTGTTGTGGGGTTTTGGAGAATGCACATCCCAAATTACAGTCTGATTGTAAACCCGCTCTACCAAGTAACCCGTAAGAAGAATGAGTTTGAATGGGGCCCCCGAACAACGACAAGCGTTTGAACAAATCAAGCAGGAAATAGTCCATGCAGTAGCCCTTGGGCCAGTTCGAACAGGACCAGATGTAAAGAATGTGCTCTACACTGCAGCCGGGGAGAACGGCCCCACCTGGAGCCTCTGGCAGAAAGAACCTGGGGAAACTCGAGGTCGGCCCCTGGGGTTTTGGAGTCGGGGATACAGAGGATCTGAGGCCCGCTATACTCCAACTGAAAAGGAGATATTGGCAGTATATGAAGGAGTTCGATCTGCTTCGGAGGTGGTCGGTACTGAAGCGCAGCTCCTCCTAGCACCCCGATTGCCAGTACTAGGCTGGATGTTCAAGGGAAGGGTCCCTTCTACGCATCATGCAACTGATGCTACGTGGAGCAAGTGGGTTGCACTGATTACTTAGCGGGCTCGAATAGGAAACCCCAGTCGCCCAGGAATATTGGAAGTGATTATGGACTGGCCAGAAGGCAAATACTTTGGGATGTCATCCGAGGAGGAGGTGGGTCGTGCTGAAGAAGCCCCACTGTACAACCAGTTACCAGAGAATGAAAAGAAATATGCCCTGTTCACTGATGGGTCCTGTCGTATTGTGGGGAAGCATCGGAGATGGAAGGCTGCTGTATGGAGCCCTACACGACGAGTTGCAGAAGCTGCTGAGGGAGAAGGTGAATCGAGTCAGTTTGCAGAAGTGAAAGCCATTCAGCTGGCTTTAGACATTGCTGAACGAGAAAAATGGCCAGTTCTCTATCTCTTCACCGATTCATGGATGGTAGCAAATGCCCTGTGGGGATGGTTACAGCAATGGAAGCAAAACAACTGGCAGCGTAGGGGCAAACCCATCTGGGCTGCTGCATTGTGGCAAGATATTGCTGCTCGGGTAGAGAACCTGGCTGTGAAAGTACGTCACGTAGATGCTCATGTGCCCAAGAATCGGGCTACTGAAGAACATCAGAACAACCAGCAGGTGGATCAGGCTGCTAAAATTGAAGTAGCTCAGGTGGATCTGGATTGGCAGCATAAAGGTGAATTATTTATAGCCCGATGGGCCCATGACACCTCAGGCCATCAAGGTAGAGATGCAACATACAGATGGGCTCGTGATCGAGGGGTGGACCTGACCATGGACGCTATAGCACAGGTTATTCATGACTGTGAAACATGTGCTGCAATCAAGCAAGCCAAACGGTCAAAGCCTCTTTGGTATGGAGGACGATGGCTGAAATATAAATATGGAGAGGCCTGGCAGATTGATTACATCACACTCCCTCAAACTCGCAATGGCAAGCGCCACGTACTTACAATGGTGGAAGCAACCACCGGATGGCTGGAAACATATCCTGTGCCTCATGCCACCGCCCGGAACACTATCCTGGGCCTTGAAAAGCAAGTCCTATGGCGACATGGTACCCCAGAAAGAATAGAGTCAGACAATGGAACTCATTTCCGAAACAACCTTATAGACACTTGGGCCAAAGAACATGGTATTGAGTGGGTGTATCACATCCCCTATCATGCACCAGCCTCCGGGAAAGTTGAACGATACAACGGACTGTTAAAGACTACATTGAAAGCAATGGGCGCTGGGACATTCAAAAATTGGGATACGCATTTGGCAAAGGCCACCTGGTTAGTCAATACTAGGGGATCTGCCAACCGAGCTGGACCTGCCCAATCAAACCTGTTACGTACTGTAGATGGGGATAAAGTTCCTGTAGTGCATGTAAGAAATATGCTGGGTAAAACAGTCTGGGCTACTCCCGCCTCAGGAAAAGGCAAACCTATTCGTGGAATTGTTTTCGCTCAGGGACCTGGATACACTTGGTGGGTGATGCAAAAGAACGGAGAGGTCCGGTGTGTACCTCAAGGAGATTTAATACTGGGTGAGAATAGCCCATGAACTGAATTGTACCATGTTAATTACTATATAATACTGTATGTTATCACTACTATGACTACTGTAGGTGACTAATTAGAATGTATGGAAAAGAGTGTAACCTGAGCATGACATAAATGGTATGGAATAAGGGGTGGATAGATGTCCTGGTTTTAGTTAGAACAGAATTAATTTTCTTCCTAGTAGCTGGTGGAATGCTGTGTTTTGGCTTAGGATGAGAAGAGTGCTGATAACACCCCGATGTTTTAATTGTTGCAGAGCAGTGCTTACACCAAGCCAAGGACACCTCAGACTTTTGCTCTGTCCTGCCAACAGGCAGGCTGGGGGTGCAGTAAGAGCTGGGAGGGGACAAACCCAGGACAGGTGACCCGAACTAGCCAAAGGGGTATTCCATACCATCTGACGTCATGCTAAACAATATATAGGGGTGGCTAGCCGGGGGGAGGGGGCCGGACTGCTCAGGGTTAGGCTGGGCATCGGTCAGTGGGTGGTGAGCAATTGCATTGTGCATCACTTGTTTGTACATATTATTATTACTTTCCTATTATCACCATTGTAACATTATTATTATTATTGTTATTATTATTTTGTTATTATTATTTTCCTGTCTTATTAAACTGTCTTTATCTCAACTCACGGGCTTCACTTTCCATTTCTCTCCCCCGTCCCAGAGAGGGAGGGGGGAGGGTGAGCGAACGGCTGCGTGGTGTTTAGCTGCCAGCTGGGTTAAACCACGACAAATATGTACAAACAAGTGATGCACAATGCAATTGCTCACCACCCGCTGACCGATGCCCAGCCTAACCCCGAGCAGTCCGGCCCCCTCCCCCCGGCTAGCCACCCCTATATATTGTTTAGCATGACGTCAGATGGTATGGAATACCCCTTTGGCTAGTTTGGGTCACCTGTCCTGGGTCTGTCCCCTCCCAGCTCTTACTGCACCCCCAGCCTGCCTGTTGGCAGGACAGAGCAAAAGGCTGAGATGTCCTTGGCTTGGTATAAGCACTGCTCTGCAACAATTAAAACATCGGGGTGTTATCAGCACTCTTCTCATCCTAAGCCAAAACACAGCATTCCACCAGCTACTAGGAAGAAAATTAATTCTGTTCTAACTGAAACCAGCTTCAAACAGCTCTGTTAAATACTACATGCCACAACTTTAACACCTTCAACAACTCTTTTAACCCTTCCTTTATCTTTCTCAACCCTGTACTTTTCTCATGCCAACACCAAAGGCTAAGTCAGGGGCCAACTTAATTCCACTCCTTTTCCCTCTAAGATGCTGAAACAACATACCAGTATGAGACATTTAATCCTATTTTCCTCCTCTCCTCAAAAACAACATTAATTGCAAGATAGTGTTATAGTCGATTGATCCATAAAGTGGCCATTCACTTTATATAGTGGCCACCACTGACTGCAATACTTAGTGACAGTCCTCTTGCTTTCTGTGCCCCCAGTTCTAACAATATCCTTCCAATGTGCCAGTATGCATCCAAGGAGGCTTTCTTTAAAACGTCTTTGTTTTGGATATTACCCATTTCCTTGATTTCCCATTCCCTTTTATTTGTTTATTTATTTATTACTATTCCTTACTAGTTACTGTCCTTTGTTTCAATTTCCACTCAAACCTTTTTACTGCGGGTTTTTACTATCTTTTCCTAATCTTCTTCCCAAATGTCCCAAGTCTCTGGGATTAAACTCTTCTTCCCACATACAAACTTTACTATTTCAGATTATTAATGAGCCCCGTTTCAATCATAAATCCACGGAACTTTAGGAAAACAGCTGAAACATGCAGCCTTCCATCTTCTAGACAAGCCTTACCACCTTTTCCACAAAAATTTACATTTCAACAGGACCGAATTTCAAGCCGAATGCCAATTTTTCTCATGTACTTTGTTAGTAAGCCCATACAAAACAAGGAATCGCTCCTGTGTATCCTAGGTATTGATGCCTAAATAAATTCGCTCCCCCCCCTTCTTACCAAATTCCTAGGGCTCAAGCCCAAACCACCAAAGAAATGACTCTTTCCGTTCTGCTTTGATAATCAGACAGCCCCCTTCCCCCCCCCCGCCAGTACTTGGGAAACTGACCAAACACCACAGCAAATACACCAACACTTCTCAACTGTGTTGTGGTTCCGCTAGAGTGGGCAGCTGAGCTCCACCACAGCTGCTCTCTCACTCCCCCTCCTCAAAGAGGAATGGGGAGAAAATATGTGAAAAGGGCTCAAAGGTTGAGATACGGATGAGAAAATCACTCAGTAATTATTGTAACGGGCAAAACAGACTCCGCATAAGGAGATTTATTGCCTATTACTAACAAGCTAGAGAAGTGAGAAACAAAGGAAAGAAGCCAAAAGCACCTTCCCCCTCCCATCCACCCTCTTCCACCTCCTCCCCCCGAGCGGCGCAGGGGAACGGGGGAAATGGGGGTTATGGTCAGTCTACAGCACTTCTTCTCTGCCGCTCCTTCTCGGTCACTCTCGTCCCCTGTGCTGTGGGGTCCCACCCACGGGATGCAGTCCCTGATGAACTGATCCGGCGTGGGCTTCCCACAGGCAGCAGCTCTTCCAGAACTGCTCCAGATATGGGTCCGTACCACGGGGTCCATCCCTCAGGAGAAAACTGCTCCAACCTGGGTCCCCCACGGGTAGCAGCTCCTGCCAGGTCACCTGCTCCTGCGTGGTCTCCTCTCCACGGGCTACAGGTCCGGCCTGGAATCTGCTCCGGCAGGGGTCTTCCACAGGCGGCAGCCTCCATCGGTGCAGGGCCACCTGCTCCACCGTGGTCTCCTCCACGGGCTGCAGCATGGAACCCTGCTCCACCGTGGTACTCCATGGGCTGCAGGGGGACATCCTGCTTCACCATGGTCCTCACCACAGGCTGCAGGGGACTTCTGCTCCGGCGCCTGGAGCACCTCTCCCCCTCCTTCTGCACTGACCTTGGCGCCTGCAAGGCCGTTCCTCACTCCTTTCACTCTCCCAGCTGCTGTGTGGCGCAGCGTTTTTTTCCCTGTCTTAAATATGCTCTCACAGAGGCGCAAAGCAACATCGCTTATTGGCTCAGCTTTGGAAAACAATGGGGCCCTTCCCAAACATGGGGCAGCTTCTAGATCCATCTCACAGAAACCACCCCTATGGCCCCCTGCTACCAAAACCTTGCCACGTAAACCCACTACAAACTGTTAGTTACTTAGATAATGCTGTTATAAATGGCTCAGGATTCAAATTAGGATTAAATAAAAAAATAGGATTTATTGAAAGAATATAAAGGAATAGAGGTAAGCAAACAGCGCTGGGTGCACCGGGAGTCTCCGCTCCACCAGGACGCACACCAGTTACATCAAGCAGCTGATTTTTATGCTCGTAGACTAATACATATTCATTACTACTTCTAAAAAAATAGATTATTATAATTAGCTTCCGGGGTGCAGTCCCTCCTACTGGAGCATGCGCAGTCTCCTCTGGGGGTCTCTTCTGGGGGTCTCCAGGGGTCTTTCATGCTGAAGGCTCGTAGTCTTCCTCTCCCCCTTTGTACTTACTTGGCACCATGCCAAGTTTATAGAACATTCTCTGCAAGTCTTGTCTCCCAGCCGACCTTCAGCTTCTTTTTCCTTCCTCTTAATCTCTCGGCCCCCCTAACCAGATACCAAAGATCCGCATAGTATCCCATAACAGTCACTAGTTGTTATCAGTTGTTCTGAAACTCCCAGACATCAAACACAAACAGCTTTCTTATTTGACGCTTCACGAGTAATTAAAACATTCTTCCCCAGCCATTCACAGACACATCTATAGCAGTGTTAGAAATAGAAGTCCGGAATAACAAAAGCAAACAGGTTCATAAATTTAAGGAGTGTTTTCTGAAGACGTGATAAATTGACTAGAATGAGGGGGATACTGGGACACACTGCATCTGTGGTTCAAGAATTAAATTGCCAGTGCAGGGCCCAGAGGCAGACAGGATTCAAACAGAATTGTTCTTCATGGACACGAACTGTTAAAACATTCCTCACAATCCCTTATCTTCTTTTTAATATCAACAATTCGTGTCACTTCTGTTGTTAATAACTGGATTTCATCAGTCCGTTCTTGGACGGTCCAATTCTTAAACATCATAATTGACATATCCCCTTCCTTTTTTTAATGAAGTTATTACAAATGTACTATTTATCACCCGGTGTATTAATAATGTAAGACAAGGTATCATACAAGGTATAAACAATAACATCATTACACCACATAACAACAAAAATAACACTCTTTTAACCTATGGTCCACCAGGCAGCCATGAAAATAAATCCCATTCCATATCCTTCCAGGTTTGTGTTTGCTCGCTCACCTCCCCCCCCTCCTTCTCTCGGATGGGAGAGAGAAATGGGAAAGTGAAGCCTGTGAGTTGAGATAAAAACAAGAAGATAATAACAATAATGATGATAATAGTACTACTAGTAATAATGTGTACGAAACAAGTGATGCACAATGCAATTGCTCACCACCTGCTGTCCGATGCCCAACCTAACCCCGAGCAGTCCGGCCGTCCTCCCAGCCTGCCTGCTGACAGGACAGTGAGAAGCTGAATTTGGCTTGGTCCTTGGCTTGGTGTAAGCACTGCTCTGTAACAATTAAAAACAATTAAAACATCATCATATTATTAACATTCTTCTCATCCTAAACCAGAACATAACATTCTATCAGCTACTAGGAAGAAACACCCTTTTTCTCAATCTTTAAACAGCAATTACTAAAGCTAAATTTTCCACAGACTTCTCCTTCTTGTGCTAGTAAATAATCCAAAGCTAGGCAATTTTGATACAAAGCAGTTCTCATCTTTAAAACTCATTTAGATCAGTTGTCATCATTTATAACTATTTCTATTACAGCTAATAACCTAATTATTCTATTAAGTATATATACTGGGGTCCTATAGCCCCAGGATCTATCTTCTGCCCACATAGCTGGATCATAATAGGCAAACGCCTTCAGGGTCGATTCAGGCTTGTGTTACCGTTCAGCCTGTCAGGGTGATCCAGCTCCTGTAAAACGAATCACAATTTTATATAGGTTTAAAAAGGTTCTTATGTTATTTTCTTGGGACAACCTGATCTTAGTGTGGGAGAAGTCCGGTCGAGGCCCTCTCACTCAGCATTCAATACCCATAGGGGTTGCCTCCCTCGGTAGACCCTACACACCGCAGTGGAGGGTCCTGCCCCGGTCTTGCCTTCTCCCTTTTCTCCCTTTAGGCTTGTCCCCTTTATTTGGCATGCTTAATTCATGCAGAGCCTCGTTGCCAGAATATTAGTTCTCCCTTAGCTTGAGTTTCAGTTTCCCAGGAGCGGGACTCAACCCTCCAAGTTTCAGTAGTTACTGGTCCTTTTATTCTGGATGCGTGGGTCCCTTTCTGCGGTTCTCACAGCTGTTTCAGTAGTCAGTGAAACAAGGTACAGTCCCTCACATCAGGGGTTCAGTGATTCTTCCCTCCCATGGCTGCTTGTTGAAACACTTTCTTTTTTATCTTCTGACAAGTTAAGCAACGGTTATGTAGTTTGCTTTGCCGTAGCAGGATTCATCTGATAGCCATGGCTACATTCACATTTGTAGCCACCTTTCAGGTTGATACAGATTTGACTACAGATACCAGGGTTTTGGCATTCATCACTATCTCCACAGTTTCCCAGCTGGACAGTCACATTCATTTATGTTGCATTCCTCCAGGGGCTCATCACCCCAGTCCTTGCAGTCTCTCTGCTGGTTACACACTTTATTGATATCTATGCATTCTCCACTTCTGCACTTGAATTTGCCAGGTCCAGAGCACTGAATAACATTGTTACAGTTTGCTTCATCAGTGCCATCCAGACAGTCTCTCACACCACTGCACTGCCTACTCCCATGGACACTGTTCCCATCTTCACATCTGAACTGGTCCAGGAAGGGCAGTTAATTTCATCTCTTCCATCCTTGCAATAAGGATCTCTGTCACATCACCACTTCTTGTAGATACATTCACCTGAGCCGCACTGCACCTCACTCACAGAACACTTCACCGGAGGTGCAGGCTGGCGGCCACACTGCTCCAAAGATTCATCCGAGTGGTCGGAGCAGTCACCTTGACCATTGCAGACAAAGCTTTTGGAAATACATTGTCCACTACTGCATGTGAACTCTGCTGCACTACAAGTCACATTGCCACAATTCTCTTCATCTTCTCCACTGTCACAGTCTTTTTCACCATCACATTTCCATGACACTGTTCTTATATGACACAGCTCAGCACTTTCGTCAGACCCATCTTCACAATCCAGGTCCCCATCACACTGCCATCTGTTTGGCACACACTGACCACTGTTGCACACAAAGTCAGATTCAGCACACATCTTCTTCACACAAGCACTCTCATCACTGCCATCTGAGCAGTCTTCACATTTTACTCTAGCACCGTCGGCAGCAGTGCACAGTCAGTCGAAGGCGAGCAGCAGGCAGAGCGCCCCGCACCGTCACCTGTGTCAATTATACTACTCCTATTACCTGTGCTGTTAGTGTCAGTGGCATCCTCCTTTTCTTTTTGCCACTGACCATTCACCACAACTGGATGAGACACATGATTACTAGTTAGGAAAGAGAGTGTAACGTCTGCTATACGGTTGCAGGCAGTGCCAGCTGCAACCTTAGGTTTGTGAAAGAGCCTGCCGGTGGTCATTTGGCAGTGTAATCTGCGTCTCTGCACTCCTGCCCTGCAATAGAGCTAAGTCGTCATTAGTAATGGTTATAACACCGATCTGGGGACTAATAGTCTTTTTTGCATTGCAAGATAAACCTTTTATAAAAAGAATGCTAGAGTGAAGCAGCACAGCCGCTGCTGCTGCTGCCTCCATGGTTACATCAGACAGGCTGCAGGGTCCTGATGTCCGTCCCTCTGCTCTGTGCCGACTCGCCACACGGTGAGAGTCGACTGCCGGTGTCCACTGATGCCTCTGATCTCCCGTAGCAACTCGATCTCGGATGTCCAGCAATTACTTCAATTTCCCCGCGTTTTGCAGCTTCTGTCAGGTCTATTCTGTGTCTCTCAGAGCCGTCCGTGGCTCTGCAGCGTCTCTCAGGGCTCTCTCCGTCCAGCGGTAGTCCCTCCGTAGTTTCTCTGGTCTCCCAGCGCCACTCCAGTCTCTCGGCGCCGCTCCAGTCTCTCGGCCTGTTCAGGTCTCAGCGAGTCCAGGTCTCGGCCTGTGCGGGCCTCATATGTTGCAGGAAGCATATCATGTCATGCTCCTGCCTTTTTCTTGTCACAGTCAAAACATTTAAGAGCAAAAATAGGATACACAAGATACACAAGATACACCGGGCCCATATATTAGGCACCACCACTCAAAACTTGGATAAAACAGCACTTCTTTTCAGTCTGTCAAGCACTTTGTTCGTCTCTGCCCACTCCCCTTGTGGAGTGCACGGAATCACGGATCGGAACTCTGCACTCGCTTTGCATCTCACTCACACAGCACAATCGCACAAGGAGGCCTCCAGCACATCTCATTCATACCACAGGAATATAATTTACAATGATAACCAACCAAATAAGTATTGTCTCTGACTGTGTTCTTCGTGAAGTGACTTGTAACACTTTGTTTCAAACCCTTACACTTACACAAATACTTTCAACACAAAATACATACAATATGCAAATATTACAATATACAAAATTTCAACACAAAATACAACACAAAATGCATACATAAAAACACATACAATTATTAACACTCCAGTTAGTATCCCTCCAGCAGCCGAAAACATACCGTTTGTCTGCAGTTTCAGGAGATCTTTGCTCCTGCGGTGAGCAGCTGAGAGTGGAGTCCCCTCTGAGCAAAAACACTCAGGGTGCACCTAGGGGCGTCCACGCTGCAGCCGATCCCACAGCCGAGCAGAGTGTTTCCTGCCTGGCTCACCAAAATGACTCACAGAAAGCTGACTCCACAATCAGTAAGATTGTAAAGTAGGTATGTTTACTCAGTTCCATGCAGCACGGGGCAGGTAGTCCCACCAAAGTCGTGCGCGCCTAACGTGGCAAATTGCTCTAGTAAAGAGTTACATATACATGAACATTCCTATACATATACATATTCCTAACCTGTCCCTTTGTGAACAGTCCTCCTTATCTTAGACCCCTTGATTAAAGTCCGAACCATGAGGTTGTTTTTGATCTGGTTCTCGGGGTCCAAGAGGCTCCTGTTATCTGGTGGTATAAGTGCAGCACAGGCACAAATGTAGCACATATTCATTCTTAATCAATTGCTCTCTAATTTCTAATTCCAATGTTTCAGCTTGCTCTTTTCTGGATCCACAGGTATTCTACTATTAATGTTCAAAGCCTGACAGACCCCGTCCTCCGTGGATCAAAATACATGGGGTCTTTAGGGTTCTTTTGGTCATTCTATCATATAATACTGGATCATTTTCAATTTACTCTTTAATTTTCTGGGGCCCCTATTGTTCCAATTTCTAATCATTATTCATAATGGACTTTTTGGTCATATATCTGGTAATTTGCTCCCTTTCTGGTCCTTGGTCTTCGATTTTATCTGACCCATCCGGGAATTTTACTAGTGGCAATTCCCACAGCCCTTGGTTGCCCCCAGTGAGAGTGTCTTGCAGGGGGTTTAGGACCTATCACCCACCCACGTATCACTCCCTTCACCAGCCCAGCCCCCCCAACAGGAGATTAGAACCGGTGAGAAAACAGAAAGACCTCCACGCTGACTTTAGAAGTCTCAGTTACACTCTCACACACAAAAACTGGCAACCGCACCTTTACCCAACCGGACGGTATCTTATGAATCAGTCATCTTCATCCAGAATCCAACTGGACGGTATCCACAAGCATCTCTGCTGTCTTCGTCTGGGATCGAACCAGACGGTATCCACAAACGACTGTCGTCTTCATCCGGTTCGATTCCGGACACTGGAATCCAACCGAACGGTATCCAAATGACCCTGTCGTCTTCGTCCGGATCTTTGCGCGCAGAATTACGGGCAAAAAACAGCCGGCAAGGGAGCTCAAAAAAAATCAAATTCTTTGCTTACCTTTATTCAGGTTCAGGATGGCATTAGTCCCGATCTGACTCAAACAGGAGCCACCAAATGGTGGGGTGCCTCTCCTAGATTAAATCAGAATTCAGGAACTATAGCCATCCCGGACGAGCCCCCGAATTGTTATAAATGGCTCAAGATTCAAATTAGGATTAAATAAAAAAATAGGATTTATTGAAAGAATATAAAGGAATAGAGGTAAGCAAACAGCGCTGGGTGCACCGGGAGTCTCCGCTCCACCAGGACGCACACCAGTTACATCAAGCAGCTGATTTTTATGCTCCTAGACTAATACATATTCATTACTACTTCTAAAAAAATAGATTATTATAATTAGCTTCCGGGGTGCAGTCCCTCCTACTGGAGCATGCGCAGTCTCCTCTGGGGGTCTCTTCTGGGGGTCTCCAGGGGTCTTTCATGCTGAAGGCTCGTAGTCTTCCTCTCCCCCTTTGTACTTACTTGGCACCATGCCAAGTTTATAGAACATTCTCTGCAAGTCTTGTCTCCCAGCCGACCTTCAGCTTCTTTTTCCTTCCTCTTAATCTCTCGGCCCCCCTAACCAGATACCAAAGATCCGCATAGTATCCCATAACAGTCACTAGTTGTTATCAGTTGTTCTGAAACTCCCAGACATCAAACACAAACAGCTTTCTTATTTGACGCTTCACGAGTAATTAAAACATTCTTCCCCAGCCATTCACAGACACATCTATAGCAGTGTTAGAAATAGAAGTCCGGAATAACAAAAGCAAACAGGTTCATAAATTTAAGGAGTGTTTTCTGAAGACGTGATAAATTGACTAGAATGAGGGGGATACTGGGACACACTGCATCTGTGGTTCAAGAATTAAATTGCCAGTGCAGGGCCCAGAGGCAGACAGGATTCAAACAGAATTGTTCTTCATGGACATAAATTGTTAAAACATTCCTCACAATGCTCCTGCCTTTTTTCTTGTCATGCTCAAAGCATTTAAGAGCAAAAAAAAAATAGGATCACAAGATACACCGCCAGGCCCATATATTAGGCACCACCAATCAAAACTTGAATAAAACAGTACTTTCTTTTCTTTTTTTTTTTTTTTTTTTTTTTTTTTTGTCACGCATTTCATTCGTCTTCACCCACTCCCCTTGTGGAGAATACAGAACCGCGGATCGGAACTCGTCACTCGCTTTGCAGCGCCGCTGCGTCTCACTCACACTGCACAATTGTGCAATCACACAGAGAAGCCTCCAGCACATCTCATTCATACCACAAGAATATAATTTAGAATGATAACCAACCAAACAAGTATTGTCTCCCTTCTCCTAACGTCAACCCCTGGTCCCAACCCCGGCTGGCCCCAGCCTCTAGCCCTTCTCCTAAACACCAACCCCGGACAGCCCCAGCCCCTAACCCTTCTCCTAATGCCAACCACGGATGGCCCCAGCCCCTGACGGCCCCACGCACTAACCCTTCTCCTCATGCCAGCCCCTGGTCCCAACCCCGGACGGCCCCAACTCCTAACCCTTCTCCTAATGCCAACCCCCCACCGGCCCCCACCCTAACCCCCAACCCCAATGACCCTAACCCCAAAAAATAAACCCCAAACCCTGACCCTAATGACCCTAAAGCCCTAACTCTATAAACCCTTACAACCCTAACCCTACACCCTAAAGCTAATACTAAACCCTAACCCTACTTCCTGAGAACTACATCTCCCAGCATGGGAGAATTTAAGACCCTCAAAACCATAGTCCTGGACAACCTAACCTGAAAGAAAAAAGAAAAAAAAATTAAGACCTTAAAACCCTAACCCTAAATATCTGACCAAAAATAAAACCCAAACCACCCACAGAAGCAGTCCTCCTTATCTCAGACCCCTTGATTAAAATCCGAACCATGAGATTGTTTTGATCTGGTTCTCGGGGTCCGAGGGGCTCCTGTTATCTGGAGGTCTAAGCGCAGCACAGGCACAGTACATCACAAATGTAGCACATATTCATTCTTAAATCAATTGCTCTCTAATTTCTAATTCCAATGTTTCAGCTACAGCATACTTGCTCTCTTCTGGATCCGCAGGTATTCTACTATTAACATTAATGGTCAAAGCCTGACAGACCCAGTCCTCCGTGGACCCAAATATCGACCAAAATACATGGGGTCTTAAGGGTTCTTTTGGTCATTCTATCATATAATACTGGACCATTTTTAATTTACTCTTTCATTTTCTGGGGCCCCTATCATTCCATTTTCTAATCATTATTCCTAATGCACTTTCTGGTAATTTGCTCCCTTTCTTCTGGTCCTTGGTCATCAATTCTGTCTGACCCATCTAGGAATTTTACTATGGCAATTCCCACAGCCCTTGGTTACCTTAGTAAGAGTGTCTTGCAGAGGGTTTAGGACTTATCACCCACCCATGAATCCTATAGGAATCACTTCCTTCACCGGCCAAGTCCCTCACAGGAGATTGGAACCACGGTTAGAAGACCTCCACACTGAATTTGGAAGTCTAAGTTACACTCTTACACACACAGGCAACCGAATCCCACCCAACCGAATGGTATACGCCTTAAATACTTTCGACTCCGTCATCTTTGTTAGGATCTTCGCGCGCAGAATTATGGGCAAAATACAGTGCTGCAGCTGGCAAGGGAGCTCATAAAAAAATCAAATTCTTTGCTTACCTTTATTCAGGTTCAAGATGGCATTAGTCCTGACCTGACGAAAACAGGAGCCACAAAATGGTGGGTCGCCTCTCCTAGATCAAATCAGAATTCAGGAACCAAAGCCATCCCGGACGAGCCCCCAACTGTTATAAATGGCTCAGTCTTCAAAATAGGACTATAATCAAAGCTTACAATTTATTAAAGGAATAGAGGTAAGCAAACAGCGCTGGGTGCACCAGAAGTCTCTGCTCCACCAAGACGCACACCAGTTACATCAAACAGCTGATTTTTATGCCCCTAGGCTAATACATATTTATTACTACTTCTAAAAAAAAAATAATCAAAAAAAGAAACACAGGGTTGCTATAATTAGTTTCCGGAATCCAAACCCTCCTACTGGAGTATGCGTATCAGTCTCCAGTGGTCCCTCTGGGGGTCTCCTGGGGTCTCTCGTGCTGAAGGCTCATAGTCTTCCTCCCTCTTGTCCTTCTCCTTTGTCCAACTTGGCTGTATGTCAGAGACTTGTGCAACGCCCCCTGCAAGCTTTGTCTTTTAGTTGTTCTTCAGCTCTCCCCGTCTCCTTAATCTCCTGGCCAGATATCAGAAACTTGCATAGTGTCCCATGCAATAGTCATAATAGTTAGCAGTTATTCTGAAACCCCCCAAATATCAGAGACTTCAAGGAAAAGCCTTCAAATACATTTCCCTTCAAGCTCTCTATTGACACGAATTGCTAAAACATTCCTTTGCAAGATACAAGAATTATATACATTAACCACTCTGTTTTTCTTAGACTTGTGGTTATACAAGGGTATGTAAGACAGAAGGTCACATTCATCATACCATGTGGCCCCAGCACTGTTCCATACTGACACGAATCAGATGAACATATCTCACAACAGATTCAAATTTACAAACTTCAAATTTACAAACAGATTCTGATAGTGATATTGATTCTAATAGGCAGGGACAGGTAACCAGGAGTCAAGCCAGACAACAGAAACAGCAGTCTGGGGATCAAGGAGGAGGGTTGTATCCACTGAGAGAAATAGCAATGGGAGGACCACAACCTGGAATGGGATATGTGGCTGTCCCTATTAACTCTGGGGATGTCCGAGATTTCAAGAAGGAGATGGGAAATCTATTGGAGGATCCTCTGGGGGTGGCGGAACAGGTAGATCAGTTTCTGGGTCCCAATATTTACACCTGGGAGGAGATGCAGTCTATTCTGGGAATCTTATTTACCTCTGAAGAGAGAGAATCACAGAATCACAGAATTTCTAGGTTGGAAGAGACCTCAAGATCATTGAGTCCAACCTCTGACCTAACACTAACAGTCCCCACTAAACCATAGCCCTAAGCTCTACATCTAAACGTCTTTTGAAGACTTCCAGGGATGGTGACTCCACCACTTCCCTGGGCAGCCTGTTCCAATGCCTCACAACCCTTTCAGTGAAGAAGTTCTTCCTAACATCTAACCTAAAACTCCCCTGGCTCAACTTAAGCCCATTCTCCCTCGTCCTGTCACCAGGCACGTGGGAGAACAGACCAACCCCCACCTCGCTACAGCCTCCCTTGAGGTACCTATAGAGAGCGATAAGGTTGCCCCTGAGCCTCCTCTTCTCCAGGCTGAACAAGCCCAGCTCCCTCAGCCGCTCCTCGTAGGACTTGTTCTCCAGGCCCCTCACCAGCTTCGTCGCCCTTCTCTGCACCCGCTCAAGCACCTCGATGTCCTTCTTGTAGCGAGGGGCCCAAAACTGAACACAGTCCTCGAGGTGCGGCCTCACCAGAGCCGAGTACAGGGGGACGATCACCTCCCTAGCCCTGCTGGTCACACTGTTTCTGATACAAGCCAGGATGCCGTTGGCCTTCTTGGCCACCTGAGCACACTGCTGGCTCATATTCAGCCGACTATCCACCATCACTCCCAGGTCCTTCTCTGCCTGGCAGCTCTCCAACCATTCCTCTCCCAGCCTGTAGCTCTGCTTGGGGTTATTGCGCCCCAGGTGCAGGACCCAGCACTTGGCCTTGTTGAACTTCAGTTTTCTCTTCCTTTCCTGTCCTATTAAACTGTATCTCAACCCATGAGCTTTTACTTTTTCTTCCTGATTCTCTCCCCCATCCCACTGGGGGAGGGAAACTTAACTGTCTGCTGGGTTAAACCACAACATAGTTCCAGACCTCAACTAAAGCTGCCCAGCAGTGGCTACCCAGCTTTATATCACCTCCCTATCACTTATTTATCAAAAGCTTCACCTTAAAAGGAAACCAGGAGCAATAGGTGAATTGAATTTTAATCTAGATGTAATTCATTTCAGTCACATTATGAGAGTTCATTCACATTCCCAGATTCCTTGTATCATGTTTTTCTAATACTAACCTTTACCTACATGAGGGAAAGCCTCAGCTACGCGGCACTGAGAGGGAGCCAAACTCCTGAAGATACGGTTCATAAAGGGGCCTCTTCAGGGAAACAGGTCAGAGTTCAGTTTCTCCTTTTCCAATCTAGATGTTGTTGATACCACAGCTTCATCCCAGCCCCATTCTGCATGAAACATGAGATGCCTTCCCTTCTTTCTTCATCTCTATCCCTCTTATCTGGCTCTTTTCTTCAGCTGCCTTGTTCAGATATGGGAAGCAGAAACAAACACCTATTCTAGGAAGTGTTGGGGGGGGGGGGGCACGCAGAGGGCCACGACATTTGAGATCTTTCTTGTGAAGAAAGGATAGAACAAGCCTTATGATGTAAATTAGGAATTACTACACATGGGTAGGACCAAAAAGACTAAGTGCTTAACATCCAAACGGGCTGTGTATCACAAAATGCTCATCACTAAAGGAAGAGGTAACACAAGGAAATAACCTGCAATACAGACAATGAAGCACAAGGACTGTAACAGAGAAAGCATGCAACTACAAAGCTTTTGGAAGAAATGAAAGCTTATCTAAATTCCTTCAGGTAAAGATTCATGGAAGACAGATGTTTGCAATGAAGCTTTGCACAATTCAGGAAGGAGGCAAGAAAAAAAACCTCACACCTCAGATATATTTGAATAGTACTTGGGCAATGCTGGAACTTGCTTTTATCATGCTGTACTGGCATTTTAAGTATGCAGGTAAGTCCCTTCCAGCAGATTCATGAAACACACAGATAAAATCATTTTATAATTGGGACGCTACATTAAAATAAGCTCTAATTACTTTTCCTACTGAAAGTGTATTAAATTAGAAAAAGCAGAAAAGAGTTGAATATCTCAGAAATCAAGCAGATTAAAAACATACAGATCTCAGGTACAGATGAGCCTAACATTCCTGTAATAGCAACTGACAGTTGCTGATAGACTACAATAAACAACCTAGCTAGTTCAGCGTAGAAGATAAATAGAGCAATAAAAATATTCAATGACCTGAATAAAAAAGTGCATGCATGCATGTGTGTGCAGATGCATAAGTAACTATTTTAAACTATTTGAAAGCACCACACACTACCACCAGTAACTGATGAGACATTTCAGAAGGTCTATTTTCAGAAGCATTTTTTTATTCACTTGGATGATGGAATAAGAAAAAACATTCTCTAAAATGTATAGGACAAAGCAAAATCAGAAGCAAGAACATCAAGCACATATCTCTCAGTTTTTCAAGCAATACAATAATTCATTTTGAGCTACTGATGAAGGAAATTTTAATCTAACAACAGCTCTGGCAATGTGTCCGCATTGTTCTTTCCTTGAACTCAGGTGCTCAAGCAGAAACCCCCTACTAGAGATATGAGCTTGAGAACCAATCATGACAGCAAGACTTGATATATATCATCTGTGTTAGAAATGGCTCAGGATTCAAAATAGGATTAAATAAAAAAATAGGATTTATTAAAAGAATATAAAAGAATAGAGGTAAGCAAACAGCGCTGGGTGCGCCGGGAGTCTCTGCTCCACCAAGACACACTCCAGTTACATCAAGCAGCTGATTTTTATGCTCCTAGGCTAATACATATTCATTACTACTTCTATAAAAAAACAGGTTATTATAATTAGTTTCCGGAATCCAAACCCTCCTACTGGAGTATGTGTATCAGTCTCCAGTGGTCCCTCTGGGGGTCTCCTGGGGTCTCTCGTGCTGAAGGCTCATAGTCTTCCTCCCTCTTGTCCTTCTCCTTTGTCCAACTTGGCTGTATGTCAGAGACTTGTGCAACGCCCCCTGCAAGCTTTGTCTTTTAGCTGTCCTTCAGCTCTCCCCTTCTCCTTAATCTCCTGGCCAGATATCAGAAACTTGCATAGTGTCCCATGCAATAGTCATAATAGTTAGCAGTTATTCTGAAACCCCCCAGATATCAGAGACTTCAAGGAAAAGCCTACAAATACATTTCCCTTCAAGCTCTCTATTGACACGAATTGCTAAAACATTCCTTTGCAAGATACAAGAATTATATACATTAACCACTCTGTTTTTCTTAGACTTGTGGTTATACAAGGGTATGTAAGACAGAAGGTCACATTCATCATACCATGTGGCCCCAGCACTGTTCCATGCTGACACGAATCAGATGAACATATCTCACACACCACCCCCTTTGAGCCCCGTCACACCCCCTGGTGCATCAGTGGATGCCCCCTTGCGAGCCCCAGTGGGCCCCAAGTGCAGTCGTGGACCCACGCCGGCAACCCACCGCAGGACCCCGGGCGTGGTGGTGGACCTCCACTGCAAGGCTCTGTGGGCCCTCGGGTGCAGCGGTGGACCCCCACTGTGAGTGTGGGGCAGGGCACCGGTAGCTGCATTGGATCCCCCCCCTTCAAGCCCCGACGGGCCCCTGGGCGCGGCATTGGACCCCCCCCCCACAAGCCCCGGCGGGGCACTGGGCGTGACTGTGGACCTCCCTTGCGAGCCCCGGAGGGCCACCCATCTCTACCATTGACACCCCATAGGAGCGCCGTCAGGCCCATTGGAGCGGCAGTGGACCTCTGTCGGCGAGCCACAGCTGGCCTCCGGCCCCTCTGCAGACCCCGTCCGGTGATCCCCGGCGGGCCCTCGTGCCTAGCGGTGTACCCGCGGTGCCCTCTCCCGGTGATCTCCCCAGATCTGTTACCCAGTTCTGTTCTCCACACCTTCTCCTAGACAAGTACTCACACCCAGTCCCCAGCGCTTCTCCCCAGAGCAGCTCCCTGCACCTGCTCCCCACATCTGTTCTGCAGGTTTGTTTCCCAGAGCTTGTCCCCGGACCTGGTCTCCAGACATGGCCCCAAGACCTGGGTCCCAGATCACGTCCCCACACCTGCTGACCTGATCTGCTCCCCAGAAGTGCTCCTCGGAACTAGTTTCCACACCTGGTCCCAAGATGTGCTCCCCCAGGACCTGCTCCCTACACCTTCTCCTCTCACCTGTTCCGCAGATCTGGTCCCTAGACATGCTCGCTAAAGCTGGTCCCCAGGTACCTTACAGCAGGTCCCCACCTACAGGAGCATAGGCACGGTCTTGTGTAGCATTGTTATTCTGCCCCACCACTCTGATATCTAACAAAGTAATACTTTCTGGATGTTGTCTACGAATTCTTTCCTTCCTTGAGTAAGAGGTCGATGCACGTGTCCCCTAGTTTGTCACAGAGCATCACTGAAGTACTGTTTTATTTGTATTTGTATTTGTGAAGACAGCAGAATCAAAGATAGCAGCTCGGTGACTCCCACCAAGATGGTCATTAAGATACAACAGTGAAGTTTCCAGCATATATAAAAAAGCCTGGAGGGCTTAGCATAGCTTGTAGGAAAGTGTGCTGGAAAGAGATGTTATTTGACAGCAAGCGTGAAAATGTCACCTTTTTACCAAGAACGATGAGACTGATGTGTCTGTCCTGTGTTTGGATAGGTCAGTGAGTTAAGAGGAGCTGAGCGTAGAGTTTGCAGGGGAATTCTCCTCGTAATCCTCGTAAGGGGGTGTCGAGAGGCAGGAGACCTTTTCTCCATTAACACTAGTGACAGGACCCGCGGGAACGGGGTTAAGCTGAGGCAGGGGAAATTTAGGCTGGACGTCAGGAGGGGGTTCTTCACAGAGAGGGTGGTTGCACACTGGAACAGGCTCCCCAGGGAAGTGGTCACTGCACCGAGCCTGTCTGAATTTAAGAAGAGATTGGACTGTGAACTTAGGCACATGGTCTGAACTTTTGGGTAGACCTGTGCGGTGTCAAGAGTTGGACTTGATGATCCTTAAGGGTCCCTTCCAACTCAGGATATTCTATGATATGATTCTATGAATTGGGAAATGAATGAGATAATTTAACCTCTTTTCCATGCAAGCGTGTTTTTGTTTTGTTTTAAATCCCATACTTTTGTTATTATCCAGAATTTTTAATATAACTCTCTATTTTTACTGGTTTGGGTTTATGGATAGCAGCTAACTATGGGAAGAAATAAAATCCTGAAGTGTCCCTGGAGCCGCTAACTCTACCTCTTTATCTCTTCCCTAAGAAGACGCCCTGGATTTAAAGACGGTGTGTATTATATGAAGTATGAGAAGAAACAACTTCTTTGGATGCTCCTGCGCTCCTCTTCTTCAGATCGTGCAGCCTGTCTCACTCTCGTCAGTGCTATCCCACCAGCTCCTTTAGGAGCTCAGCACTGCGTTTGGCCTGTTGCGATCTTCCTGATCCCCTCATTTCTGTGCTACAATGCCACCATCCACGAGAAGTCAGGTAGGATCTGAAGACCTCTGACACTGCTAAAGAATCAGCTGTCAGTTGTAGCCCTTTGTACTCCAGACGTTTGCTTTCCTGGACGATGGTTTCGTTTTTGATTTTGTAATGCATTCTTTGCAGAGGTTATTTTAAGCAGACAAGTAGGTAGCCTCCTTCCCTCGGTGGATTTGTGCGAGTTTTAGCTGAGCTTTGCACATCTGAGCGATTGCCCAGTGGCAGTTCTGGTCTTGACGCGCCTCTAAAACCTTTGTCTGCCTCGCCCCTCTTTGTGTATTAAGATGCACATTTGCGCAAAATTTATGTACGCCGTGCATAAGACCCCCAGTGGTTTTGGGGCATTTTCAGCATTTCACAGATAAGGCTCCGTGTTTACTTAATCACTTAAGCGTAGTCCTGGCTTTAAGCATAGGCATAGCTAATGATTGCTACTCAAGTGGTTACAAAGTTCCAAATGTTTGTTTGTTTATATATATATAGAGAGAGAGAAAGACACATACAAATATCTATATGTATGTATATACATAAATGAAACTGAGTCTGTGGAGTAAAAGACTTTTCTGCTTGTTGCATATACTCACGTATCAGCAGACTCATACGCAAGCTGATCCAAACTGGGTGCCAAGCTGTGCCTTTTTTCTCGCCTGGAATATGCAATCTGCACCTCGGGTGTACCTTGTCTATTAACTATCTCTGACATTGTGCCACCCCATTAATATCAGTGGATGCAGCCCCAGCACTGCCTTGGGGCTACGTGGCAATTTCTAGTATGTTAATGTTACTCTGTTAACAAAACTGAATGTACTAGCCGCTTGCTGTTTCTATTTTTTTTTTCCTTTCAGTAGTCTCCTCAGAAGTTGTGGACACGTTGTATATCTTTTCTGTTCTTCCAGGAGTCATTCGTCAGGAAAGACGACCAGGAAATCCGAGGGCTCGGCCCATCGACTGATCCCAGAAGTCAGAAATGTATCCTTTGTGATGGTATCTTCCTTAACATCCCCTTTCACTTAAGCCAATCTACATTACCCGCCAATCTGTTATCTTTAGTGACCAGCGATAGGACACGCAGGAATGGTGCCAAGCTGTGGCAGGAGAGGTTCAGGCTAAACATCAGGAAGAGGTTCTTCACCCAGAGGGTTGTCACGCACTGTAACGGTCCCCCAAGGAAGTAGTCTCTGCACCAAGCCTGTTGGAGTTTAAGAAGTGTTTGGACTGTGCACTTAGTCACATAGTCTGAATTTTAGGGTTGACCTGTGCGGAAGAACGGCAGAGAAAGGGTCGACTCATACCTGGGTAAAAGCATCAGTTAACCCTGGTACCTGAGAGACTGCATTAACAAAGGCTTTTAAGGTTAAAACTGTTTAAAATATCCAAAGTAAACCTTTAACTTCTCCTTAGAAGAATACTTAATGAATTAATGAGTAAAAGGGATTGAATTACACAGAATTGGGGTGTTTACAGGGAACACCCCCTGGAAGTGGGAGAGGGGGGGGGTATTTAGTCCCCATGAGAAGAATCCTTATTAGTTTGTGATTTTTATTGTTTTGCTTAATTATTTTTTAATTATTGTAGGGGTGTGTATATATAGAGAGAGCAAAGATGTATTTTAAGTTTATCTTAGTAATACCTACTCTGAATGGATTAGTGGTATTATATATTATTTCCAATGAATGCAGAACATCTCTCGAGTTCCATCTCAAAATAATTGTTGGATTTGCACCCACATGCCTATAAAGACTAAAAAGGCCCTGATTGCTATTTCCAGCAGCAACTGTGTCTGGATACTCTAGATTTCTAAAAATGACAGATCTTACTCAGTTCTGGCAAGGAACAGATTTTGAAGTTGAGCTCCCTGCACATAATCCTAGCTACAACATACTGTGTTATCGAAGGTGCCTTTTAAACAACATTGATAAAAACTCAGGGGGTGACAGTACTGACCCTGGGTGTGGAACTATCCATACAGTGAATAATCCATACTGTACCAAATATGGTAGCCACGGGAATGCTAATATACGTAGTGCACACCAGATGCAACATGAGAATCCTGTAACTGGACGGCCTGTCCCAAATGGCAAGGGGTGGTACTGGCTATGTGGCAATAAAGACAGGAAGGTGTTGCCCCTGAGATGGAAGGGAACTTGCACCCTTGAAGGCAATAATTCCAGATGTAACTATTATTGAAGACCCACGAAGCCAAAGCCCCCTTGAGACCACACGCAGGATTAAGCGGACTCCAGATAATTCTCTGGTAAAAGTGTACTGGGTCTGGCTGGAATGTTAACTTTCCCGGCAGCAGCCCATACAGTGCCGTACTCTGTACTTGTAGCTGGAACAGCAGTGTTATCACACCAGTGTTGTGTCTACTGCTGAGCAGCAGTGGCACAGCATTGGGCCTTTCTCTAACCCTCCTAGGGGGTGGGCAAAAAGTGAGGAGAGAAACATCACTAGGGCAGCTGACCTAAACCAATCAAAGGGATATTCCATACCATGTGATGTCACACTCAGCAATAAAAGGTGGAAACAGGAAGAAGAGGG
Source organism: Aythya fuligula (assembly GCF_009819795.1). NCBI lineage: Eukaryota > Metazoa > Chordata > Aves > Anseriformes > Anatidae > Aythya > Aythya fuligula. The sequence goes on from NC_045594.1 coordinate 9,023,825, forward strand.
GAGGGGTGGGCTCTCTTTGGGAAAACGTCGGTCCTCCTCTCGAACACCGGCTGCGTGCGTTGAGGCCTTGCTTCAAGGACGTGGTCAATCATTGCTCATTTGTGGGAAGTAGAGAGTAATTTCTTTCCTCTGCACTTCCATATAGCCTTCATTTATTTTGTTTGTTTGTTTTCCTCCCTTCTTTTTATTTTTCCTTTCCCCCTCCCTTTTCCCCTTTCCCTTTTTATTTCCCTTTAGTTAATTTGTTTAGTTCATAATAATCTTTATTTAATTATTATTATTATTTCCCTTTAATTAAATTATCCTTATCTCAACCCGTGAGTTGTTCTTTGCTTTACTTCTCCCCCTCCTCATCTAAAGGAGGGGGAGTGAGAGAGCGGTTGTGGGGTTTAGCTGCCCAGCACGGTAAAACCACCACAAAAAGTCTCTAGTATTTCACAGCTTTGCAAGGTGATTTTTACCTTGGTTAGGGGTGGGTGACTTAGAAAAAGCTATTGTAAATATCTCTGCTCTAATTGAAGAACTAGAAAGTAAGTTTGATAAGTTTGCAAAAATAGTACTGTAGAATTGAATAGTATTAGATTCATTAATAACCTCATAAGGAGGAGCATGCACTGTAATTAATGCTAGTTGTTGTATATATGTATATCAAATCGGACAAATTTGACTGATATTTGGGGGGAAAAAGTATTGGGGGGGGAAGATGAAAATATCTGGGCATTTAGAAACATCTGGGAGAAACTAACTTTGTGGTTACCTGAATAGAAGTGGCTCAAACAACTATTTGTTGGCCTTGTAATAATAATGGTATTGTATACCTACCATTCCCTGTGACATCCGAAGAAGAATATTGTGCCTTAATGTTGGAAAAACTCAGGAGTGCGGTATGTGAAGAGGTGAAAAAATAACAGTAGGAGTAAAGAAAGAAGAGGGGGGAATTGTGAGAAACTGTTATAAATGAGGTCTCAACTCAATCTGAATTTTGTAATATTTATAAAACAAATATTTCTAAAAGGTATAAAAGACAAGTAAACAGCGCTGGGTGTGCGGGGAGTCTACGCTCCACCAACACACACACGAACATCAAACATTCTAAATATACAGAACATTGCTTTTACATACTAAACCCTAGTATGCCTATATATAAGTACAATCAGGAAAGGTAACAAACAATCATTTAAGTTCCATAACTTATTAAAATTGAGTACGCCTATACATATTCACGATCAGAAAAGGTAACAATCCTTTAAGTTCCATGACTTAACAGTCTCCATTTTTCTTCCTGTCCTGGTCTCCATTCTGCCAGCTTGTTCCTCTTCACTTCTTTTTCCTGCTTCTTTATTGATGTAACTTCATCGTGCTGCCTTTTTTATCTTGAGGGCAGGCTCCCCTCTTATACCCTTCTCTCCACAGCAGTTCTTTTCAAAACAACTTTTCATTGGTCAAACAACTTTGCAAATAACAACAACAGCAAACACCCAGAAACATCCATGCCTCAATGGCTGGAGAACAAGCAACCCCAGACTGCATGGAGTCTCCTGAATCACCCTTCTTTTTTCCCTCTAAACTCTTTTATATTCTTGATGGCCTCATCGTTAAGAGTCTGATGTTATCTCAACCACGGGGCTTTCTAACCCCCATGGCCACATTCCCAAATCTCCCCCTTCTTTTTTAATATAATCCATTTTCTCGACACAAATTACCACTCCATATATAACAATCCCTCCTCTTCTTTTGAATATCATTAATTCGTGTCTTGTTTTCAAATTTGGCAAAGGCCAATTGAACCACAAGAGAATGCTTTCACAATATTCTCTGCAAGATTTATAAACAAGTTTTTAGCAATGATTTGGATCACATATATAGAAAATTTCACCCAACTCATTGTTCCACAAGGTGTACAATAATTGTCACTAGCAGCATCACAATCAAATTCGATTGATCAAATTATATAACCAATCCTCTAGGTATATTTCCCACCTATTATTTCAATCGCTACAGTTAGCATCCAACAGGGGTAGCTATGCCCTGATATACTTCAAGTTCCTGTTATAGGTCCCTTTTCACCTGACCCATCCTGGAACCTTCAAATATGTTCCGAATCCCTGGAATCCTCAAAGAGGTTCCGAATCCCTGGAACCCTCAAAGAGGTTCCGAATCCCTGGCCGAATCCCTGGAAGCTTCAAATAAGTTCCGAATCCCTGGAACACTTAAAGAGGTTCCAAATCCCTGGCTGTGCCTGTATCTAAAGGTATCTTGCAAGTGGTTAACCCAGCCATGAATTCTTAGCTTCAGAACTAAATTCCATCTCAGTTACACCCCTACATACAGTCACACAACTGAATTCCACCCAACCGAACGGTATCTTCGTTCGGGTCTTTGTGCACAGAATTACGGGTCACAAAATAAGAGCTCTTGGTTCTTTACTTGCCTCTTATGTTCGAAATCTTGTTGGACTCTAGCACTGACATCAGCAAGGGTCACTATGTGGGGCGCCTCCCTTTACCGGTCACAGATCCAAAGTCCAAGAAGATCACGTCGGGGTCACCAATTTGTTATAAATGAGGTCTCAACTCAATCTGAATTTTGTAATATTTATAAAACAAATATTTCTAAAAGGTATAAAAGGCAAGTAAACAGTGCTGGGTGTGCGGGGAGTCTACGCTCCACCAACATGCACACACGAACATAAAACATTCTAAATATACAGAACATTGCTTTACATACTAAGCGCAAGTATGCCTATACATATGTACAATCAGGAAAGGTAAAAAACAATCCTCTAAGTTCTGTTATAAATAGCTCAGTCCCAAAATAGGATTATAATCAAAGTTTACAATTGATTAAAAGAATAGAGGTAAGCAAACAGCGCTGGGTGCGCCGGGAGTCTCCGCTCCACCTAGTCGCACACTTGTTACATCAAGATGTTGATTTTTTTTATGCTCCTAGACTAATACATATTCATTACTATTTCTAAAAAAAAATTGAGTTATTATAATTAGTTCCAGAATCTGAACCCTCCTACTGGAGCATGCGTATCAGTCTCTGGTGGTCCCTCTGGGGATCTCTGGGGGTCTTTCATGCTGAAAGCTCATAGTCTTCCTCAGGCTTTTTTTCTCGTCCTTCTTCTTTGTACTCCTTGGCTGTATGACAAAAGCTTACACAGCGTTCCCTGCAAGCTTTGTCTTTTAGCCGTCCTTCAGCTTTTCCCTTCTCCTTAATCTCCTGGCCAGATATCAGGGGCTTGCATAGTGTCCCATTCAGAAGTCATAACAGTTAGCAGTTGTTAGCAGTTGTTCTGAAACCCCCAGATATCAGAGACTTCAAGGAAAGATCATACGAATACATTTTCCTTCAAGCTCTCTATTGACAAGAATTGTTAAAACATTCCTCACAGTTCCATGACTTACTAAACTTGAGTACACCTATACATATGTACAATCAGAAAAGGTAACAAACAATCCTCCAAGTTCCACAACTCAACAGTCTCCATTTTCCACTCCTTTTCTTGATTACATACAAGTCTCCATTTTCCATTCCCTTTGAACAATATGTCTGCATGGAGTCTCTGGTTTCTTGTTCTCCAGATGGTTCTCTTGTTCTCCAGCCGTTAAGGCATGGATGTTTCTGGGTGTTTGCTGTTGTTGTTACATTCAAAGTTGTTTGACCAATGAAAAGTTGTTTGGAAAAGAACTGCTGTGGAGAGAAGGGTATAAGAGGGGAGCCTGCCCTCCAGATAAAAAAAAAAGAAAAAGGGTAACACGATAAAGTTACATCATCAATAAAGAAGCAGGAAAAAGAAGTGAAGAGGAACAGGCTGGCAGAATGGAGACCAGGACAGGAACAGGCACTTTGATTGCCTCATAAAGATAGGTTCGGCCAAACTCAGCAAACTGCTCAGAGAAGCTCGTACAGAAAGTTGCTGGAAACAGGCGCACTGGAGCTGGAGAGAAGCTAGAGCTGAGAGAAGTGGACCCGTGCACACAACTGCCCCTCGCTGGTAAGCAGTTGCGCATTATGGGGAATCATACGTCCTTAGGAACAAAGACTGTCCTGGTAACCTTACAGCTTATTCTCCTTCTTAACAATTGGACAGTTTATGAGCCTGAAATATGGGACCAAACTGAGGTCAAGGTGTGGGACTCTTGATTTAAAGATCAAAACCGAAATTTCTTTAAGTGGTATATTCTTTATTGCAGCGCTGGATGCACGGGGGATCCTTCCGCCTATCGTGCATGTTTGAAGTGACAAACTATCTCATATTTATACAGCGAAACAATGAATATTCTATTAGCGCCTATACATATTCATTACCTAACCCCGCCTAGTCTCGCTTCGTATGCTAATTAGCTTATCAGTCCTTGCGCTTGCGCAAAGCCTTCCAAGAATTGTGGGCCGGGGTCTTCGGGATGTGGGCAGTGGTCTTTGGGAGGAAGGCCGTAGGTCTTCCTCGTAATGCACTTTTCACCTTTGCTTAATCAGTTGTTTTCCAAGCTGTAAAAATGCTGAGTTGGCTTTCGGTTTAACTGAGGGTCAGCAGATAACAGGAAGTCTCAGTTAACAAGACATAACAGACAGTTGACTCAAGTTATCTCAAGTCTCAGCCTGACTGAGGGTTAACAGATACCGGGATGTTTTCAAATAACAAGATGCTTAAACATAACAGAAGGTCAACAGATAACAACATGTCGTTTACTTTGTCCTTGCTAACTTTTAACCACGAGTTTTATTCTATCCTAAAGTGAGTTTATACAATATCATTCCCCCCTTTTCTGGAAAATCTAGTAAATTCTTTTACTTAATACGAAAATTTTCTTCCCAGTCTTATGATATGTACCCCTCAATACCTTGCCATGCACAATTGTCAAGGAGGCTAACATGGACATTCGTTGTAACAATTTTCAATTCCAAACAAGTAATACAAAAGACAATATTAAACTTATACAAACTAATATCAATTAAACAATAATTGGGTGACTCAATGTGTTCAAAATCCCAGTTGCAGTTGGTGACCATCCAAAGAGTGTATCCCACCAGTTGTAACTTGTGTCTTGTTTTTAACTAGTTGCTTCACTAGTGTGACGATACATTGTGTTGTTAGACTTGATCAGCTGATGGGATACCACTGGTGCCAAATATAGAATATCACACCTGACGATTCTAACAAAGTTACAAATACAGAAATTAGAATGATTTTTGCTATGGAGAGTTATGTTCTCCTTATCTTCTTCTACAAAATCACAAGCAGTTCTTAAACACGCACACCCTTGACCAACATATACAAGCACAGTCTTTTGACTAGTATTTGGATGAATTTCAAAGTGACAGATAACTTGCTCTGTGTCAAAACATACATCCTGAGCCTCAGTTGTATTGCTTTCACAAATAAATCCTTGTTGTTGCTGGGTAACACATGATTCTAGATTTACAGACTGCCGTTTCCCATTCTCCATCCGTGCCCATGTTCTATGCTCTGAAGGACAGAGCACTGTCTTCTCATGGTTTAATCCTAGTGCAAGGATTGGGTGAATAACATAAACTGTGGCATTACGTATAGTAAGCACAAAGGCAGTAGCCATGTTAACAATGGGATCATAAGTACAATTTACCAGGGTCCACAACGACTGGAACTTCTTCTCAAAAATCATTGGCATTGTCCCCAAACAGCCTTTCAGACTTCAGCTGGAAAAATGTCTTCACTTTCTTCCCTAATAATCAAGGCAGCCGTTGCCTGTAACCATAACTGTGCTTGCATACAACTAAGAGCTAAGGATACATTATCTTGTGTCCACTCTTCTCCTAATTTTCGCCATTCTGATGGTTTATATAAATAGTTACCATTTGTTCGCCAGATGACCATAACTGCTAACTTTCCATTAAAGTTCTTATCCTCTGTTGTTACGGCTTTAGTTCAAGGCCACCCTCCATTCTCTATTATCACAGAGGCACCTTCTTGAATCACAATTACAACTATAAGCCATAAAAACAAAACAATTCTATGAACAAATTTTCTGCCAACCATATTACCAAATACTCCCGACCATAATGTCCTCATTTTGTTCGACTAAGCTTTAGTTTCAGTTCATCGTCACCTAGTGTTACTTTCCAAGGAGCTCCTGGAGCCTTCTTCACTCGGGAATAGTGGATCCAAGCAGCTTGTTCTCTAATCTTGATAGCAGTGTGAGTGGTCAGCAACACTTGATAGGGTCCATTCCATTTTTCCTCTAGGGGTTGTCCTGAAAAAGTCTTTATATATATATAGTCCCCAGGCTTAAAGGGGTGGATTGGTTGATCCAACCCTCTAGCCCTGGTCCCTAACACAAATTTATGTACTTTATTTAATTGTTTTTGAAGTTCAGTTATATAAGTATATAAATATTCTGATCCCAGCTGCGTTAGATCTTCTCCACTAAATAGAAATTGATATGGCCTTCCATATAAGATTTCAAAGCGGCTCAAATTCTCTTTTACTCTAGGTTTAACTCTGATTCTAAGTAATGCTAAAGGAAGGGATTGAAGCCATGACAAATTAGCTTCTTGTCCGATTTCAGCTATTTGTTGTTTAATTAAATGGTTCATTTTTCTACCTGTCCACTTGCCTGCGGTCTATAAGGAGTATGCAGTTGCCAATCTATCTTTAGAATCTTACTTATCTGTTGTACCAATTGCACACAAAAATGTGAACCTCTCTCAGAAGACATTGCTACTGGAATCCTGTAGTGTGGTATTATTTCATTTAACAAAACTTTAACCACTTCTCTTGCTTTGTTTGTTCGACAAGGAAAAGCTTCGGGCCATCCTGAAAACGTGTCAGTCAGAACCAGTAAATAACAATACCCCCTTTTTCTAGGGAGTTTTGAAAAAATCAATTTACCACTGTTGTCCCAGATAATTTCCTTTACCGATTATTCCAAATTTTATTCTGTTCTTGGTATTGGGGTTATTGCGTAAACAGATGCTACATTGTTGAGTTACTTGTTCTCCCCAATGTGTTTTATTGTGTTCTGTAAGAACTATGGGCCATGTCAAATTAGAGGGTATTATTACACAGTTATTTTTTAAATATACCCATCCATCTGGTTTCATTTTACCTTTCAGATCTTCAATTAATTTTAAGTCTTCTTTTGTATAATTTGGCTTTTTGGTTCATGTATATAGTTTGGATTTTACCGTCTGGTATCAAAGACAATGCCTTCACCTCAATTATTTCAGCTGCCTGTTTAGCCTCCTGATCTGCCAATCGATTTCCAATTTCAAAATCGGCATTCCCCTTTTGGTGTCCCCGACAATGCATTTTAGCTACCTTTTCTGGTTGTTTTACTGCCTCTAACAACCTTAAAATTTCTTCAGCATGTTTTATCTGTTTTCCCTGAGCAGTCAACAATCCACGTTCTTTCCAAATTGCTCCATGAGCATGTACCACACCGAATGCATATTTAGAATCTGTCCAAATATTTATTTTCCTTCCTGCTGCTAGTTCCAGGGCTCACGTAAGTGCAATTACCTCTGCTTTCTGGGCGGATGTCCCAGGGGGTAATGGTTTAGACTTGATTACCTGTTGAGCAGTTGTAACAGCATATCCTGCCTTACATTGTCCTTGTTTTACAAAGCTGCTTCCATCAGTATACCAAGATTCATCAGCATCTTCTAAAGGTTCTTCCTTAAGATCGGGTCAACTAGAATACACAGTCTCCATTGTTTCTATACAATCATGAGTTATAGGTTCATCCAGAGTTCCGCTAAGGAAAGAAGCTGGATTTACAATGTTAGTGACCACAATTTCCACATCATCTCTTTCTACTAATATTGCTTGATATTTTAAAACCTCTGAGGTGAAAGCCAATGGTTTCCTTTTTGTTCCAAAACCGCTGAGACTGTATGGGAGACTAACACTGTCATTTTCTGTCCCATTGTAAACTTCCGAGCTTCTTGTATATTGATAACAACAGCTGCAACAGCTCGAAGGCATCCGGGCCATCCTTTACTTACTTCATCTAATTGTTTAGAGAAATAAGCTACTGCTCGTTTATAGGGACCCAATCTTTGTGCTAGTACTCCCAAAGCTATCCCTTGTCTCTCATGAGAGAACAACCAAAAGGGTTTCGAGAGATCCGGTAATCCCAAAGCCGGAGCTTGCATCAATTCTCGTTTAAGTTGTTTAAAGGCGTTTCGTGCTTCTCCAGTCCAGACTAACTTTGACTGATTAATCTTTATCAATTCATATAGAGGCTTTACCATTAGTCCATAATTATAAATCCAAAGGCGACACCAACCTGTCATTCCTAAAAAGGTTCGTAGCTCCTTTACCGTTTGGGGTTCTGGAGTCCGGCAAATGACTTCCTTACGTTCAGTTCCTAGTTCTCGCTGACCTCCCGAAATTCCAAATCCCAAGTAGGTCACGTGTTGTTGAACCAGCTGGACTTTCTGTAGAGAGACTCGATATCCATTTAAACACAGAAAATTAAGGAGACTTATAGTCCATTGAATACAACTCTCTTTAGTCTTGGTAGCTATTAAGAGATCATCTACGTATTGTAACAAAGCCCCTTCAGTGTCTGGAGGTATCCAAGTTTCAAGTTCCTTTGCTAATTGGTTTCCAAAAATAGTGGGGCTATTCTTGAATCCTTGAGGTAGCACTGTCCACATAAGCTGCATCTTTCTGCCTGAGTCAGGGTTTTCCCATTCAAAGGCAAATAGGTTTTGGCTTTCAGTGGCTAAAGGCAGGCAGAAGAAGGCGTCTTTTAAATCCAGTACGGTAAACCAGACTTGACTATTCCTTAATTTAGTCAGCAAAGTATAAAGGTTTGCCACTACTGGATGTATAACCTTGGTGATCTTATTTATGGCCCTCAGATCCTGAACTAGCCTATGTCTTTTTCCATCTGCCTTTTTAATTGGCAATATGGGTGTATTGTATTCTGATTTGCATTCAATCAATAATACATACTGTATAAATCTATCAATTATCTCTTTAATTCCTTTCCTATCTTCTATCCTCAAAGGATATTGCTTAACCTTAACGGGTTTCTCTCCTGGCTTTAATTTAATAATTATTTGGGTCACATTTTTAGCTCTTCCAGGGACTTCAGTGGCCCAAACTCCTGGATATACTTGATTTATGATCTCTAAGGGTATTTCACTTTTAGGGTCCGTTTATATTAGTGCCAGGCTTAACACATTTATTAATTGTTCTTCTCCTATCCTTAATTCCATTTTCCCTTTTTCAAAGATAATTTCTGCTTCTAATTGTTCTAACAAATCTCCACCTTATAGAAATTTTGGAGATCCAGGTGGATATAAAAACCTATGTATCCCCATTTGTTTCCTGTTATAAATGAGGTCTGAATTTTGTAATATTTATAAAACAAATATTTCTAAAAGGTATATAAAAGGCAAGTAAACAGTGCTGGGTGTGCAGGGAGTCTGTGCTCCACCAACACGCACACACGAACATCAAACGTTCTAAATACATGTATACAGAACATTGCTTTACATAATAACCCGAGTATGCCTATACATACATACAATCAGGATAGGTAACAAACAATCCTTTAAGTTCCATAACTTAACAGTCCCCATTCTGCCAGCCTGTTCCTCTTCACTTCTTTTTCCTGCTTCTTTACTGATGTAACTTCATAGTGTTGCTTTTTTTTTTTTTTTTTTTTTTTTCTCTTGAGGGCAGGCTCCCCTCTTATACCCTTCTCTCCACAGCAGTTCTTTTCAAAACAACTTTTTTATTGGTCAAACAACTTTGAACTTGAAACAACAGCAAACATCCAGAAACATCCATGCCTTAACGGCTGGAGAACAAGAAACCACCTGGAGAACAAAAAAAAACCAGACTGCATGGAGTCTCCTGAATCACCCTTCTTTGTTAATATCAGCCATTTTCTCAACACGAATTACCACTCCATATATAACATTTCCCCAACTTGTACTTTAAAGGTTCACAAAAATAAGCCTTTTCAGTTGCACCCTTTTACCCTAACATAATCATTCCATAAAGGCATTAATGCTTGATTTAGAACTGAATACGTTGCCCCATATCAATAAGAAATTTCACTTCTGTTCCTCTCCTAACTTCATTATAACCAGTGGAGGATCCGCTAGGGTAGATTCCCCAGATCCCCGTTATTCCTGTTGAAATCAGGGGCCGATGATTACCCTAGGAAAATGCTAGTCAATTTGTCCTTCCGAAGCCAGGTCCAAACCGTTTTGTTTTTTTCCTTCCCCATTACATTTCAGAGTTGGTCCAAAAATTCCACTGGGGTTTCTTTTAGACCTCGTTGGAAGCATATTCTCAATTCCCAATTAATCCAGATTCTAGTATTTACTTAACCGTTCATAATTTTCAGGATGATTAGGGTCTTAGTGGGGGTCGGTCAGGGAAATGCAATTGTCCACAGTTCCCTGAGCGGTCCCATCAGCAATCTGAGCTCACACATGAACTCAGGTTGTTTTAAGAGTTAACTGCTTTTCTGTTTCTGTGACAACTCTCTGGGACCCACCATGATCCCTTTGCCCCAAAGGGCTAACACCCAAGATTTTAAGGTCTCAGCCCCGGGCTGAGGCAGAACTGTTAACATTCCTACATTCTCTTTCCCTGCTCATTCAACTTCAAACAGCTCTGTCAAATACTACATGCCACACAACCTTTACCACCTTCAACAACCCTTTTAACACTTCCTTTATCTTTCTCCAGCCTGTACTTTTCTAATGCCAGCACCAAAGGCTCAGTCAGGGACCAACTTAATTCCGTACCTTTTCCCTCCCAGATGCTGAAACAACATCAGTATACAACATTCCATCCTATTTACTTTCTCAAAAACAACATTGACTGTAGCAAAGTATTATAGTTTAAAGCTCCATTAAAAGGCCACTTTTTTCCACATTCCAGCTTATAAAGCAGTCACCATTGATTACGATATTTTATCAGAGTTTTCTTATTTTCACTTCCACCCGGAGCCCCCCCTATATCCTTCCAATGACTCATAATACAACACAGCGTACTTTTCTTAGGAATTTCACTGCTTACTCGCCCCCCCATTTTCCACTTTACACCTTCAGAATACATGTATCACTTACAAAAATGCGGGCATGCAGGTATCTTTCAATAGCGATGTCACAAAACTACTATTATTACCAGGAGATATTGTCAAAGTCACAATAACAATAATCAGAGTCAAATTCCATATGCGATAGGTCAGAAAACCGAAATATGTAACACTGTAACGATAACTTTCTTATAACAACGCCACGAACCTACTATTATCACCAAGAAAATAGCCAAAATCGCAGTAACAATAACCAGAGTTAAATACCACACTCCATGAGTCAGAAAACCAAAATAGGCAACACAATTCCAGATGGACCTTAAAGCGAGCTCTTTCCTTAAGGTCCCCAAATATACTTATGGTGCTTACCACAAAGTATATACCAAATACTGTCCTGCAGAAGATCACCTTCCGACTTAACAGACAGTTCCAGATGACCGGTCTACCAGAAAACCAAACCAGAATAAAGAATATACTCACTTACAATGATGGGGTCCTTGTCTGCCTCCGCAGTGATCCGGTGAGTCGAGGAGTCCCTCCGGGAAATCCCGGGGGTACCCTAGGGAGTCCTGTCCCCAGCGGGTCCTGCGGACCGGCAGAGAGGTTGTCCCATCTGGGGTGCCAAATTGATTTAAAGATCAAAGCCGAAATTTCCTTAAGTGGTATATTCTTTATTGCAGCGCTGGATGCACGGGGGATCCTTCCGCCTATCGTGCATGTTTGAAGTGACAAACTATCTCATATTTATACAGCGAAACAATGAATATTCTATTAGTGCCTATACATATTCATTACCTAACCCCGCCTACTCTCGCTTCGTATGCTAATTAGCTTATCAGTCCTTGCGCTTGCGCAAAGCCTTCCAAGAATTGTGGGCCGGGGTCTTCGGGATGCGGGCAGTGGTCTTTGGGAAGAAAGCCGTAGGTCTTCCTCGTAATGCACTTTTCACCTTTGCTTAATCAGTTGTTTTCCAAGCTGTAAAAATGCTGAGTTGGCTTTCGGTTTAACTGAGGGTCAGCAGATAACAGGAAGTCTCAGTTAACAAGACATAACAGACAGTTGACTCAAGTTATCTCAAGTCTCAGCCTGACTGAGGGTTAACAGATACCGGGATGTTTTCAAATAACAAGATGCTTAAACATAACAGAAGGTCTACAGATAACAACATGTCGTTTACTTTGTCCTTGCTATCTTTTAACCACAAGTTTTATTCTATCCTAAAGTGAGTTTATACAATATCAATCTGCAACTAAAAACGACAAGGTTGCTGTGGGATTGCACGGCACCTGGTGAGCAGTCTCTGAGGCCTTAAAGAGCCATGTGGGGCCACAGTCAGAAACGTGTGGTTTGCCAGATAGTGAGGGAGCTGCGAGCTCCTTTACTGATCCGACTGCTACGCCATCGCCATGGGCCCCTCTGCTGCCACAGCCATCGAAGGCTTTTGCTGTTCTGCCCCCTGTTGACCTGAACGTGCCTTTTGACCCAGGCCTATTGGCCTTGAAAAGGAGATGGATATGCTTTTCTTCGATCTGGGAAGAATGGGATACATAAGGCCTGAAGACCGAGTTGCTTGACAACTTAAAGCAAGACATATTGTTCAAAGGGAATGGAAAATGCAGACTTGTATGTAATCAAGAAAAGGAATGGAAAATGGAGACTGTTTAGTCATGGAACTTAAAGGATTGTTTGTTACCTTTTCTGATTTTACATATGTATAGGCATACTCGAGTTTAGTAAGTTATGGAACTTAGAGGATTGTTTGTTACCTTTCCTGATTGTATGTATGTATAGGCATACTTGGGTTTAGTATGTAAAGCAATGTTCTGTATATTTAGAATGTTTGATGTTCGTGTGTGCGTGTTGGTGGAGCGTAGACTCCTTGCACACCCAGCACTGTTTACTTGCCTTTTATAGCTTTTATACTTTTAGAAATATTTGTTTTATAAATATTACAAAATTCAGATTGAGTTGAGACCTCATTTATAACAATATCAACCATTTTCTCGACACAAATTACCACTCCATACATAACAGAAACTAAGTTGTGTTTTTGCAGTAGAGAACTAATTTTCTGTCTTCCAAGGTAGTTTTGTAGTCATAGTAAGGAGAGATGCTACATGGATAAGTGGATAGTAGAAGGCCTCACTGCTCCAAAATAAGGCAGAAGCTTGAAGAAAAACAGGATTAGCAGTGTGGGAACACTAAAACAAAGATCACTGGTTCTCGAAACATAAGAAAGTGAAAAAAAGAAAATGAAAAGGGAGAAATTAAAGGGTTGAAAAAAATTAAAATTGTACATATATAGTATAGAGGAGCATTGAGTAGCTTGTGAACCTGTAGTACTTGGCCAATGAGGAAACAGGGGAGGTGATCGGGTGTCGGGGAATAGGGAATAAAAGGTTAGGCTTTGTTTACTATAACGCGCTCCTAATTGGCAGGACGCCTGCCACTGCAATCGCGAATAAAATATTTTTCTTCAGACAGGATCTTCTGTGAAGCTATTTGAGATTTTTCTCACAGCTATACTTGACGAGAGAGGACCATGAATACCCGGACCTCCTTTTAAAAAAAGTAAAAATAAAAAGGCAACACAGGGGTAACCTCAGGTTTGCGTTCTCACAGGGAAGCGGCACCGTGATTGGCTGGACCCTGAGGGCCGAAGTGGTGTCAGGGCATGCCTTCACTGAGGGTGGAAACACTCCGTGACTGGCTTGGAGGAACCCAGGGCAGAAGTGGCATGCAGGGCTTGCTGGCACTATGGGCGGAAGCTGCCGGGCTTGGACCAGGCCGCGTTGCCGAGGCGTGGTTCCGCAATGAGGTTGGTGGTCGGTGGCACCCAGGGTGGGCCAGGCTGGGAGGGGGCGAGGTGGTGGGTGGTCGGGGCACCAAGCGGTCGGCAGCATCTGTGGAAATGGCCCTTGTGCGGGGCGGGGGCAGCGCCGTGCCGGACCAGACCGGGCGTGCGGCAGGGTCTGCACTGCGTGGGGCTTTGGGATGCTGGGGGAGAGGGGGGCAGAAGGTGGGAGGCGGCGGCGGCGGGGCAGAGAGGGCGGCAGGAGGGGGTGCAGTTGTGTAAGCTTGGCCGACTCTCCTCTGGGTTGGATGGACTGCTCCATCCCGAGGCATGCTGGAAGCTGTAGTTCTGTGGTGCCGGGCGGCCACGTGGGCTCCGGGGTGTGCGGCTGGTCTTTCCCCAGGCCAGGACTAGGCCGTGCATGCCAGGAGGCGCAAGTTGCCACTGGCTGCAAGTTTAAGCTTGGAAATAGAGAGGGAGTGAGGGAAGAAAAAAAGCAAAGCCTTACAGAGCCTCAGCTCCACCGAGGAACGAATTACAGCCTGTCTGCTTCTGGAAGAACAGTAGGAGTACTCACGTATCAGCAGACTCATACGCAAGCTGATCCAAACTGGCTGCCAAGCTGTGCCTTTTTTGTCGCCTGGAATATGCAATCTGCACCTCAGGTATTCCTTGTGATAAGTTTCCCCCTTAATTAATTTTCAGAGGGCATTGTATTAATCATATAAAAGAATTCATTAAGTAAGCAAACAGCAAGCAAAACAGTGCTGGGCGGCCGGGGAGTCTCTGCTCCGCCAACAGTGCGCTTCCCCCCCGCCTGGGTCCCTTTTTATATCTTGGTAATTCCTGGATTACGCAGCACATCCAGGTATGTTCTGCAGCTGCGCGCACTGTTGCTAGGGGGTTGTCCCAGTCTCTCTGGTGGTCATGAAGATGAAGGCCGTAGTCTTCCTCTGCATTGTGGCTCGACTCCCTTTCCTCACTAGGTCATGTTGACCCAGCATGAAGCAGGAAGGCAGAACATTATCAGGCTGGTTCAGCAGCTTATCAGGAAAATGGTTACAGGAGCCTTGCAACAGTGACTTTAAACGAAAGATGGAACTAAGATGCAAGGGGGAAAGGGGAGGAAACTCCCTCCCCCTTGCCGGTTTAAGGGCCCTCTCTCATTACATTAAGTAAAGGAATTTCAGGCATTTCACAGTTTATCTCAGCAGGAGACTTTTACTACCCCCACTTCTTCAAGCAGGACTCCTTGTCCTTGTAATGCAAAAGACAATGAACAAACATTTATTGTACATTACAGTGAGGATCTCAGTAAAGTAGCATTTTTATTCGCGGTTGCAATGGCAGGCATCCCACAAGCAGGAGGGCGCCTACTAGTTCCACACACAGTTTATATACTTTTTTTCTTCTCAAGGACCAGGACCCTCCCCTGTTTCCCCATTGACTGGGTAATCCAGGTTCATAATCTGTCCAGTGCTTCACAGACAAGACATAGCTGCTGGCCTGTTACAAATCACATTTCTTCTGAGGTTTTTACTCTTTGAGGTGGTAATGTTTCTTACACCGTGATTTCCACCTAATTCCTGTAAGGATTCTGGTTGTCTGCATTTTACAAGGTTGTCTGTTAAGCTCTCTTATCACTGCAAGCATATCTCAATACCACCTTCCTTCCCTCTAAACGATGTAAATGCGCAAAACCAACATTTTTATTCCTACAGCCTTGATCTCCTTACCCTAAAATCCTTATTCCCCTTAAACCTAACAACTCTAACCACAACCCTAACCCTTAATATCAACCCCTTAATGCTAATGACACTGACCTTAATCCAAACCCCAAACTGCCCCTAACCCCAGAAAACCAACAAAGAAACAAACACACAGACACAAAGATGGAATCTACAAAAAAGGCAAAACCCTGGATACAGGCCCCAAATCACAAACACGCGACCAAAACGCTACAGAAAAGCCCCAGACGCAGGCCCCAACCACTACAGCTAGGCCCCAAAAGCCCAAGACGCATCCCAAAGCCAAAATGCAGACTCCAAACGCTACAGAAATGACCCCAAACCCCAGACGCACGCTGCAGAAGTCTACAAACAGGACCCAAACCACCCACAGAAGCAGGCACCAGTCACACCCAGATGCGGACCCCAACTGTCCACAAGCAGCTCCCTAACCGCCCCCCTCCCCCCGAAAAAACTGGACCCCACCAGACACAGGCCCCAGACTCGGGCCCCAACCCTCCCCCCAGACGCAGGTTCCAAAGGTGTCCAAGCAGCTCACAACCTGCCCCCAGAGGCAGGTCCCAACCCCCCCACCCCAAGATGTGGGATGCAAAGGTGTACAAGCAACTCCTAACTCCACCCCCCCCCCCCCAAAGCAATGCCCCAAAGCTCCCCAGAGGCAGGCCTCTAGAGTGTACGAGCAGCTCCCAACTCCCCGCAGCGCTGGCCCCAACTGCCCCCAGACACAGGCCCCAAAGGTGTACAAACAGCCCAAACCCCCCTCCAAAACCAAGGCCCTACAGTGTACAAGCAGCTCCCAGCCACCCCCAAACACAGGCCCCAAAATTGTACAAGCAGATCCCAACCCCTCCCCCCCCCCCCCCCACACACACACAGGTAAGCCCCTAGAGCGTACAAGCATCTCACAACCCCAACCCCCCAATGATTTGCAGAAACTGACTCCACAATCAGTAAGATTGTAAAGTAGGTATGTTTATTCAGCGCTGGGCAGCACGGAGGGTAGTCCCACCAAAGTCGTGCGCCCCCTAACACAGCAACTTGCTTTGCTTATATGCAGTAAAGATTTACATATGCATGAGGTTTCCCAGTATGCCTATACATATTCATAACCTGTCCCCGCTTAGTATTAAAATTAGCTCCAAGAAGTCATTTCCATAAACTCCTCCCCTCCGCGCTTGCGCGGTGCCTTCTGGTGGTGGGCATGAGGATGAAGTAAGATATCTTCATCAGGGTTGAACTTTTCACCTTATCTCCTTCCACATGCTCTCTGAGCCCTTGGTCACAATCTGGGCCATAAGGTTGGTTTGGTCCGATTCACTGGATCTGAGGGGCTCCTGCTATCTCGAGGCCTTGCATGTTTGACGTCCCTTTTTTAAGAACAGTCTTCCTTATCTCTGAGCTCTTGGTCACAGTCCGAACCATGAGGTTGTTTTGATCTGGTTCTTGGGGTCCGAGGGGCTCCTGTTATCTGGAGGCCTAAGCGCAGCACAGGCACATCGCAAATGTAGCGCATATTAAGCAATGAGTGTTGCCTTCATATTTATTCTTAATCAGTTGCTCTCTAATTTCTAATCCCATGTTTCACCAAAGCGCAAGCCCCAAATGCCTCCCCCCCAAAAGCAGGCCCTAAGAGTGTACAAGCAGCTCCATACCCCCCCAGACACAGGCCCCAAAGGTATACAACCAGCTCCCAACCCCCTCGAGACACAGGCCCCAAGCTGCCCCAAACACAGGCCCCTACAGTGTACAAGCAGCTCCCAACACCCCCCCCGAAACGCAGGCCCCTAGCATGCATAAGCATCACCCAACCCACCCCCCAGAGGCAGGACCCAACCCCCAACATATGCAAGTCCCAAAGCTGTACAACCAACTCCCAATCCCCCCGAGACACAGGCCCCTACAGTGTACAAGCAGCTCCCAACCCCCAACCACCCCCAGATGCAGGCCCCAAAGTTGTATAAGCAGCTCCCAATGCCCACAGATAAAGGCCCCAACCCCCCCACAGGTCCCAAAAGTGTACAAGACACTCCCCACCCTCCCCCAAAGGTGTACAAACAGCCCCAACCACACCCGAGACACAGGCCCCAAAGTTGTACAACCAGCTCCCAACTCACCCAACGTGGGCACCTACAGTGGACACGCACCTCTACACCCCCTCCAGCTGCAGACCCCAAAGGCATACAAGCAGCTGCAAACCCCCACAAGGCAGGGCCCTACAGTGCACAAGCACCTCCCAACCACCCCTCAGGTGCAACTCCCAAAGTTGTACAAGCAGCTCCGAACACCCCCCCCCCCCCCCCCCAAACAGGAGTGCCTACCATGTATAAACAGCTCCCAACCCTTCCCCACAGACACTGGCCCCAACCCCCCCACCCCCAGATGCAGACCCCAAAAGCCTAAACACAGGCCCTGAACTCTACTGGAAGGCTCCAAAACCCATGACAATGGCCTCAATGGCTCCAGACAGGTCCCTAATCCCAGACACAGGCCCCAAACCCTCAACATACGCCAAAAGAAGTATTAGTGCTGGTGCCAAGTGTTACAGACAGGCTCAAAAGCCCAGGCACAGGCCCCAGATGCTCAAGGCTGAGATGTAACTTGGCTTTCTGAATTACTGGAAAGCAGCTTTCATTCTCAGATAGGTGAGTGCAGGCTAGATAGGATGGGGCTCCAGGCACCTCCTCACCTGAGGAAACACACTGCTATCAGGCACCGCCTTGCCAGACAAGCTTTTTCCGCTAGAACACCCTTCTCAGATGCCCCGTGGCATTCAAATGACCTGCTTTGCTCCGATTCTAAAGACTAATGTCACAGCCCACATTGCCTGTGGCAGCTGATAAGCAGAAGAGAAAGCAACCATACCATTTGGAAGCCATCACTGCACGTGCCGCTCCTTGATGCTCTGTAACCTCTTCTCAAATCCTCAGCCACTTCTGTGGAGAGCCCGCCACGGCAACTGCAAAGCAAGATGGATACCCTTCGCAGTCACCTTGTGCTACTTGGCCATTCTGCGCCAACCCAGCTCACGACCAGCCCGCCCTTCTTGTGCTGCTCTTCAGAGTGCAGCTTGGCCCCTCTGAGCCTGTGTGAGACACCTGCAAAAGAAGAAGAAAAGCATAGGCTGAGGCAGCATCCAAAGCCACAGCACAGCTAGGACGGTTACTCTCATCTGCTCCCTCACCTCTGCCCCCTCACCTGCCCTCGAGGCAGAGGCTTCCATCTGCTCTCTTAGGCCAGCTACAACACCTCTGAAATATAAACAGGATTTTTACTGTATTTTGTGTAGTTAAGTAACTGCAGTGTCAACCGCACCCCTAAATTAACTGCTATATCTGTTCATCGCTCACCTTGCCAAAAGCAGCTCTGGTCGTCAAGTCCCATGTTGTACACTGTGTTTCAGCTTTAACAAATGAAAACAGTCAGAAGATAATCATTCAGCTGCCAGCATTAGCACCCACCCCTCAACAACACGAGGGACCCCATTTCTAATTTTATCATTTCAAAACAGCAGCCCCCTTGCCTCAGCACCTGAAAAGTAGATCAAGCCAGTCACCGAGTTGCCTACCAAGTACTGGGCAGTTCCAGAAGGAGCTCTTTCCTGTGACCAGTTCCTCCTAAGGTTTACACTCCACTGGGGAGGGGAAAGAAAAAAATAAAAGTTTCAGAACCCCATGTCTGTAAGCTTTCAAGATTCAACAGACCTCCTCCAACACACTGTTCAAGCACTATGCAAACAGCTGCTCACAAGCATCTCAAGTCTCCCCCTCCACATCTGCAAACACCACAGAGATGACTCTGTGCCAGCTGCCCTTCAGTACGTGCCCAGAGGCAGACCGGATGTCTTTGCCAAAACAGTCCGGACAATGTATTAGTATGGACTGCCACATTAGCTATCATCACTAACTGCCAGGCAGGACAGCTCCAGACCAAACACACACAGGGACGCTACAAACATTACCAACAACACACAGAACACAAGGTGGAAGAAGAAGCAACTCCCAGAGGGAAGCCCTACAGCAACAGCAAGTCAGAACAGGTGCTCTGCAGCAGACCCAAGGAGACACTCAAATGTCACAACATGCAACTGGAAGCAACTGCCAGAACTGGGATGATGGAGGCATAAAAAGCCTACCTTTAAGACAAGAGACCAGAAGGATGGGGAGTGCAAACCCTGTAAGAAAACGCTTAGGAAATGAATTCCCAAGCAAGAGCTCCTGATGTGACCCAGATGACTTCTGCAAGAGTGAGGATGGAAACAGATGCGATCTGAAACCGAATATGATGCACAAGACCGGAAACAGATCTGCACTTTAAACAGCGACCGCAAGACAAGAAGTGCTCGGATTAGACCCATGATGACAAAACAAGCATTTAGGACCTTTGGTGCAGCTACCAAGTTGCCTGCCTAGTCAGTCTAGTGCAAAAAGAAAGGAGGATATCAAGGCCCAAGGAGAGCATAACTCAGAACACACGCTGCAGAAGCAACACTACAAGACAGATGAACAGAAGGGAACTGTCCTGCCTGGCACATGTACTGATGCTACAAAATAACCACTGCTCCTTCTAATAGCCTGGTGATCCAGCCTCAAGCAGCCTGAAGGTGACCCAGCCTGAACTGCCCTCACAGTGGAACCAAGTACATTCAGCCAGCTGGCTCCATGCTGCTCCGGCACCCAGCTCCCATCGGCCACCCCAGATATGCAAAAAAAAGCAGCTTTCAGTACTCACAGCTGAGGCAAAGGCGGCTTTCAGTCCTCACTCAAAGGTGAGGGAAAGGCAGCTTTCAGTACAATAATATGAGGCAAAGGCGGCTTTCAGTAGTCCCTCAAAGCTGAGGCAAAGGAGGCTTTCAGAACTCACTCAAAGCTGAGGGAAAGGCAGCTTTCAGTATTCATTCATAGCTGAGGCAAAGGCAACTTACAGCACTCACTAAAAGCTGACGTAAAGGCGGCTTTCAGTACTGAAAGCTTAGGCAATGGCGGTTTTCAGTACTCACTCACAGCTGAGGCTAAGGCATCTTTCAGAACTCACTCAAAACTGAGGCTAATGTGGATTTCATTACCTAAACCTGAGGCAAAGGCGGCTTTCAGTACTCACAGCTGAGGTAAAGGCAGCTATCAGTAGTCACTCAATGCTGAGGCAAAGGCGGCTTTCAGTAATCACTCAAAGCTGAGGCAATGGCGGCTTTCAGTAGTCACTCAAAGGTGTTGCAAAGGCAGCTTTCAGTACTCAAAGCCAAGGCAAAGGCGGCTTTCAGTAATCACTCAAAGCTGAGGCAATGGCGGCTTTCAGTAGTCACTCAAAGCTGTTGCAAAGGCAGCTTTCAGTACTCAAAGCCAAGGCAAAGGCGGCTTTCAGTAATCACTCAAAGCTGAAGCAATGGCGGCTTTCAGTAGTCACTCAAAGCTGTTGCAAAGGCAGCTTTCAGTACTCAAAGCCAAGGCAAAGGCGGCTTTCAATACTACTCAAAACTGACACAAAGGCAGCATTCAGTAGTCACTCAAAGCTGAGAGAAAGGCAGCTTTCAGTACTCACTCAAAGCTGAGGCAAAGGCAGATTTCAGTAGTCACTCAAACCTAAGGCAAAGGCGTCTTTCAGTAATGAAAGCTGAGGCAGAGGCAGCTTTCAATACCACTCAAAGCTGACGCAGAGGCGTCTTCCATTAGCTACTCGAAGCTGAGGGAAAAGCAGCTTTCAGTACTCAAAGCTGAGGCAAAAGCGTCTTTCAGTAGTCACTCAACGCTGAGAGAAAGGAGGCTTTCAGTACTCATTTATAGCTGAGGTAAAGGTGGCTTTCAGTAGTCCCTCAAATCTGAGGCAAAAGTAGCATTAAGTAGTCACTCAAAGCTGAGGCAAAGACAGCTTTCAGTACTCACTCAAAGCTGAGGCAAAGGTGGCTTTCAGTCCTCACTGAAAGCTGAGGCAAAGGCGGATTTCAGTACACAATCATAGCTGTGGCGAAGGGGGCATTCAGTACTCATTGAAAGCTGAGGCAAAGGCGGCTTTCAGTACTCAATGTTGACGGAAAGGCGGCTTTTAGTATGCACAGATGAGGCTTAAGCGGCTTTCAGTCCTTACTCAAAGCTGAGGCAAAGGCCGATTTCAGTACTTACATCTGAGGCAAAGTCAAATTTCAGTACTCACACAAAGCGGAGGCAAAGGCCGGTTTCAGTACTCAAAGCTGAGGCCAAAGCATCTTTCAGTAGTCACTCAACGCTGAGGGAAAGGCGTCTTTCAGTACTCATTCATAGCTGAGGCAAAGGTGGCTTTCATTAATCCCTGAAATCTGAGGCAAAAGTAGCATTAAGTAGTCACTTAAAGCTGAGGCAAAGATAGCTTTCAGTAGTCACTCAAAGCTGAGAGAAAGGCAGCCTTCTCTAGTCATTGCTGAGGCAAAGGCAGCTTTCAGTACTCAATTCCGAGTCAAATGCAGCTTTCAGTACTCACAGCTGAGGCAAAGTCGGCTTTCAGTACTGACACCTGAGGCAAAGGCGTCTTTCAGTAGTCACTCGCAGCTGAGGCAAAGGCAGCTTTCAGTCCTCACTCAAAGCTGAGGGAAAAACAGCTTTCAGTAGTCAAAGCCAAGGCAAAGGCGGCTTTCAATACCACTCAAAACCAACGCAAAGGCGGCATTCAGTAGTTGCTCAAATCTGAGGGAAAAGCAGCTTTCAGTACTCATAGCTGAAGCAAAGGTGGCTTTTAATTCTCAAACTGAGGCAAATGCAGCAATCAGTACTCAATTCTGAGTCAAAGGCAGCTTTCAGTACTCCAAGCTGAGGCAAAGGGGGCTGTCAGTAAAGAAAGCTGAGGGAAAGGGAGCTTTCAGTACTCATTGAAAGCTGAGGCAAAGGCGGCTTTCAGTACTCAAAGTTGAGGCAAAGGTGTCTTTCAGTACTCATTCATAGCTGAGGCAAAGGTGGCTTTCATTAATCCCTCAAATCTCAGGCAAAAGTAGCATTAAGTAGTCACTTAAAGCTGAGGCAAAGACAGCTTTCAGTAGTCATTGCAAGCTGAGGCAAAGGCAGCTTTCTCTAGTCATTGCTGAGGCAAAGGCGGCTTTCAGTATTCAAAGTTGAGGCAAAGGTGGCTTTCAGTACTCAAAGTTGAGGCAAAGGTGTCTTTCAGTACTCATTCATAGCTGAGGCAAAGGTGGCTTTCATTAATCCCTCAAATCTGAGGCAAAAGTAGCATTAATGTGAGAAACACTCCGTAGCCAATAACTTAGGCTCAGGCGAGGATCTCAGTGAAGTAGTAATTTATTCGCGATTGCAATGGCGGGCGCCCCACAAGCAGGAGAGAGCACATCTACTAGTTCCAAAACACAGTTTATATACCTTTTGATGGCAGGACCCTCCCCTGTTTCCCCACTGAGTGGGTAATCCAGGTTCACAATCTATCTGATGCTTCACAAACAATGCATGGCCTTCAGTCGCCGGCCTGTTAAGTTTCAAATTTCTTTTGACATTTTTACTGCTTGAAGTGGTAATGTTTCTTCACTTATCTGACTTGACACCGTGATTTTCACCTAATTGTCCTAAGGAGTCTGATTGTCTGCATTTTACAAGGTCGCCTGCTAAACTTTCTTATCACTGTAAGCATATCTCAGTACCACATTCCCTCCTTCTAAACAATGTAACTCTGCAAAAACAACATTTCTATTCCCACAATTCCCCCCTTTTCTTTTTTTTATAAACTGTTGATTTTTGCAAAAACTCTTTTTATTTTTATTTATTTATTTATTTTAAGTGTAATTTGGTAAATATCTTCCTCTTCTTCACTTTCTTTTCTCTCCATTTCCTCTAATATAATCATTTTATCTTAGTAGGGTGGTGGATCTATGGTCATTTGTTTCAATAATGTGGTTTCCAATAACCGCTAGACAAGTCCCCTTACACAGGGGATAATGCAACAGCCAATAGCTGTCAAAACTCCTGCTACTACAATCAAGGATGTAAATATGGACATTACCATCCCTGTCCATTTACCAAACAAAGATTTCAACCATCCTGTGATGGGAGTGTCTGCTCCCGAATTTTCTGCCAATTCATTGGCAAGGGTGGTAAACCCTTGCAATGCTCTTGTTACTGTGCCATCCAGGGCAGTATTGTTAGGGATAAAAGTACAACAATGGTTGCCCAGCATCACGCATACACCACCCTTCTCCATGAACATCATATCTAATGCTATCCTGTTTTCCCAAGCCATTTTGCTGATGGCATCTAGTTGTTCAGCGATTCCTCTCATCGCATCCTTGGTATAATTGATGAATCTCTGCTGATTATAATAGAAATAATTAATCCAATCCACATTTTTATTGATTGTTACCCACCAGAACAGTAACTCAAACCCTGCAGCAATTTAATTTCTGGCTTTATGTTCATCCGGAACTCCTCTAGGTACCCCAATAGAATCTATGTATACTCTATCATCAAATGATATTCCTAAGCCTCTTTTACCTCTTCTGGGTATTTGTGATGTTTCTCTTTCAAATGCCAGGGTGAAGGGTATAGCTAATTGAACAAGTGCACAAGTGCCTTCCCAATTAGATGGTAGGGTGGACCGTAAGATCTTCCCTCCACCGTACCACCAGAGATCTGCCCTGGGGATCTCTAGTCTTGAGCAGTTTCCCATCAAGTCCTTGGTAGCACAAGGCAAATTCTCCCAGATGCCAGGTAGCACTCCCACCCTGCCGTGAGAGGCAAGCTGTATGGTTACCTATAGCTGTAGAGAATGCAGGGGGAACAGTGATATTGCTATCACGCAAGGAACAGCAAAGAGAGACTTACAGGCCTCATTTCCCCAGGCAGTCTTTTCTTGGTACAATGCAATCACACATCGCATCCCTTGGGAGTCTTCGGTCCACCCCCATGGGAAGGGCACTATCTGGGCAATCGGTCATCCCGAGGCACAAGCATAGCAGTAGCTACGGTTGAGACTCTGGACAGTATATTTGACCCATTCTATCCAGGCATTCACATCCCCATACCCTGTTTGAATCTCAAATGTTTGAACTGCCACATTTCAGAGGGCCTCCTGTTTTCTCTCCTGTTTTCTCCTTGAGTTTCTCCCTTTCTCTGATGGCAATAGAGGATTGTTTACATACAGCTATTCTCAATCTGGCTATTGTGTCTCTCCCAGTTTTTTGTTCTTTCTGCTCAATTGTCATTGGGCATTTAAATCTCCACAAGCTAACACCTCACAAGCATCAAACGTGATGGCTTGTGGTACATAACCCTCTGTCACAGTCACCCATATTTTGATGGGGTATCCCATTTTTGCTATTATCTGGTCATGCCTTTTCCAAGTTACCAATTGACCGAGGCCTTCTCTGAGGCCTAGAATCACTAAAAACAAAATTAGTAATCAATTTTTCCCTGTCATTATTTTTTAACCTTAGGTTTCCAAATAATTATTGATACAAAAATAAGATGTACACTACTACTATAACAACCCCCCCCTCGGGAGCACTGCAGTTCGCTATAGGTCTGTCCTTTCTCTCAATCACAAGTCACACTCGTTAGTTACCTGTGAAAATAAAAGGTTAGTTTACGATTGTAAGCTCTTATCCTGCTCAGAGTCCACTACGAGATTTTTCTCTTCAATTTCAACTTCCAACAAGTCTTTTGTAGGAACAGCTTCCCAGGTACTAGCGTCGACAGATGCCTTCACTCGAG
The DNA here is from genome assembly GCF_009819795.1 of Aythya fuligula. Classification (NCBI taxonomy): domain Eukaryota; kingdom Metazoa; phylum Chordata; class Aves; order Anseriformes; family Anatidae; genus Aythya; species Aythya fuligula. Next base: position 9,049,095 of record NC_045594.1, read on the forward strand.
TATAGTGAGTCCAACCTTTTTCCGCAGTTCTTATGGCTGTTTCAGTGGTCAGTAATTGTCCTTCCCATTCAGGCCGGAGTTGACTCTTTCCAGGTCCAAATCAGGACCCAGTTTCCTGGGTGATGGTGGTGAATGGGGAATTCCAAAGGTGGGGTTTGAGCCGACAACCCACAGGTCCTGAGAGATGACAAAGAAGAGGACAACCCCAGAATACAGTTCTTAAGAAAACTCTCTTGTTTTGAATTGTGGTATCTCATCCCTTCTGCCCAGATAGGGCAATCTGAACAGCGTCTCATATGGTGAAATTCCTATATCCTTTCTTGGTGCTGTTTAAACCTGTAGGAGTAAGCATTTTACCCAAGGAAGTTGGGTTTCTAACACTAGTTTAGTTAATTGTTTCTTTAATGTCTGATTCATTCGCTCCACCTTCCCAGCAGAGGAGGGGTGCCAGGGGCTGTGAAAATCCCACTCAATCTCTAAGGCCTGCTTTAACCCTTGCAGTAAAGCTTACACCCATCCAGTCACGTGGTCAATTAGGACAAACAAGTAACTCAGTAAAGTTTACCTGTATACTTTGGAAAGATCAACCCCTGGCTCCCATCCCCCTCTAGATGGGTTACAGAAGACCTTTTTATTTACCTTTTGACATATGGTACATCCTCTACATATGTGCTTCCCTAAAGTGTATATTCCTACACAGACATACATTCTTAGCACAATATCACACATTGCTTGCACCTCCCAATGACTCTTTTGATGTAAAACAGTTAATATTTGCCTCATTATCACTTTAATCAGCATTTCTCTCCCATCAGGGAGTATCCGTTTTCCTTCAGACTTCATGGCTCCTGATTCCTTAAAAAAAAACATTCTTTTAAAACTTTTTAGTTCTTTCTTAATTTTCAACAATTCCCTGAATCCTCTCTGGATTTATTCTTCATTTTCCCTCAGACATTAGATGCCTTAAATACCTGACTTCTCTTTCTCCATATTGTAACTTTTTTTTTTTTTTTTTAATACTCCCAAGCCCTGCTTTCCCAGAAAGTTGAATAGCTTGTTAGTAGCTTTCTTCACAACTCTTTTCTCCTGTCCTGACAATAGAAAATGATCCACATATTTGTAACATTAATACTTCCTTGGGAGGTTGTAATTGCTCCAAAATCTTTTTTAAAACTTACCCATATAGATAGGTGGCCCTGTAAACCCCCCGAGGTAAAATTGTCCACCTATATTGTTGCTTCCGCCCCCATTTCAGGGTCTTTCCAGTCAGAGGTGAATATACATTTGCTCTCAGGGCCTGAGAGCAAACATTAATAACACTGTTATTCCAGTCTAATAATTTACTAGTTGAATGCCCAATTTAATCATCAAATCCCTTCCGAACAAGTTAGTCTGTGCCTTGGATACATAAAATAATTGCCCAGCGATCATTTTATTCCCTTGTCTTAGCTTGGTATCCCCCAAAAGTGGCACTGTTATCCCAGCCCCTTCTACCCCCATCACTTTTTAGGGTTTCATTAGTTAATTTAATCCCTGATACTTTACAAGTCAGTAATGACCTAGCTACCCCAGTGTATTGGGTTTGATGGCAAGGTTCGGGGGCTGTGAGTGGGGGGGTGGGAAACTGCAGTGGCAGCCCCCGTGAGAAAAACCCAGAAGCCTCCCCGTGGCAGATAAGGGACAATTTCATCTGGCCCCAAAGGGGCCCACTGCTGCCCAGAGCCAAGCCATGAGCAATACAGTCCGTGCCTCTGTGAGAGCACATCCACGAAAACAAACAAACAAAGAAACAAACAAAAACCTGCTGCTCAACAGCAGTTGGGAGAGCGAGAAACCCCCCCCGCAGACACCAAAGTCAGTGCAGAAGGAAGGGGAGGAGGTGCTCCAGGCGCTGGAGCCGAAGCCCCCCTGCGGCCGCTGGAGAGGCCCCTGGTGGAGCAGGCTGTTCCCCCCTCCTGTCCCCCTCCCCAATGCTTGGGAAACTGACCAAACACCACAGCAAATATGCAAATATACCAAAACTTCTAGACTGTTACTTAGATAATGTCTACATCTCCTTTCCCTGCTCATTCAACTTCAAACAGCTCTGTTAAATACTACATGCCACACCTTTAACACCTTCAGCAACCCTTTTAACACTTCCTTTATCTTTTTCCAGCCTGTACTTTTCTAATACCAGCACCAAAGGCTCAGTCAGGGTCCAACTTAATTCCATACCTTTTCCCTCCAAGATACTGAAACAACATATCAATATAGCATATTTCATCCCATTTTCCTTCTTTCCTCCTTCTTCCACTCCAGATATTCCTATTCGAAGTGGCCAGCCTGGCCACACTTAAAACATCTTATGAAAGCCTGTCTCTGCTAGGACTCGGGCCACAACACAGGCAGCCTTCTTTGCCTGCCATTCCTTCATCTCTCTTCCTCTCCTTTCCATCCTGGCCCTGACTCCCCCTGAAAATTTTCTTCATCTTTCTCCAACCCTCTGCCTCACTACCCGCTGCACTGTCAATACCATTAGTTTCAATCTCTTTTTTTTTTTCCTTCTTATCTCCCCTCCAGACACACACCTCCAGGGCCTCCCACAGGAGGGTCCCCCAGTGACTGTTCACTACATCCCCCCACCTTCTGAAGCATTTTCTGCGTATTTTGCCAGGCTTTAATCACACAATGAACTTTCAAGAGCCCTTGGGATACTGGGTCATCAGGTCTCATCCCCAAGTACTTTCTCATTCTGACCCCAAGTCTCTCATATGATTTCTGTGTTGCACACTATTATTATTCCAGCCAGGATTGACAAGTGGGTATTTCTGCCCTACCGGTATTACCCCTGGTCTTGGAGGATGAGCTCTTTCTCATTCTTGTATAGCAGCTCTCCTCCTGATCATTCCCATTTCTTTCCTTGTAAACAACATACTTATAGACATAATTCCCTCCCCCAAGAGTATAAATCAGGTCGTAGGAACTGGTCTAATTGTTCAACTAGGCTGTTGGGGTCCTCGAATAAAGACTTCCTCTCCTTCTTAAAAGTCCTAACCTCTCTGCTGGTAAGGAGGAGGGGGTAGTTCACCTAAGAGGATACACAGTTAGTGTTAGTACTGTTAGTATCAGGGAAGGCAAAATTCTCAATATATCTTCTACCTTGTTCTAATTCTTGCCAGAGCCTAGAGTACGATACTTCTTTAGGGACAGTGTTAATTACAGTCCCTGTCTCCCTTCCTGGAGTGACTGCTGCTGCCACCAGTTCAATATTAAGATTATAGGGAGCATAACTTGGCTCCTTCTCTGAAAAAGGAATCTTATTGTTTACACATAAATTTAAAGCCTGAATTTTCATCAGACCCGTATTTTGGCCAAAATACTGCTGTTTCCTTAATTGGTTCTTTTGTCCAGACTGATACACAATATTTAACCTTTTTTTTTTTTTTTATAATTATTTTTCTTTTACAATCCCTCTAATTTTGGGATTATGTTTCCAATTTCTTATCATTCTTCAGGAAGAACTATTAGTAGGCACTCCCCCAGGGATATCTCCCTGTCCCCTGGAACTCATATTTTCCCATTTTTCCTAACCCTCGCCAGTATGTGCTACAGAAATTTCCCTTCTGCAGTGTACCACACACCAACGTACTGAAAAATGGGGGTGTACCGCCAAGCACTTCCCCGTGCCAGCGTTACCGCACACCTGAGTTTACCAGATTCCCTGGTGTACTTCCAAGCACTTCCCCGTGCAAGGATTACCGTACACCAGATTCCCCTGGTGTAGTGCCAGCACTTCCCCGTGCAAGGGCTTACCATACATCAGATCACCCGACCCCCAAGGCAATACTTAATATTTCTTACCTTGGTCTGTGCACAGAGTTACCGGATCGATTCGTAAAAACCCGGAGTGCCTACCTTCTTCCTTTCCCCACTACTTCACGGATCCTGCCTCTTTAACCAGTCTCGGGCCCTCTGTCAGCTTTCCGCAGAACCGCCACCGTAGATGCACAGGACCGCTGAAATCAGCGGGGCATGCCTTCCTGCTGCTGCGGCGGTGGGGCTCCCCAGTAGGTGACTGGATCCCGGACGAGCCCCCAAATTGTGAGAAACACTCTGTAGCCAATAACTTAGGCTCAGGTGAGGATCTCAGTGAAGTAGTAATTTATTCGCGATTGCAATGGCGGGCGCCCCACAAGCAGGAGAGAGCACATCTACTAGTTCCAAAACACAGTTTATATACCTTTTGATGGCAGGACCCTCCCCTGTTTCCCCACTGAGTGGGTAATCCAGGTTCACAATCTATCTGATGCTTCACAAACAATGCATGGCCTTCAGTCGCCGGCCTGTTAAGTTTCAAATTTCTTTTGACATTTTTACTGCTTGAAGTGGTAATGTTTCTTCACTTATCTGACTTGACTTGACACCGTGATTTTCACCTAATTGTCCTAAGGAGTCTGATTGTCTGCATTTTACAAGGTCGCCTGCTAAACTTTCTTATCACTGTAAGCATATCTCAGTACCACATTCCCTCCTTCTAAACAATGTAACTCTGCAAAAACAACATTTCTATTCCCACATTAAGTAGTCACTCAAAGCTGAGGCAAAGACAGCTTTCAGTACTCACTCAAAGCGGAGGCAAAGGTGGCTTTCAGTCCTCACTCAAAGCTGAGAGAAAGGTGGCTATCAGGACTCAAAGATGAGGCATAGGCGGCTTTCAGTAGATACTGAAAGCTGAGGCTAATGCGGATTACATTACCTAAAGCTGAGGCAAAGGCAGATTTCAGTACTCACAGCTGAGGCAAAGCGGCTTTGAGTACTCACTCGAAGCTGAGGCAAAGGCGGCTTTCAGTACTCACTTGAAGCTGAGTCAAAGGTAGCTTACAGTACTGAAAGCTGAGGTAAAAGATGTCTTTCGGTATGCAAAGCTGAGGGAAAAACAGCTTTCAGCACTCAAAGCCGAGACAGAGGCAGCTTTCAATACCACTCAAAGATGACGCAAAGGCATCTTCCATTAGTTATTCAAAGCTGAGGCAAATGCAGCTCTCAGTACTCAAAGCTGAGGCAAAGGCTGCTTTCAGTAGTCACTCAAATCTGAGAGAAAGGTGGCTATCAGGACTCACAGTTGAAGCAAAGGCGGCTTTCAGTACTCAATTCTGAGGCAAAGGTAGCTTTCAGTAGTCACTCAATTCTGAGGCAAAGGTGGCTTTCAGTCCTCAAATCTGAGGCAAAGGCGTCTTTCAGTCCTCACTCAAACCTGAGGCAAAAACAGCTTTCAGTACTTAAAGCCAAGGTTAAGGCGGTTTTCAATACCACTCAAAACCGACGCAAAGGCGGCATTCAGTAGTCATTCAAATCTGAGGCAAATGCAGCTTTCAGTACTCACAGCTGAGGCAAAGGTGGCTTTCAGTACTGTCGTGGTTCCGCTCGAGTCGGCAGCCGAACTCCACCACAGCCGCTCTCTCACTCCCCCTCCTCAAAGAGGAATGGGGAGAAAATATGTGAAAAGGGCTCAAGGATTGAGATAAGGACGAGAAAATCACGCAATAATTATTGTAACGGGCAAAACAGACTCAGCATAAGGAGATAGTAAGATTTATTGCCTACAACTAACAAGGGAGAGAAGTGAGAAAACAAAGGGAAAAAAAAAAACAAAAACACCTTCCCCCCATCCACCCTCTTCCACCTCCTCCCCCCGAGCGGCGCAGGGGAACGGGGGAATGGGGGTTATGGTCAGTCTACAGCACTTCTTCTCTGCCGCTCCTTCTTGGTCACTCTCGTCCCCTGTGCTGTGGGGTCCCACCCACAGGATGCAGTCCCTGATGAACTGATCCGGCGTGGGCTTCCCACAGGCAGCAGCTCTTCCAGAACTGCTCCAGATATGGGTCCGTACCACGGGGTCCATCCCTCAGGAGAAAACTGCTCCAACCTGGCTCCCCTACGGGCAGCAGCTCCTTCCAGGTCACCTGCTCCTGCGTGGTCTCCTCTCCACGGGCTACAGGTCCGGCCCGGAATCTGCTCCGGCAGGGGTCTTCCACAGGCGGCAGCCTCCGTCGGTGCAGGGCCACCTGCTCCACCGTGGTCTCCTCCACGGGCTGCAGCATGGAACCCTGCTCCACTGTGGTACTCCATGGGCTGCAGGGGGACATCCTGCTTCACCATGGTCCTCACCACAGGCTGCAGGGGACTTCTGCTCCAGCACCTGGAGCACCTCTCCCCCTCCCTCTACACTGACCTTGGCACCTGGAAGGCTGTTTCTCACTCCCGGCTGCTGTCTGGCGCAGCGTTTTTTTCCCTGTCTTAAATATGCTCTCACAGAGGCGCAAACAACATCGCTTATTGGCTCAGCTCTGGAAAACAATGGGGCCCTTCCCAAACATGGGGCAGCTTCTAGATCTTTCTCACAGAAACCACCCCTATGGCTCCCTGCTACCAAAACCTTGCCACGTAAACCCACTACAAGTACTCACTCAAAGCATAAGTAAGAGATGTCTTTCAGTACGCAACGCTGAGGCAAATCTGTCTTTCAGTAATCAAAGCCGAGGCAGAGGCGGCTTTCCATACCACTCAAAGCTGATGCAAAGGCGTCTTCCATTAGTCAGTCAAAGCTGAGTGAAAAGCAGCTTTCAGTACTCAAACCTGAGGCAAAGGGGGGTTTCTGTAAACAAAGCTGAGGCAAAGGGGGCTTTCAGTAGTCCTTCAAAGCTGAGGCAAATGCAGCTTTCAGAACTGAAAGCTGAGGCAAAGGCAGCTTTCAGTACTCCCTCAAAGCTGAGGCAAAGCAATCTTCCAGTACTCGAAGCTGAGGGAAAGGCGGCTTTCAGTACTCAAAGTTGAGGGAAAGGCGGCTCTCAGTACTCAAAGCCGAGGCAGAGGCTGCTTTCAATACCACTCAAAGCCGACGCAATGGCGTCTTCCATTAGTCACTCAAAGCTGAGTAAAATGCAGCTCTCAGTAGTCAAAGCTGAGGCAAACGGGGCTGTCAGTAAACAAAGCTGAGGCAAAGGGGGCTTTCAGTACTCAAAGCAGAGGCAAAGGTGGCTTTCAGTACTCACATCTGAGGCAAAGTCGGATTTCAGTACTCAATGCTGACGGAAAGGCGGCTTTTAGTATGCACAGATGAGGCATAAGCGGCTTTCAGTCCTTACTCAAAGCTGAGGCAAAGGCCGATTTCAGTACTTACATCTGAGGCAAAGTCGAATTTCAGTACTCACACAAAGCGGAGGCAAAGGCCGGTTTCAGTACTCAAAGCTGAGGCCAAAGCATCTTTCAGTAGTCACTCAACGCTGAGGGAAAGGCGTCTTTCAGTACTCATTCATAGCTGAGGCAAAGGTGGCTTTCATTAATCCCTCAAATCTGAGGCAAAATAGCATTAAGTAGTCACTTAAAGCTGAGGCAAAGATAGCTTTCAGTACTCACTCAAAGCTGAGGCAAAGGCAGCCTTCTCTAGTCATTGCTGAGGCAAAGGCGGCTTTCAGTACTCAAAGTTGAGGCAAAGGGGGCTTTCAGTACTCATTCATAGCTGAGGCAAAGGTGGCTTTCATTAATCCCTCAAATCTGAGGCAAAAGTAGCATTAAGTAGTCACTCAAAGCTGAGGCAAAGGTGGCTTTCAGTCCTCACTCAAAGCTGAGGCAAAGGCTGCTTTCAGTAGTCACTCAAATCTGAGGCAAATGCAGCTTTCAGTACTCACAGCTGAGGCAAAGGTGGCTTTCAGTACTCACTCAAAGCATAAGGAAGAGATGTCTTTCAGTACGCAAAGCTGAGGCAAATCTGTCTTTCAGTAATCAAAGCCGAGGCAGAGGCGGCTTTCCATACCACTCAAAGCTGACGCAAAGGCGTCTTCTATTAGTCAGGCAAAGCTGAGTGAAAAGCAGCTTTCAGTACTCAAAGCTGAGGCAAAGGCGGAATTCAGTATTCAAAACTCACGCAAATGCGGCTTTCAGTACTCCCTCAAAGGTGAGGCAAAGCAGTCTTCCATTACTTAAAACTGTGGGAAAGGCGGCTGTCATTACAAAAAAGATGAGGCAAAGGCGGTATTCAGTATTCAAAGTGAGGCACAGGCAGCTTTCAGTACTCACTCAAAGCTGAGGCAAAGGCGTCTTTCAGTCCTCACTCAAAGTTGTGTCACAGGCGGCTTTCAGTACTCAAAGCTGTGGCAAAACCGTCTTCCAGTACTCGAAGCTGAGGGAAAGGCGGCTTTCAGTAGTCACTCAAACTGAGCCAAAGACGGCTTTCAGTATGCAAAGCTGAGAGAAAGATGGCTTTCAGTAGTCACTCAAAGCTGAGGCAAAGGCGGCTTTCAGTACTCACTTAAAGCTGAGGCATAGGCAGCTTTCAGTAGTCAATCTGAGGCAAAGGTGGATTTCAGTACACTAAGCTGAGTAACAGGGTGGTTTCAGAACTCAAAGTTGAGGTTAAGGCGTCTTTCATTACTCAAAGCTGAGGCAAAGACGGCATTCAGTACTCAAAGCAGAGGCAAAGATGGACTTCGTTACACTCAGCTGAGGAAAAGGAAGATTTCAGTATACATAGCTGAGGCAAAGGTGGCTGCAGTACTCAAAGCTGAGGCCAAAGCGTCTTTCAGTAGTCACTCAACGCTGAGGGAAAGGCATCTTTCAGTACTCATTCATAGCTGAGGCAAAGGTGGCTTTCATTAATCCCTCAAATCTGAGGCAAAAGTAGCATTAAGTAGTCACTCAAAGCTGAGGCAAAGACAGCTTTCAGTACTCACTCAAAGCTGAGGCAAAGGCAGCCTTCTCTAGTCATTGCTGAGGCAAAGGCGGCTTTCAGTACTCAAAGTTGAGGCAAAGGGGGCTTTCAGTACTCAAAGCTGAGGCAAAGACAGCTTTCAGTACTCACTCAAAGCTGAGGCAAAGGCGTCTTTCAGTCCTCACTCAAAGTTGTGTCACAGGCGGCTTTCAGTACTCAAAGCTGTGGCAAAACCGTCTTCCAGTACTCGAAGCTGAGGGAAAGGCGGCTTTCAGTAGTCACTCAAACTGAGCCAAAGACGGCTTTCAGTATGCAACGCTGAGAGAAAGATGGCTTTCAGTAGTCACTCAAAGCTGAGAGAAAGGTCGCTATCATGACTCACAGTTGAAGCAAAGGCGGCTTTCAGTACTCAATTCTGAGGCAAAGGTAGCTTTCAGTAGTCACTCAAATCTGAGGCAAATGCAGCTTTCAGTACTCACAGCTGAGGCAAAGGTGGCTTTCAGTACTCACTCAAAGCATAAGGAAGAGATGTCTTTCAGTACACAACGCTGAGACAAATCTGTCTTTCAGTACTCAAAGCCGAGGCAGAGGCGGTTTTCCATACCACTCAAAGCTGACGCAAAGGTGTCTTCCATTAGTCAGTCAAAGCTGAGTGAAAAGCAGCTTTCAGTACTCAAAGATGAAGCAAAGGCGGACTTTATTACACTCAGCTGAGGAAAAGGCGGCTTTCAGTATTCAAAGCTGAGGTTAAGGTGGGTTTCAGAACTCACTCAAACGTGAGGCAAACATGGTTTTTAGTAGTCAAGTTTCATGCTAAGGCAGCTTTCATTACTCAAAGCTGAAGAAAAGGCGGCTTTTAGAACCCATTCAAAGCAGATGCAAATGCGGCTTTCAGTACTCAAAGCTGAGGCCAAGGCGGAATTCAGTATTTAAAACTCACGCAAATACGGCTTTCAGTACTCCCTCAAAGGTGAGGCAAAGCAGTCTTCCATTACTTAAAACTGTGGGAAAGGCGGCTGTCATTACAAAAAAGATGAGACAAAGGCGGTATTCAGTATTCAAAGTGAGGCACAGGCAGCTTTCAGTACTCACTCAAAGCTGAGGCAAAGGTGGCTTTCAGTCCTCAAATCTGAGGCAAAGGCGTCGTTCAGTCCTCACTCAAAGTTGTGTCACAGGCGGCTTTCAGTACTCAAAGCTGTGGCAAAACCATCTTCCAGTACTCGAAGCTGAGGGAAAGGAGGCTTTCAGTAGTCACTCAAACTGAGCCAAAGGCGGCTTTCAGTATGCAAAGCTGAGGGAAAGGTGGCTTTCAGTACTCCCTCAAAGCTGAGGTAAAGGGGGCTTTCAGTACTCAAAGCTGAGGCAAAGGAAGCTTTCAGTACTCACTCAAACGTGAGGCAAAGGCGGCTTTCAGTGTTCACTCATATCTGAGGCAAAGGTGGCTTTCAGTACTCATTCCATGCAGAGGCAAAAGGCGGATTTCAGTACTCAAAGCTGAAGCAAAGCCAGCTTTCAGTACTCAAAGCTGAGGCAAATGCAGCTTTCAGTATTCTAAGCTGAGGCAAATGCAGCTTTCAGTAATCAAAGGTGAGGGAAAGATGGCTTTTAGTACCCATTCAAAGCAGATGCAAATGCGGCTTTCAGTACTAAAAGCTGAGGCAAAGGCGGCTTTCAGTATTCAAAGATGAGGTAAACAAGGCTTTCAGTACTCACTCAAAGCTGAGGGAAAGATGGCTTTCAGTAGTCACTCAAAGCTGAGGCAAAGGCGGCTTTCAGTACTCACTCAAAGCTGAGGCAAAAGTAGCATTCAGTACCCACTCAAAGCAGAGAGAAAGGTGACTATCAGTACTCAAAGCGGAGGCAAAGGCCGCTTTCAGTAATCCCTGAAAGCTGAGGCCAAGGTGTCTTTCAGTACTCAGTCACAGCTGAGGCTAAGGTGGAGTTCAGTACTCAAAACTCAGGCAAATGCAGCTTTCAGTACTCAAAGCTGAGGGAAAAGCAGCTTTCAGTACTCAAAGCTGAGACAAAGGCGTCTTTCAGTGCTCACTCATAGCTGAGGCAAAGGCCGCTTTCAGTACTCATTGCAAGCTGAGGCAAAAGGCGGCTTTCAGTACTCCAAGCTGAGGCAAAGGGGGCTGTCAGTAAAGAAAGCTGAGGGAAAGGGAGCTTTCAGTACTCATTGAAAGCTGAGGCAAAGGCGGCTTTCAGTACTCAAAGTTGAGGCAAAGGTGTCTTTCAGTACTCATTCATAGCTGAGGCAAAGGTGGCTTTCATTAATCCCTCAAATCTGAGGCAAAAGTAGCATTAAGTAGTCACTCAAATCTGAGGCAAAGACAGCTTTCAGTCCTCACTCAAAGTTGTGTCACAGGCGGCTTTCAGTACTCACTCCAAGGTGAATCAAAGGTGGCTTTAGTAGTCAAGTTTGATGATAAGGCAGCTTTCAGTACCCAGTCAAAGCTGTTGAAAAGGCAGCTTTCAGGTTTTAAACTGAGGGGATGGCGGCTTTCAGTACTTACTCAACGGTTAGGCAAAGGCGGCATTAAGTAGTCACTCCAAGCCTAGGGAAAAGCGGCTTTCAGTACTCAAAGCTGAGGAAAAGGCGGCTTTCAGTATTCAAAGATGAGGTAAAAAAGGCTTTCAGTACTCACTCAAAGCTGAGGTAAAGGCAGCTTTCATTACTCACTCAAAGCTGAGGCAAAGGCGGCTTTCAGAAGTCAATCTGATGCAAAGTTGGATTTTAGTACACTCAGCTGGGTAACAGATAGTTTTCAGAACTTAAAGCTGAGGGTAAGAAGTCTTTCATTACTCAAAGCTGAGGCACAGGTGGCTTTCAGTACTCAAAGCTGAGGCAAAGGCGGCATTCAGTACTCAAAGGTGAGGCAAAGGTGGCTTTTAGTAGTCAAGTTTAATGCTAAGGCAGCTTTCAGTAGTCACTCAAAGCTGAGGCAAAATAGCATTCAGTATCCACTCAAAGCATAGAGAAATGTGAGTATCAGTACTCAAAGCGGAGGCAAAGGCCGCTTTCAGTAGTCCCTGAAAGCTGAGGCCAAGGTAGCTTTCAGTGCTCACTCAGAGCTGAGGCAAAGGTGGCTTTCAAGAGCCACACAAAGCTGAGACAAAGGCGTCTTTCAGGACACACTCAAAACTGAGTCAATGTCGGCTTTCAGTGCTCACTCATAGCTGAGGCAAAGGCGGCTTTCAGTACTCATTGCAAGCTGAGGCAAAAGGCGGCTTTCAGTACTCAAAGCTGAGGCAAATGCAGCTTTCAGAAGGAAAAGCTGATGCAAAGGCATCTTTCAGTACACACTCAGAGCTGAGGAAAAGGCAGCTTTCAAGAGTCACTCAAAGCTGAGGCAAAGGTGGCTTTCAGTCCTCACTCAAAGCTGAGGCAAAGGCTGCTTTCAGTAGTCACTCAAATCTGAGAGAAAGGTGGCTATCAGGACTCACAGTTGAAGCAAAGGCGGCTTTCAGTACTCAAAGCTGGGGCAAATGCAGCTGTCAGTACTCAAAGATGAGGCAAAGGCAGCTTTCCCTACTAACTCACAGCTGAGGCAAAGGTGGATTTCAGTACTCAAAGCTGAGGCAAAGGCGGCTTTCAGCAGTCACTCAATGCTGAGGGAAAGGCTGCTTTCAGTACTCACTTAAAGCTGAGGGAAAAGCAGCTTTCAGTACTCAAAGCCAAGGCAAAGGCAGCTTTCAATACCACTCAAACCAACACAAGGGCGGCATTCCGTAGTCAATGTAAGCTGAGGGTAAAGCAGCTTTCAGTACTCACAGCTGAGGCAAAGGTGGCTTTCAGTACTCACTCAAAGGTGAGGCAAAGGCGGCTTTCAGTACTCACTCAAAGCATAAGGAAGAGATGTCTTTCAGTACACAACGCTGAGGCAAATCTGTCTTTCAGTACTCAAAGCCGAGGCAGAGGCGGCTTTCCATACCACTCAAAGCTGACGCAAAGGCGTCTTCCATTAGTCAGTCAAAGCCGAGTGAAAAGCAGCTTTCAGTACTCAAAGATGAAGCAAAGGCGGACTTTATTACACTCAGCTGAGGAAAAGGCGGCTTTCAGGATTCAAAGTTGAGGTTAAGGTGGATTTCAGTACTCAAAGGTGAGGCTAGAGGTGGCTTTTAATAGTCAAGTTTGATGCTAAGGCAGCATTCAGTACTCACTCAAAGCTGAGGCAAAGGCGGCTTTCAGTACTCACTCAAAGCTGAGGCATAGGCAGCTTTCAGTAGTGAATCTGAGGCAAAGGTGGATTTCAGTACACTAAGCTGAGAAACAGGGTGGTTTCAGAACTCAAAGCTGAGGTTAAGGCGTCTTCCATTACTCAAACCTGAGGCAAGGGCGGCTTTCATTACTCACTCAAAGCTGAGTCAAAAGCAGCTTTCAGTACTCAATTCTGAGGCAAATGCAGCTTTCAGTACTCACTCAAAGCATAAGGAAGAGATGTCTTTCAATACGCAACGCTGAGGCAAATTTGTCTTTCAGTACTCAAAGCCAAGGCAGAGGCGGCTTTCCATACCACTCAAAGCTGACGCAAAGGTGTCTTCCATTAGTCAGTCAAACCTGAGTGAAAAGCAGCTTTCAGTACTCAAAGCTGAGGCAAAGTGGGATTTCAGTATACACAGCTGAAGCAAAGCCGGCTTTCAGTACTCAAAGCTGAGGGAAAGACGGAATTCAGTATTCAAAACTCACGCAAATGCGGCTTTCAGTACTCCCTCAAAGCTGAGGCAAAGCAGTCTTCCATTACTTAAAACTGTGGGAAAGGCGGCTGTCATTACAAAAAAGATGAGACAAAGGCGGTATTCAGTATTCAAAGTGAGGCACAGGCAGCTTTCAGTACTCACTCAAAGCTGAGGCAAAGGCGGCTTTCAGTCCTCAAATCTGAGGCATAGGCGTCTTTCAGTCCTCACTCAAAGTTGTGTCACAGGCAGCTTTCAGTACTCAAAGCTGTGGCAAAACCGTCTTCTAGTACTCGAAGCTGAGGGAAAGGCGGCTTTCAGTAGTCACTCAAACTGAGCCAAAGACGGCTTTCAGTATGCAAAGCTGAGGGAAAGGTGGCTTTCAGTCCTCAGTGCAGATGAAAACGTGGCTTTCAATACTCTCTCAGAGCTCAGGCAAATGCGGAATTCAGTACTCAAAACTCACGCAAATGCGGCTTTCAGTACTCACTCAAAGGTTAGGCAAAGGCGGCATTCAGTAGTCACTCCAAGCTGAGGGAAAAGCAGCTTTCAGTACTCAAAGCTGAGGAAAAGGCGGCTTTCAGTATTCAAAGATGAGGTAAACAAGGCTTTCAGTACTCACTCAAAGCTGAGGTAAAGGCAGCTTTCATTACTCACTCAAAGATGAGGCAAATGCTGCTTTCAGTACTCACTCAAAGCTGAGTCAAAGGCGGCTTTCAGTCCTCAAAGCAGATGAAAATGTGGCTTTCAGTACTCTCTCAAAGCTCAGGGAAACGCGGAATTCAGTACTCAAAACTCACACAAATGCGGCTTTCAGTACTCACTCAAAGTAGAGTCATAGGTGGCTTTCAGTACTCAAAGCTGAACCACAAGAGACTTTCAGTACTCAAACGTAGCGAAAGGCGGCTTTCAGTATGCAAAGCTGAAGGCAAGGTAGCTTTCAGTACTCTTAAAGGTGAGGCAAAGGGGGCATTCAATACTCACTCAAAGCTGCGGCAAAGGCTGCTTTCAGTACTCACTTAAAGCTGAGGCATAGGCAGCTTTCAGTAGTCAATCTGAGGCAAAGATGGATTTCAGTACTCAAACCTGAGGCAAGGGTGGCATTCAGTGCTCACTCAAAGGTGAGGCAAAAGCGGCTTTGAGTACTCAAAGATGAGGGAAAGGCAGCTTTCAGTACACAAAGCTGAGGCAAAGGCGGCTTTCAGTAGTCAATCTGAGGCAAAGGTGGATTTCAATACAATCAGCTGAGTAAGAGGTAGCTTTCAGAACTCAAAGCTGAAGTTAAAGGCATCTTTCATTACTCAAAGCTGAGGCAAAGGAGGCATTCAGTACTCACTCAAAGCTGAGACAAATGCGGCTCTCGGTACTCACTCACAGCTGAGGCAAAGGCGGCTCTCGGTACTCACTCACAGCTGAGGCAAAGGCAGCACTCATTACTCAAGCAAATCTGCGGTAAAGGTGGCTTTCAATACTCAAAGCTGAGGCAAAGGCGGCTCTCAGTACTCAAACCTGAGGTAAAGGCGGCTCTCAGTACTTAGTCAAATCTGATGCAAAGGCGGGTCTCAGTGCTCACTGAAAGCTGAGAAAAACGCGGACCGCAGTACACACTCAAAGCTGAAGTAAAGGCTGCTCTCAGTACTTACTCAAAGGTGAAGCAAAGGCTACTCTCAGTACTCAATCAAAGTTGAAGCAACGGTGGCTCTCAGTACTAAAAGCAGAGGCAAAAATGGCTCTCAGTACTCAAAGCTGAGGCAAAAGCGGCTGTCAGTACTCACTCAAAGCTGAGGCAAAGGCGGATCATGGTACTCACTGAAAGCTGAGACAAATGCGGATATCAGTACTCAAAGCAGAGGCACATGCGGCTCTCGGTACTCACTCAAAGCTAAAAGCAGAGGCCTCTCTCACTAGTCAAAGGTGAGGCAAGGGCGGGTCTCATATCTCAAAACTGAGGCAATGGCGGCTCTCAGTACTCAATCAAATCTGCGGTAAAAGTGGCTTTCAGTACTCAGTGTAGAGGAAAAGGCGTGTCTTGGTACTCACTCAAAGCGGAGGCAAATGCGGCTCTTGGTACTCACTCAAAGCTGAGGCAACGGAGGCCCTCAGTACTAAAAGCTGTGCTAAGGTGTCTCTCAGTACTCAATCAAATCAGCGGCAAATGCGGTATTCAGTACTCAAAGCTCAGTCAAAGGCGGCTCTCAGTACTAAAAGCAGAGGCAAAAACATCCCTCATTACTCAAACCTGAGGCAAAGGCAGCTCTCAGTACTCGAATCTGAGGCCAAGACAGCTCTCAGTGCTCACTCAACGCTGAGGCAAATGCTGCTTTCCATTCTCACTCAAAGCTGTGGAAAAGGCGGCTCTTAGTACTCACTCAAACCTGGGGCAAAAACGGATTTCAGTACTCACTCAAAATGGAGAAAATGCGGCTCTCATTACTCACTCAAAGCTGAGGCAAAGGGGTCTCTCAATACTCGATCAAAGCTGAGGCAAAGGCAACTCTCAGTACTCAAAGCTGAGGTAAAGGAGGCTATCAGTACTCCAAGCAGACGCAAATGCAGCTCTTGGTACTCACAGCTGAAGGAAAGGTGGCGCTCGGTACTCACAGCTGAGGCAAAGGCGGCTCTCAATGCTCAAAGCAGAGACAAAGGCAGATGATGGTACTCACTCAAAACTGAGACAATTACGGCTCTTGGTACACACAGCTAAGGCAAAGACAGCTCGCAGTACTCAAAGCTGAGGCAGAGGCGGCTCTCAGTACTCACACAAACCTGAGGCAAATGCAGCTCTCAGTACAAAATGCGGAGGAAAAGGCGGCTCTCAGTACTCACTCAAGGCTGAGGCAAAGGAGGCTATCTGTACTGAAAGGTGAAGCAAAGGCGGCTCTCGGTACTCATTCAAACCTGAGACAAATGCGGCTCTCGATACTCACACCTGAGGCAAACATGGCTCTCGTTACTCACTCAAAACTGAGACAAATGCATCTCTCGGTACTCACAGCTGAGTCAAATGTGGCTCTCGGTACTCACTCAAAGCTCAGGGAAAGGCTGCTCTCAGTACTCAAAGCGGAGGCAAAGGCCACTCTTAGTACTCAATCTGGAGGCAAAGGCAGTTCGCAGCACTCACTGAAAGCTCAGTCAAAGGCAGCTCTCATTATTCAAAGCTGAGGCAAATGGGGCTCTCAGTACTCAATCTGGAGGCAAAGGTGGCTCTCAGTACTCAATCAAAGCAGAGGGAAACGCGGCTCTCGGTACTCACAGCTGAGGCAAAGTCTGCTCTCAGTACTCACTCAAACCTGAGACAAATGCGTTTCTTGGTACTCACAGCTAAGTCAAATGTGGCTCTCGGTACTAACTCAAAACTGAGAAAAATGCGGCTCTCAGTACTCAAAGCTGAGACAAAGGAAGCTGTCGGTACTCACTCAAACCTGAGACAATTACGGCTCTCGGTACTGTCGCATTAAGGGGTGTAGCTGATTAACCGTTACAGGCCCGGTCGGATTCAGGGTACTGAACCAGTCGGACATTCACCAAAAACACATTAACCGTCTGGGGGTCCAGTCAGACATTCACCAAAAACGCATTAACGATCTGGGGGTCCGTTCAGACATTCACCAAAAATGCATTAACCATCTGGGGGTCTGGTTAGATTCAGAACACTGAACTATCACGGATAACTACCCTCACCCTAGTTGCACTTAATGAGAGCTATCACAATGCAATCAAGTATGGTTTATTACAGCAACAGATAATCAGGTTCTTTTGGATTGCCAGCAATAGTGACTGTCTGCAAAAGCAAGCTAGTATGCATGAAATACACAGGTGTTATAGGTGTTACAGATGTTACAGGTGTTACAGATGTTACAGGTGCGCAGCCTAGAAATAAACGCATTAAAAGGATTAAAGACTCTATAGAGATTTATAAGCAAGTATTCAGATCTCACCCAAAGGCGTCCCAATGGGGGGGGGGGGAAGAGAGGCTCAGCCCGTCGACTGATCCCAGGAGTCAGGAGGTCCTAAGGATGTTGTATTTCCTCGGGATGGTATCTCCCCTGACGGTGGTATCTTCCCTAACATCCCCTCTCTCTTGGGCCAATTTATATTATTTTCTATCTTTTAGGTTGAGCTTGAGTGGCTCTAGTCAAGCATATCTTAGTTATGATTGGTGTAAAGTTTTCCCGTCTCCGTTTAAAGTAATAGGCTCCGAGGAATTCAGAGCGCATGCTCAGTGAGGGGTGGTCGCACCTTGGAGGTGGGTAGCTTTTGGGATGGAGGTGTGTTTTGGTATTATAATGATATTATAATGAGCAAAAAGTACACTAGGGTACAGCATTTGTCAAAACACGACAGGTCTTTGGCTCAGGGTGGCAAAAAGTGCAGCTTTGTGCACAAGAACAATCGAGGCCCCACCTGATTACAGAGCCTAGCTGTGGTGTCTCCACTCCACTCTACGCTCCGTGATGTTCCTTAGGGCTAGCACACCAAATTTCCCCAGCGTGATAGCATCTAAGTTTGGGAGCCTAGGGAATGCTCAGATAAAGCAGTTATGCCCTACCCTGAAAGCCTCTTCAATGCTGTACCTTTTCCTTAAAAATGTGAATGTTAGTTTTATTTTCCTAGTTACTTCAGGCATTTACACCACAGGTACACACAGCTAAGGCAAAGACGGCTCGCAGTACTCAAAGCTGAGGCAAAAAGGCGGCTCGCAGTAGTCAAAGCAGAGGCAAAGGCGGCTCTCAGTACTCACTCAAACGTGAGGTAAAGGTTGCTCTCAGTAATCTAAACTGAGGCAGAGGCGGCTCCCAGTAGTCCTTCAAAGCAGAGGCAAAGGCAGCTCTCAGTACTCACTCAAACGTGAGGTAAAGGTCGCTCTCAGTAATCTAAACTGAGGCAGAGGCGGCTCCCAGTAGTCACTGAAAGCTCAGTTAAAGGCTGCTCTCAGTACTCACTCAAAGCTGTGCAAAGGCGGCTCTCAGTATTCAATCTGGAGGCAAAGGTGGCTCGCAGTACTCAATCTGGACACAAAGGCCGATCACAGTGATCACTCAAAGCTGATGCAAAGGCGGCTCTCAATGCTCAAAGCAGAGACAAAGGCAGATGTTGGTACTCTCTCAAAACTGAGACAATTACGGCTCTCGGTACACACAGCTAAGTCAAAGACGGCTCTCAGTACTCAAAGCTGAGGCAGAGGCGGCTCTCAGTACTCAAAGCTGAGGTAAAGGTGGCTCTCAGTACTCAAAGATGAGTTAAAGGCAGCTGCCAGTACTCAAAGCTGAGTCAAATGCGGCTCTCAGTGCTCACTCAGCGCTGAAGCAAAGGCGGCTCTCAGTACTAAAAGCTAAGGGAAATGCGGCTCTCAATACTCACTCAAAGCTGAGGCAAGGGAGGCTCTCCGTACTAAAAGCTGAGGCAAAAGCGGCTCACAGCACTCACTGAAAGCTGTGTCAAAGGCGGCTCGGAGTGCTCAAAGCAGAGGCAAAGGCAGCTCTCAATACTCAAATCTGAGGCAAAAGCGGCTCTCAGTAGTCAAAGTTGAGGCAAAGGCCGCTCTTGGTACTCACTCAAACCTGAGGTAAATGTTGCTCTCAGTAATCTAAACTGAGTCAAAGGCGGCTCCCAGTAGTCCTTCAAAGCTGAAGCAATGGCGGATCTCAGTAGTCACTGAAAGCTCAGTTAAAGGCTGCTCTCAGTACTCACTCAAAACTGAGACAATTGCGGTTCTCGGTTCTCACAGCTAAGGCAAAGGCAGCTCTCAGTACTCATTCAAAGCTGTACAAATTCAGCTCTCAGTACTCAATCTGGAGGCAAAGGCGGCTTGCAGTACTCAATCTGGACACAAAGGCTGATCACAGTGATCACTCAAAGCTGACGCAAAGGCGGCTCTCAATGCTCAAAGCAGAGACAAAGGCAGATGTTGGTACTCACTCAAAACTGAGACAATTACGGCTCTCAGTACACACAGCTTAGGCAAAGACTACTCGCAGTATTCAAAGCTGAGGCAAAGGCGGTGCTCAGTACTCAAAGCTGAAGACAAAGGCCGCTCTTGGTACTCAGTCAAAGCTGAGGGAAAGGCAGCTGTCAGTACTCAAAGATGAGGCAAATGCGGCTCTCAGTACTCACTCAAAGCTGAGGCAAGGGATGCTCTCCGTACTAAAAGGTGAGGCAAAAGCGGATCTCAGTGCTCACTCAGCGCTGAAGCAAAGGCTGCTGTCGGTACTCACTCAAAACAGAAAAATGCGGCTTTCGGTACTGAAAGCGGAGGTCAAGGTGGGTCTCGGTACTCAAACCTCAGGCAAACGCTGCTCTCAGCACTCAAAGCTGAGGGAAAGGCCGCTCTTGTTACTCACTCAAACCTGTGATATATGTGGCTCTCAGTATTCAAACTGAGGCAAAGGCGGCTTCCCAGTACAAAATGCGGAGGAAAAGGCAGCTGTCAGTACTCAAAGCTGAGGAAAAAACAGCTCTCAGTACTCACTCAAAGCTGAGGCAAGGGAGGTTCTCAGTACTAAAAACTGAGGCAAAAGCGGCTCTCAGTGCTCACTCAAAGATGAGGCAAGGGAGGCTCTCCGTACTACAAGCTGAGGCAAAAGCAGCTCTCAGTGCTCAATCAGCGCTGAAGCAATTGCGTCTCTCCGTTCTCACTGAAAGCTAAGGGAAATGCGGCTCTCAGTACTCACTCAAAGCAGAGAAAAGGCAGCTCTCAGTACTTACTCAAAGCTGAGACAAAGGCGGCTCTCAGTACTCACACAAACCTGAGGCAAATGCAGCTCTCAGTACAAAATGCGGAGGAAAAGGCGGTTCTCAGTACTCACTCAAGGTTGAGGTAAAGGAGGCTATCTGTACTGAAAGGAGAAGCAAAGGCGGCTCTTGGTACTCACTCAAAGCAGAAGGGAAATGCGTCTCTCGGTACTCAGAACTGAGGCAAAGTTGGCTCTCAGTACTCACTCAAACCTGAGACAAATGCGTCTCTCGGTACTCACAACTCTAGGCAGATGTGGCTCTCGTTACTCACTCAAAACTGACAAATGCATCTCTCGGTACTCACAGCTGAGTCAAATGTGGCTCTCAGAACTAACTCAAAGCTCAAGGAAAGGCTGCTCTCAGTAGTCAAAGCTGAGGCAAAGGTGGCACTCAGTGCTCACTCACTGGTAAGGCAAAGGCTGCTCTCCGTTCTCAATGAAAGCTGTGAAAAAGGAAGCTCTAAGTACTCACTCAAAGCTGAGGTAAAGGCGGCTCTCAGTACTCAAAGCTGAGGCAAAGGCCACTCAGTACTCAATCTGGTGGCAAAGGCAGCTCGCAGCACTCACTGAAAGCTGAGTCAAATGTGGCTCTCAGTACTTAAAGCTGACGCAAAGGCGGCTCTCAGTACAAAATGCGGAGGCAAAGGCTGCTCTCAGTACAAAATGCGGAGGCAAAGGCGGCTCTCAGTACTCAATCAAAGCTGAGGCAAAGGCAGATCTCGGTACTTACTCAAAGCTGAAACAAAGATTGCTCTAAGTACTCAAAGCTGAGGCAAAGACAATTTTCGGTACTCAAAACAGAGGCAAATGTGGCTCTCAGTACTCAAAACAGGGGGAAAGGCGACTCTCAGTACTTATTCAAAACTGAGACAAATGCGTCTCTCAGTAATCACTCAAAGGTGAGCCAACGGAGTCTCTCAGTTCTCACTCAAATCTGAGGCAAAGGCCGATCGCAGTACCCACTAAAAGCTGCAGCAAAGCTGGCTCGCAGTACTCACTAAAAGCTGAAGCAAAGGCTGCTCTCAGTACTCACTCAAAACTGAGACAAACGCGGATCTCGGGACTCACAGCTTAGGCAAAGGCGGCTCTCAGTACTCTATCTGGAAGCAAAGGCAGCTCACAGTACTCAATCTGGAGGCAAAGGTGGCTCTCAGTACTCAGTCTGTTGCAGGAAGCACGGCCGAAAGCACGCAGACCACAGTAGAGTCAGATCATGCTCCATTTTATTGCCTGAATAGCCTAACTTTTATAGTGAACTTAACAGGGGCGGACAGTGCCCCACACAAGACCATTGGTCAAAAGCACTCAGACAAACAACTACAAGAAAACAACCCCACCTGCAAGAAAACAACCCCCTTGTGATTAGCAGTCACATAGACCTTGTCCTTGAAGCCAGCTACTGGTAACAGTATTTTTCTGAATTCCTCAATTGGGCGATGTGGGAATGCTGTCATGGGAACTTCTCATAGTTTCCCTGGTAGCTTGGTTTGCTCAGCTACAGCAAGCCATGGGATTTTTGCTGTTTCAAAAAATCCCTCAACACTCAGTCAATGAAGAGTGAAAGGTGGCTCTCTGAACACATATCTGAGTCAAAGGTGGCTCTCAGTACTCAATCAAAGCTGAAGCAAAGTCAGATCTCGGTACTCAAAACTGAGGCAAGGGAGATCTCTGTACTCACTCAAAGCTGAGGAAAAGGCGACTCTCAGTACTCACTCAAAGCAGAGGGAAATGCGTCTCTCGGTACTCACAGCTAAGTCAAATGTGGCTCTCGGTACTCACTCAAAACAGAAAAATGCGTCTCTCAGTACTCAAAGCTGAGACAAAGGAATCTGTCGGTACTCACTCAAACCTGAGACAATTACAGCTCTCGGTACACACAGCTAAGGCAAAGACAGCTCGCAGTACTCAAAGCTGAGGCAAAGGTCGTTCTCAGTAATCAAAACTGAGGCAAAGGCGACTCCCAGTACAAAATGCAGAGGAAAAGGCGGCTCTCAGTACTCACTCAAGGTCGAGGCAAAGGAGGCTATCTGTACTGAAAGGAGAAGCAAAGGCAGCTCTTGGTACTCGCTCAAAGCAGAGGGAAATGCGTCTCTCGGTACTCAGAACTGAGGCAAAGTTGGCTCTCGTTACTCTCTCAAATCTGAGACAAATGCGTCTCTCGGTACTCACAGCTGAGTCAAACGTGGCTCTCAGAACTCACTCAAACCTGAGACAATTACGGCTCTCGGTACACACAGCTAAGGCAAAGACGGCTCGCAGTACTTAAAGCTGAGGCAAAGGTCGTTCTCAGTAATCAAAACTGAGGCAAAGGTGACTCCCAGTACAAAATGCAGAGGAAAAGGCGGCTCTCAGTACTCAAATCTGAGGCAAAAGCGGCTCTCAGTAGTCAAAGTTGAGGCAAAGGCTGCTCTTGGTTCTCACTCAAACGTGAGGTAAAGGTCACTCTTAGTAATCTAAACTGAGGCAAAAGTGGCTCACAGTAGTCCTTCAAAGCTGAGGTGTTGGGAATTGGTACAAAGGGCGTGGACATGAGTCCGTGGAACAGTTGTTCGATCTGAGCTTGTTTTAAGCAACCAGGATTAGGCCTCAGCAAACCCCATGGCTTGCTGTAGCTGAGCAAACCAAGCTACCAGGGCAACTATGAGAAGTTCCCACAAAAGTGTTCCCACATCGCCCAATTGAGGAATTCAGAAAAATATTGTTACCGGTAGCTGGCTTCAAGGACAAGGTCTATGTGACTGCTAATCACAAGGGGGTTGTTTTCTTGCAGGTGGGGTTGTTTTCTTGTAGTTGTTTGTCTGAGTGCTTTTGACCAATGGTCTTGTGTGGGGCACTGTCCGCCCCTGTTAAGTTCACTATAAAAGTAGGCTATCCGGACAATAAAGAGGAACTATGCTTTACCACTCATATTGAGTCGGCTGCATTTGTTCCTTCTGCCGCACTCTAACAAATGGCGTCCGAACAGGCTGCGATCTGAACAGGAGAGACCTGAACAGCCTGACACCAGCGGCGCCGGGACATCGGAGCGGCGCTGGGAGACCCGAGGGACATCGGAGCGGCACCGGGACATCAGAGCGGCGCTGGGAGACCCGAGCCACACGGAAAGCCTACCACCGCACGGAGAGAGCACTGACTGACTCTGCAGGGCTATGGCCAACTATGAGAGACACGGACAGACCTGGCGGACGCCGGAACACCTGAGAGACATTGAGAAACTCCGAGCACCGACCCGGACAAAGGACCCACGGTGAGACGCGGGGAAGGGAAACTGTGGGGGTACGTGGGAAAATGAGCCGCGGAGGGACGCGGGAAAAGGAGCCACGCAGGGAAGCCACGGAAAACGCGGGAGATTGAAGTGGTCACGGTGCGATGCGGGACATCTGGGATCGAGGTGCTGCGGGAGACCAGGGGCGTCAGTGGACAACGGCAGCCAACCCTCACCGTGTGGCGACTCGGCGCATGGCGGAGGTACGGAGATCAGGACCCTGCAGTCTGTCTGACGCAACCATGGAGGCAGCGCTGGCTGTGCTGCTTCACTCTAGCATTCTTTTTATAAGCTGGCTGTGCTGCGTCACTCTAGCATTCCTTTTATTATAAGAGGTTTATCTTGCAATGCAAAAAAGACTATTCGTCCCCAGATCGGTGTTAACTATGTTTCTGGATAACATTTCGTGGGGTTGCCACATTCTACAGATTACTAATGACGACTTAGCTTTATTGCAGGGCAGGAGTGCAGAGACACAGATTACACTGCCAAATGACCACTGGCAGGCTCTTTCACAAACTGCTTCTAAGGTTGCAGCTGGCACTGCCTGCAGCCGTATAGCAGACGTTACACTCTCTTTCCTAACTAGTAATCATGTGTCTCATCCATTTGTGGTGAATGGTCAGTGGCAAAAAGAAAAGGGGGAGAGTAAGGGGCGACAAAGACAGAAACGGTACCAGGAGGATGCCACTGACACTAACAGCATGGGTAATAGGAGTAGTATAAGTGACACAGGTGACGGGGCGGGGCGGCGGCGGGCGCTGCCGGGCTGCGGGGCACTCTGCCTGCTGCTTGCCCTCGCCTACCTGTGCACTGCTGCTGAGCTGTGTCATATGAGAACATGCCAGGTAAATGAAATCAGCTGTGGTCCTCAGTCAACCCAGTGTATCCCAGTGTCCTGGAAATGTGATGGTGAAAAAGACTGTGACAGAGATCCTGATTGCAAGGATGGAAGTGATGAAATCAACTGCCCTTCTTGGACCTTCAGGCCAGACCAGTTCAGATGTGAAGATGGGAACTGTGTCCATGGGAGTAGGCAGTGCAGTGGTGTGAGAGACTGTCTGGATGGCACTGATGAAGCAAACTGTAACAATGTAATTCAGTGCTCTGGACCTGGTAAATTCAAGTGCAGAAGTGGAGAATGCATAGATATCAATAAAGTGTGTAACCAGCAGAGAGACTGCAAGGACTGGGGTGATGAGCCCCTGAAGGAATGCATCATAAATGAATGTGACTGTCCAGCTGGGTTTGAGTTTGTAGACAAGAGAAACTGTGGAGATATTGATGAACGCCAAAACCCTGGTAGCTGTAGTCAAATCTGTATCAACCTGAAAAGTGGCTACAAATGTGAATGTAGCCATGGCTATCAGAGGAATCCTGCTACAGGAACCTGGAAAGGGCCATACGGGTACAAAAATACAAATAACACCCGTGTTTACAATGACACTGCTAAGCAGGGTTTAGGGGCTTATGGCATGGAGACAAGGGGTAACAACTACAGTGTTTGGAACAATTGTACAGCTTTGGCCTTACCTCCTGATGTTTTTCTGATTTGTGGGGATAGGGCCTGGCAAGGTATCTCTGCAAATGCTATCAGATGTCCATGTTACTTAGATAAACTCATTGTATTTGCTCCTAGCTTGTTACAGTTGCGTGAGATCACCAGACATAAATGGGCATTGCTTGCACCGGATTGCAATGATAATGTTGAATTGTGTGGGGTTGCAGCTAGAGCGGCATTGGCAATTTTAGTGCCTGGAGTGGCACCTCCGGCCACACGTAACAACTTAGAAAAATTGGTATGCTGGGCCGAGAAGCAAGCCTATGCCTCGACAGAGATACTTGAAGAGACACTGCTCGGCTGCGGGGATCGGCTGCGGCGTGGACGCCCCTAGGTGCACCCTGAGCGTTTTGCTCGGAGGGGACTCCACTCTCAGCTGCTCACCGCAGGAGGAAAGATCTCCTGAAGCTGCAGACAAACTGCATGTTTTCAGCTGCTGGAGGGATGCTAACCGGAGTATTAATAATCGTATGTGTTTTTAATTGTCGCAGTACACGAAGAACATAGAGACAATACTTGTTTGTTTGGTTATCGTTCTGAATTGTATTCTTGTGGTGTGAATGAGCTACAGAGCTACAGGCTGGGAGAGGAATGGTTGGAAAGCTGCCAGGCAGAGAAGGACCTGGGAGTGATGGTGGACAGTCGGCTGAATATGAGCCAGCAGTGTGCTCAGGTGGCCAAGAAGGCCAACGGCATCCTGGCTTGTATTAGGAACAGCGTGACCAGCAGGGCTAGGGAGGTGATCGTCCCCCTGTACTCAGCTCTGGTGAGGCCGCACCTCGAGTACTGTGTTCAGTTTTGGGCCCCTCGCTACAAGAAGGACATCGAGGTGCTTGAGCGGGTGCAGAGAAGGGCGACGAAGCTGGTGAGGGGCCTGGAGAACAAGTCCTACGAGGAGCGGCTGAGGGAGCTGGGCTTGTTCAGCCTGGAGAAAAGGAGGCTCAGGGGCGACCTTATCGCTCTTTTTAGGTACCTCAAGGGAGGCTGTAGCGAGGTGGGGGTTGGCCTGTTCTCCCACGTGCCTGGTGACAGGACGAGGGGGAATGGGTTTAAGTTGAGCCAGGGGAGTTTTAGGCTAGATGTTAGGAAGAACTTCTTCACTGAAAGGGTTGTGAGGCATTGGAACAGGCTGCCCAGGGAAGTGGTGGAGTCACCATCCCTGGAAGTCTTCAAAAGACGTTTAGATGTAGAGCTTAGGGATATGGTTTAGTGGAGGGCTGTTAGCGTTAGGTTGGAGGTTGGACTCGATGACCTTGAGGTCTCTTCCAACCTAGAAAATTCTGTGATTCTGTGATTCTGTGAATGAGATGTGTTGGAGGCCTCTGTGTGCGATTGTGCTATGTGAGTGAGAGCGCGCTTTTGCCATAGTGCAGGATATTGCCATGGTGCAGGCTGAGGATTTTGCCATAGTGCAGGATATTGCCATAGTGCAGGCTGAGGTTTCCCGGGATATTGCCATAGTGCAGGCTGATATTGCCATAGTGCAGGCTGAGGTTTCCCGGGATATTGCCATAGTGCAGGCTGATATTGCCATAGTGCAGGCTGAGGTTTCCCAGGATATTGCCATAGTGCAGGCTGATATTGCCATAGTGCAGGCTGATCATAGGAAAATAGTGCCGGCAGGAATCATAGGAGGACGAAGTAGCCCTAGACTTATTACAGCGCTTTTTAGAAAAACGGGGAGTCGACTGCAAGCAACTTGCGGGACTAGTTGCGATCGGTC
The DNA here is from genome assembly GCF_009819795.1 of Aythya fuligula. Lineage (NCBI taxonomy): Eukaryota > Metazoa > Chordata > Aves > Anseriformes > Anatidae > Aythya > Aythya fuligula. Next base: position 9,075,744 of record NC_045594.1, read on the forward strand.
GAGCAAAATCATGTTTCATAAGTACAGAGTCATTGTTTGAAGTAGCCGCTTGGAGAAATTTAGGGGATGTACTCTGGGATATGGTAATAGACGATGACAAGGTAGCAAAGAAATTGATGAAACCGTGGAGAGAAGTGATAAATACGATAAAACAATATCAGGTAGAAAGGAACTTGGCAGCGGTAGCATCTGACAGATTGAGTGGAGGAAAGGGTGAGTCAGGTTCTGAGAGTGGGGCGTCGGCAGCAGGTGCCGGGGAAGACAGCACCTTGCTTTTTAGTACGAGCAAGGTTCCCGGTCCTCCGTGCTGGCACTCTGTAACGGTTACACAGAGGAAAGAGGCTGTTTCGCCGGAGGGAGATCGAGCTACGGAAGACTTAAGCAAAGGGAAGGAAGAATGTGTCAGTGGGCAAGAATATCGTAAGACTAAGGATAGGGAAGATGAAAGAGGAGAGAGAAGGATAATGGGGAGAGTTAATTGGCGGAGAATCATGGGCGAAGCTGTGGAGGAAAAACAATTAAGAGCATTTACAGACATCTGTCAGGATCCCATGGCATTCCCGGTGATGTACGAAGGGGACAGCCAGGGAAACATGCAAGGGATGGGTGTGAGGACTTTAAGGGAATGTACTGTTTAAATCTTTTTGATCATAATGAGTCAATTCACAAATCCATTACTTTCCTGAAAGAGCACATGAGAAAGATTCAATATGGTATCCTTTCAATCAATGGTTCACTGATTTGTTTGAAACAATGCCTAGATGGTTACTGGGATTAGTCAAAGAGGGATAAAGGATTCTGTTTGCTGTGGTGTCACTCATCAATGCATGTGGTAAATGTGGTTAAAGGGTCTATTGCAAAGTGTTTTCATGCTCTTGATTATAGTAATTGTAGTGTTATTAGGTTTAAGTTGTGTTATGTCGTGTATTCGACATCTGATGGAAAAAACCTTCGGCCAAGTACTGCTCGTACAAAAAGAAAAAGGGGGAATTGTTGGGAATTGGCACAAAGGGCGTGGACATGAGTCCGTGGAACAGTTGTTCGATCTGAGCTTGTTTTAAGCAACCAGGATTAGGCCTCAGCAAACCCCATGGCTTGCTGTAGCTGAGCAAACCAAGCTACCAGGGCAACTATGAGAAATTCCCACAAAAGTGTTCCCACATCGCCCAATTGAGGAATTCAGAAAAATATTGTTACCTGTAGCTGGCTTCAAGGACAAGGTCTATGTGACTGCTAATCACAAGGGGGTTATTTTCTTGCAGGTGGGGTTGTTTTCTTGTAGATGTTTGTCTGAGTGCTTTTGACCAATAATCTTGTGTGAAACACTGTTCGCCCCTGTTAAGTTCACTATAAAAGTAGGCTATCCGGACAATAAAGAGGAACTATGCTTTACCACTCATATTGAGTCGGCTGCATTTGTTCCTTCTGCCGCACTCTAACACTGAGGCAATGGCGGCTCTCAGTAGTCACTGAAAGCTCAGTTAAAGGCTGCTCTCAGTACTCACTCAAAACTGAGACAAATGCATCTCTCAGTACTCAAACCAGAGACAAAGGCAGCAATTGATACTCACTCAAAACTGAGACAATTGTGGCTCTCGGTTCTCACAGCTAAGGCAAAGGCGGCTCTCAGTACTCACTCAAAGCTGTGCAAAGGCGGCTCTCAGTATTCAATCTGGAGGCAAAGGCGGCTCACAGTACTCAATCTGGACACAAAGGCCGATCACAGTGATCACTCAAAGCTGATGCAAAGGCAGTTCTCAATGCTCAAAGCAGAAACAAAGGCAGCTGTTGGTACTCACTCAAAACTGAGACAATTATGGCTCAGTACACACAGCTTAGGCAAAGACGACTCGCAGTATTCAAAGCTGAGGCAAAGGCGGCACTCAGTACTCAATCAAAGCTGAAGCAAAGTCAGATCTTGGTACTCAAAACTGAGGCAAGGCAGATCTCTGTACTCACTCAAAACTGAGGAAAAGGCGGCTCTCAGTACTCACTCAAAGCAGAGGGAAACGCAGCACTCAGTACTCAATGCTGAGACAAAGGAAACTGTAGGTACTCACTCAAACATGAGACAATTACGGCCCTCAGTACACACAGCTAAGGCAAATGTTGGGAATTGGCATAATTGTTCGATCTAAGCTTGCTTTAAGCAACCAGGGTAGGCCTTAGAAATCTCAGGGCCTGCTGTAGCTGAGCAAACCAGGCTGCCAGAGTAACTGTGAGAAGCTCCCACGGCAATGACTCCCACATCACCCAATTAAGGAACTCAGAAAATATTGTTATCAGCAGCTGGCCTCAAGGACTAGGCCTACGTGACCGTTAAGCACAAAGGGGGTTGTTTTCCTAACTTCTAATCAAAAGGGGGGTTCTTTTCTTGCAGGTGGTGTTATTTTCTTAACAGTTTGTCTGGGTGCTTTTGACCAATAATCTTGTGTGAAACACTGTCCACCCCTGTAAAATTCACTATAAAAGTTGGGCTATTCGGGCAATAAAATGGTGAAGCATGATCTGACTCTGCTCGTGTCTGTCGTGCTTTCGTCCGTGCTTCGCAACAAATGGCGCCCGAACAGGCTGAGACCTGAACTGGACCTGAACAGGACATCGCAGCTGGAGACCTGAACAGGACCTGAACAGGACATCGCAGCTGGAGACCTGAACAGGGCCTGAACAGGACATCGCAGCGGGAGACCTGAACAGGGCCTGAACAGGACATCGCAGCGGGACAGACATCGCACCGGAGCAGGACATCGCAGCACCGGAGCAGACATCGCAGCCGAGCACGGACATCGCAGCGGTTCCGGGGCGAACATCGCAGCGCAGCGGGACACCAGCGCAGCGGGACACCAGCGGCGCCGGCACATCCGAACGCAGGTAGAGCAGGAGACCAGCGGCGTTGGGACCAGCGGCGCCGGGCGCCGGGACATCGGCGCGGCGCCGGGACCAGTGCCGCCGGGGACCAGCGGCGCCGCGACATCACAGCGCCGAGACTGAGACATCGGAGCGGCGCGGGACATCGGAGTGGACATCGGAGCGGACATCGCACCGGCGCTGCACCTGACCAGACACCGAGCCGCAAACACTGTACCAAGGACTCACGGTAAGACACGGGGAAAGGAAACCGTGGGGAGCGTGGGAAAAGATCCGCGGGGAAGCGCGGGAAACGGAACCGCGCAGGGACGCGGGAAAAGGAGCCGCGGAAAACGCGGGACATTGAAATAATCGCGGTGCGATGCGGGACATCCGAGATGGAGTTGCTACGGGAGACCAGAGGCGTCAGTGGACAACGGTAGTCGACTCTCACCGTGTGGCGAGTCGGCACAGAGCAGAGGGACGGACATCAGGACCCTGCAGCCTGTCTGACGTAACCATGGAGGCAGCAGCGGCTGTGCAGCTTCTCTCTAGCATTCCTTTTCTAAGAGGTTTACCTTGCAATGCAAAAAAGACTATTCGTCCCCAGATCGGTGTTATAACTATGTTTCTGGATAACATTCCGTGGGGTTGCCACATTCTACAGACTATTAATGACGAATTAGCTCTATTGCGGGGCAGGAGTGCAGAGACGCAGATTACACTGCCAAATGACCACCGGCAGGCTGTTTCACAAACAGCTTCTAAGGTTGCAGCCGGCACTGCCTGCAGCCGTATAGCAGACGTTACACTCTCTTTCCTAACTAGTAATCATGTGTCTCATCCATTTGTGGTGAATGGTCAGTGGCAAAAAGAAAAGGGGGAGAGTAAGGGGCGACAAAGACAGAAATGGAACCAGGAGGATGCCACTGACACTAACAGCAGGGGTAATAGGAGTAGTATAAGTGACACAGGTGTGGGGCGGTGGCGGGCGCTGCCGCGCTGCGGGGCGCTCTGCCTGCTGCTCGCCCTCGCCGGCCTGTGCACTGCTGCCGACAGTGCTAGAACAAAATGTGAAGACTGCTCAGATGGCAGTGATGAGAGTGCTTGTGTGAAGAACATGTGTGCTGAATCTGACTTTGTGTGCAACAGTGGTCAGTGTGCGCCAAACAGACGGCAGTGTGATGGGGATCTGGACTGTGAAGATGGGTCTGACGAAAGTGCTGAGCTGTGTCATATGAGAGCATGCCGGGTAACTGAAATCAGCTGTGGTCCTCAGTCAACCCAGTGTATCCCAGTGTCCTGGAAAGGTGATGGTGAAAAAGACTGTGACAGAGATCCTGATTGCAAGGATGGAAGTGATGAAATTAACTGCCTTTCTCAGACCTGCAGGCCAGACCAGTTCAGATGTGAAGATGGGAACTGTGTCCATGGGAGTAGGCAGTGCAGTGGTGTGAGAGACTGTCTGGATGGCACTGATGAAGCAAACTGTAACAATGTTATTCAGTGCTCTGGACCTGGCAAATTCAAGTGCAGAAGTGGAGAATGCATAGATATCAATAAAGTGTGTAACCAGCAGAGAGACTGCAAGGACTGGGGTGATGAGCCCCTGAAGGAATGCATCATAAATGAATGTGACTGTCCAGCTGGGTTTGAGTTTGTAGACAAGAGAAACTGTGGAGACATTGATGAATGCCAAAACCCTGGTAGCTGTAGTCAAATCTGTATCAGCCTGAAAGGTGGCTACAAATGTGAATGTAGCCATGGCTATCAGATGGATCCTGCTACAGGAACCTGGAAAGGGCCATACGGGTACAGAAATACAAATAACACCTGTGATTACAATGACGCTGCTAAGCAGGGTTTAGGGGCTTATAGCATGGAGACAAGGGGTAACAACTACAGTGTTTGGAACAATTGTACAGCTTTGGCCTTACCTCCTGATGTTTTTCTGATTTGTGGTGATAGGGCCTGGCAAGGTATTGCTGCAAATGCTATCAGATGTCCATGTTACTTAGATAAACTCATTGTATTTGCTCCTAGCTTGTTACAGTTGTGTGAGATCACCAGACATAAATGGGCATTGCTTGCACCGGATTGCAATGATAATGTTGAATTGTGTGGGGTTGCAGCTAGAGCGGCATTGGCAATTTTAGTGCCTGGAGTGGCATCTGCAGCCGCACGTAACAACTGCTTGGCTGTGGGGATCGGCTGTGGTGTGGACGCCCCTAGGTGCACCCTGAGCGTTTTGTTCGGAGGGGACTCCACTCTCAGCTGCTCACCGCAGGAGCAGACAAAGATCTCCTGAAGCTGCAGACAAACAGCATGTTTTCAGCTGCTGGAGGGATACTAACTGGAGTGTTAATAATTGTGTGTGTTATTCTTAAATGTCCAGGTATTTTGTGTTGAAAGTATTTGTGTAAGGGTAAGGTTTTAAAACAAAGTGTTGCAAGTCATTTCACGAGGAACACAATGAGAGACAATACTTGTTTGTTTGCTTATCATTCTAAATTATGTTCTTGTGGTATGATTGAGAGTGAGATGTGCCAGAGGCCTCTGGGTGTGCGATTGTGCTCTGTATGTGTGATTGTGCTGTGTACTGTGTGAGTGAGAGAGCGCTTTTGCCATAGTGCAGGTTTGCCTTAGTGCAGGTTTGCCATAGTGCAGGTTATTGCCTTAGTGCAGGTTTGCCACAGTGCGGGTTATTGCCTTAGTGCAGGTTATTGCCATAGTGCAGGATTCCGGAATATAACCATAGTACAGGTTATTGTTGCCATAGTGCAGGATTCCGGAATATAGCCTTAGTACAGGTTATTGTTGCCACAGTGCAGGATCCCGGGATATAACCATAGGGCAGGCTAAAAGCATAGGAAATTGGTGCCGGCAAAAATCAGAAGAAATGGATTTATTACAACGCTGTTAGAAAAACGGGGAGTCAATTTTAAGCAACTAGCAGGGCTAGTTGTGATCGGTTGAGCAAAATCAAGTTTCACTAGTACGGAGTCATTGTTTGAAGTAGCCACTTGGAGAAATTTAAGGGAATGTACTGTTTAGACCTTCTCAACTCACAAATTCATTACTTTCCTGAAAGAGCACATGAGAAAGAGTCAATATGGTATCAATCCTTTCAATCAATGGTTCACTGATTTGTTTGAAACAATGCATAGATGGTTACTGGGATTAGTCAAAGGGGGATTAAGGATTCTGTTCATTGTGGTGTCAATCATCATTACACATAGTATTATGTTAAATGTGGTTAAAGGGTTACTTGCAAAATGTTATAGGGATTTTGAAGTGGTGCCGGGAACAGGTACCCAGTGGATCACTGCAAAGTGGACTGAAGCAGTTTTAGAATCTGCACACGCTGAAGACGACCATGAAGAGGTTCCTGATAATCATTCTGACAATGACGTGGGCTGTGACACCCTTTGATCACCATCAAGTGATTAGGTTTAAGTGTGTTACTATTAGATTGTGTTACCATTAAGTGCTTACAGTAATTGTAGTGTTATTAGGATTAAGTTATATAGTTGTGTTATGTTATGTATTTGACATCTGCTGTAAAACCAAGTACTGCTTGTACAAAAAGAAAAGGGGGGAATTGTTGGGAATTGGCATAATTGTTCGATCTAAGCTTGCTTTAAGCAACCAGGGTAGGCCTTAGAAATCTCAGGGCCTGCTGTAGCTGAGCAAACCAGGCTGCCAGAGTAACTGTGAGAAGCTCCCACGGCAATGACTCCCACATCACCCAATTAAGGAACTCAGAAAATATTGTTATCAGCAGCTGGCCTCAAGGACTAGGCCTACGTGACCGTTAAGCACAAAGGGGGTTGTTTTCCTAACTTCTAATCAAAAGGGGGGTTCTTTTCTTGCAGGTGGTGTTATTTTCTTAACAGTTTGTCTGGGTGCTTTTGACCAATAATCTTGTGTGAAACACTGTCCACCCCTGTAAAATTCACTATAAAAGTTGGGCTATTCGGGCAATAAAATGGTGAAGCATGATCTGACTCTGCTCGTGTCTGTCGTGCTTTCGTCCGTGCTTCGCAACAGGCAAAGACGGCTCAAAGCTGAGGCAAATGTGGCTCTCAGTACTCACTCAAAGCTGAGGCAAGGGAGGCTCTCCGTACTAAAAGCTGAGGCAAAAGCCGCTCTCAGTGCTCACTCAGCGCTAAAGCAAAGGCGGCTCTCCGTTCTCACTGAAAGCTAAGGCAAATGAGGGTCTCAGTACTCACTCAAAGCTCAAGCAAAGGCTGCTGTCAGTACTCACTCAAAACAGACAAATGCGTCTCTCGGTACTCAAAGCGGAGGCCAAGGTGGGTCTCGGTACTCAAACCTCAGGCAAACGCTGCTCTCAGTACTCAAAGCAGAGGCAAAGGTGAGTCTCGGTACTAAAAGTGGAGGCAAAGGCAGCTCTCACTACTCAAAGCTGAGGCAAAGGCCGCTCTTGGTACTCTCTCAGACCTGAGATATATGTGGCTCTCAGTATTCAAACTGAGGCAAAGGTGGCTCCCAGTACAAAATGTGGAGGAAAAGGCAGCTGCCATTACTCAAGGCTGAGGCAAAACCAGCTCTCAGTACTCACTCAAAGCTGAGTCAAAGGTGGCTCTCAGTACTCAAACCTGAGGAAAAGGCGGCTCGCAGTACTCAATCTGGAGGCAAAGGCGGCACGCAGTGCTCACTCAAAGATGAGTCAAAGGCAGATCTCGGTACTCAAAGCTGAGGCAAAGGCAGTTCTCGGTACTCAAAACAGAGGCAAAGGTGGCTCTCAGTACTCAAAACAGAGGGAAAGGTGACTCTCAGTACTCATTCAAAGCTGAGACAAATAGATCTCTCAGTACTCACTCAAAGCTGAGGCAAAGGAGGCTATCAGTAATCACTCAAAGCTGAGGCAAAGGCGGATCGCAATACCCACTAAAAGCTGCAGTAAAGGTGGCTCACAGTATTCACTAAAAGCTGAAGCAAAGTCTGCTCTCAGTACTCACTCAAAACTGAGACAAATGCGGATCTCGGGACTCACAGCTTAGGCAAATGCGGCTCTCAGTACTCAATCTGGAGGCAAAGGCGGCTCTCAGTACTCAATCTGGAGGCAAAGGTGGTTCTAAGCACTCACTGAAAGCTGAGTCAAAGGTGGCTCTAAGTACTCAAAGCGGAGGCAAAGGCGATTCTCGATACTCACTCAAAGCTGAGTCAAAGGCGGCTCTCAGTACTTAATCTGGAGGCAAAGGCGGCTCCCAGTAGTCCTTCAAAGCTGAGGCAAAAGCAGCTCTCAGAACTCAATCTGGACACAAAGGCCGATCACAGTGCTCAGTCAAAGCTGACGCAAAGGCGGCCTTCAGTACTCAAAGCAGAGGCAAAGGCGAGTCTCATTAGTCCTTCATAGCAGAGGCAAAAGCGGATCTCCGTAGTCCTTCAAAGCAGAGGCAAAGGTGGATCTCAGTAGTCACTGAAAGCTCAGTTAAAGGCTGCTCTCAATACTCACTCAAATCTGAGACAAATACATCTCTCAGTACTCAAAGCAGATAAAAAGGCAGCTGTCTATACTCACTCAAAACAGAAAATTGCAGATCTTGGTACTCACAGCTAAGGCAAAGGCGACTCGCAGTACTCAAAGCTAAGGCAAAGGCGGCTCTCAGTACTCACTCAAAGCAGAGAAAAGGAGGCTCTCAGTACTTTCTCAAAGCTGAGACAAAGGCGGCTTTAAGTACTCACACAAATCAGAGGAAAAGGCGACTCTCAGTACAAAATGCGGAGGAAAAGATGGCTCTCAGTACACACTCAAAGTAGAGGGAAACGCGGCTCTCGGTACTCACAGCTGAGGCAAAGTCTGCTCTCGGTACTCACTCAAACCTGAGACAAATGTGTTTCTTGGTACTCACAGCTAAGTCAAATGTGGCTCTCGGTACTCACTCAAAACTGAGAAAAATGCGGCTCTCAGTACTCAAAGCTGAGGCAATGGCGGCTCGCAGTACTCAATCTGGAGGCAAATGCGGCTCGCAGTATTCACTCAAAGCTGAGTCAAAGGTGGCTCTCAGTACTCAAAGCTGAGGCAAAAGCGTCTCTCAGTACTAAACTCAGAACTGAGACAAATGCGGATCTCGGGACTCAAAGCTGAGGCAAGGCAGATCTTGGTACTCACTCAAAGCTGAAACAAATATTACTCAAAGTACTCAAAGCTGAGGCAAAGGTGGTTCTCGGTACTCAAAACAGAGGCAAATGTGGCTCTCAGTACTCAAAACAGAGGGAAAGGCGACTCAGTACTCAAGGCTGGGTCAAAGGCAGCTCTCAGAACTCACTGAAAACTGAGACAAATGCGGATCTCGGGACTCACAGCTTAGGAAAATGCGTCTCTCAGTACTCAAAGCTGAGGCAATGGGGGCTCTCAGTACTCAATCTGGAGGCAAAGGCGGCTCTCATACTCACTCAAAGCTGAGTCAAAGGGGGATCTACGTACTCAAAGCTGAGGCAAAGGCTGCTTGCAGTAATCAGTCTGGAGGCAAAGGCAGCTCGCAGCGCTCACTGAAAGCTGAGTCAAAGGTGTCTCTCAGTACTCAAAGCTGAGGCAAAAGCGGCTCTCAGTACTCAATCAAAGCTGAGGCAAAGGCAGATCTCGGTACTCAAAGCTGAAGCAAGGCAGATCTTGGTACTCACTCAAAGCTGAAACAAATATTGCTCTAAGTACTCAAAGCTGAGGCAAAGGCGGTTCTCGGTACTCAAAACAGAGGCAAATGTGGCTCTCAGTACTCAAAACAGAGGGAAAGGCAACTCTCAGTTCTCATTCAAAGTTGAGACAAATGCGTCTCTGTCCTGGTTTCAGTTAGCACAGAATTAATTTTCTTCCTAGTAGCTGGTGGAATGCTGTGTTTTGGCTTAGAATGAGAAGAGTGCTGATAACACCCCGATGCTTTAATTGTTGCAGAGCAGTGCTTATACTAAGCCAAGGACATCTCAGCCTTTGCTCTGTCCTGCCAACGGGCAGGCTGGGGGGTGCAGTAAGAGCTGGGAGGGGACAGACCCAGGACAGGTGACCCAAACTAGCCAAAGGGGTATTCCATACCATCTGACGTCATGCTAAACAATATATAGGGGTGGCTAGCCGGGGGGAGGGGGCCGGACTGCTCGGGGTTAGGCTGGGCATCGGTCAGCGGGTGGTGAGCAATTGCATTGTGCATCACTTGTTTGTACATACTATTATTACTTTCGTATTATCACCATTGTATCATCATTATTATTATTATTATTATTATTTTCCTGTCTTATTAAACTGTCTTTATCTCAACTCACGGGCTTCACTTTCCATTTCTCTCCCCCGTCCCAGAGAGGGAGGGGGGAGGGTGAGCGAACGGCTGCGTGGTGTTTAGCTGCCAGCCGGGTTAAACCACGACAGTCTTTTTGGCGCCCAACGTGGGGCACGAAAGGTTGAGATAACGGCAGATCTGACCAGAGTGTGTTAAACTAAAATTGGTATAAGTATTAGACCTGCTTAATAGTCACTTGTCATAATGCTGATTGCTTTAATCTCAACTGTGCTGCGCCTGTTTTCCAAATTGAGTATTATAGCACGTTATTTTCCGTATGTGCTCTCTGTCATGTTGTTTATCCTCTCCGGGCCCTGGTTTCAGACCATTATGGTACTGTGTGTTGTATCAGTGGCTTATGAGATGATGAAATATCTGGCCATGACTCTAACCTGGTATTTGTACTCAGTAACATCTTCGATTCTATACTTTGGAAACTGTATTTTGGAAACTATTAGCAATTGTATCTGTTGCCTTTTTTCATTAGGGAGTCAATCTGTGGAGGGGAAAGGGGAAGATAATTTTTCTTACTTGATCACTCTCCCTTTCTCCTTCACCACCCCTGTACCCTCCTTGATCACTCTCCCTTCCTCCTTCACCACCCTCTTATCCTCCGAGTTTATTACAATAGCTCTCCAAGATATTGAATATCCTTGGGATACTCAGACCAGCATAGTCCTGTTGTTCTGCCTCCTGAATGCACTTCAGGTTCTGCTTAAAGTTAAACAACTACTTAGGAAGCTCATCCGGAGATCTGCCCGGAGGCAGTATAGTTGTGGGTGGCAGGGAGTATGGGAGGATATGGGCAGGCATCTAGACCAGTTGGCACCCCCAGTGTTTTGGAAATTCACCCCTGAACAAGTGCAAAATCCTCAAAAACTGGCAGAATGCTTGAATAAAAGGTGTCGCGATTCGGGAAGTTCCAAAGTAACACAAATCATTGTAACATGCTGGGGCCTGGCTTACGCCTATCGAGCTGCCATGGATACTGCTATCAACTTAGTGACAGACCCTGCGGCCACTCCAAGTCCTGTGACAGATCCAACGGCCACTGTGACCCCTACGGTGGACTCTGCAGCCGCTCCAGTCCCAGCTTCTGCAGATGCTCCAGTCCCAGCTTCTGCAGATGCTCCAGTCCCAGCTCCTGCAGCCACTCCAGTCCCAGCTCCTGCAGCCGCTCCAGTCCCAGCTCCTGCAGCCGCTCCAGTCCCAGTTCCTGAAGCCGCCCCAGTCCCAGCTCCTGAAGCCGCCCCAGTCCCAGCTCCTGCAGTCGCTCCAGTTCCAGCTCCGGCCGCTACTCCAGTCCCAGTTCCTGCAACTGCTCCAGTCCCAGCTCCTGAAGCTGCTCCAGCTCCAGCTCCTGAAGCCGCTCCAGCTCCAGCTCCTGCAGCTGCTCCAGTCCCAGTTCCTGCAGTCGCTCCAGTTCCAGCTCCGGCCGCTACTCCAGTCCCAGTTCCTGCAACTGCTCCAGTCCCAGCTCCTGAAGTCGCTCCAGCTCCAGCTCCTGAAGCCGCTCCAGCTCCAGCTCCTACTGCTGCTCCAGTCCCAGCTCCTGCAACTGCTCCAGCTCCAACTCCAGCTCCTGTAGCCGCTACAGCTCCGGTTCCTGCAACTGCTCCAGCTCCTGTAGACGCTCCAGCTCCTGTGGCCGTGTCAGAGAAACGAGCTGTAGCAGTGCAAGTTGACCCTGCAGAGGGCATTCCAACCCCTGTGGCAGACCCTGTAACAAAGTCAGAGAAACGAGCAGTAGCAGTGCAAGCTGCCCCTATAGAGAAGGTGAAAATATGGTATAGAAATTCAAGTCGTTTAGAACGCAGAGAGTCTTCTGCCAATCCAGGTAAGGCTTCTGCCAAAACTAAGTATAGAGATGACGAAGATGATGACGACGCTGGGCCGTCAAGGATTCAGGAGGAGGAAGATGAGGATGCCGAAAGAGCAACAGTAACTACCCGAAGCCTAAACGAGCGCGAGCTACGAGATGTGCGAAAAGATTTTGGTCGCTGTATAGGTGAGCAGCTTGTCACCTGGCTGCTCCGGTGCTGGGACTCTGGAGCCAATTGTGTGGAATTAGACGGCAGGGAAGCCAAGCGGCTGGGATCCCTTGCTCGAGACGCCGGCATTGACAAAGCAATTGCAGATGGAGCACGACCCACCAGCCTCTGGAGGCGTCTCCTCTCAGCTGTGAGGGAAAGGTATCCCTTCAAGGAAGATATTTTATGTCTACCAGGCAAGTGGACCACTATGGAGAAGGGAATCCAGTACCTGAGGGAATTAGCCGTACGGGAAGTGATTTATGAGGATCCAGACCTCAAACAAACATCCACAGATCCAGATGAAGTCAAGTGTACACGACCCATGTGGCGGAAGTTTGTACGGAGTGCACCATCATCATATGCCAGCTCATTGGCAATAATGGCCTGGAAAGAGGATGAGGAACCCACAGTGGGTGAAGCGGCTAAACAACTCCGGCAGTACGAAGAAAGTCTCTCCTCTTCCTTACAGGCCTGCGTCTCAGCTGTGGAGAAACTTTCTGAAAAGGTTCACCAACTTGAAGAGAATCTATTGTCCTCCCCACCTGAACCAACCAGTGCCCACCGACCAAAGGAGAACACTTGGGAGAAACTTTCTGAAAAGGTTCACCAACTTGAAGAGAGATTATTCTCCTTCGCACCTGTACAAAGCAGTGTCTCAGCTGTCAGGGGTAGGCGTTCACCCACACAAGGAAGACGATATGGTGGGTACTCACCCCGTGCCACCCTGTGGTTTTACTTACGAGACCATGGAGAGGACATGAGAAAGTGGGATGGAAAATCTACCGCGACCCTAGAGGCACGGGTACGTGAGTTGCAAAAGAAAACAATCAGGAAAAAGGGATTCTCCGAAAAGTTTGCTGCTCCAACTTCCAGCAGACAGTCCTTCAAACACAGAAACGAGGAAGATTCTGACCAGGATTAGGGGGGCCCTGCCTCCAGCCAGGGGGAGGAAAGGGACAATCGAGTTTATTGGACTGTGTGGATTCGATGGCCTGGCACATCACGCGCACAGAAGTATAAGGCTTTAGTAGACACCGGTGCACAATGTACTATAATGCCATCGAGCTATAAAGGACCAGAGCCCATCTATATTTGTGGAGTGACAGGGGGATCTCAGCAGTTGACTGTATTGGAGGCTGAAGTGAGTCTGACTGGGAATGAGTGGGAAAAGCACCGCATTGTGACTGGTCCGGATGCTCCATGTATCCTTGGCATAGACTATCTTAGAAGAGGATACTGCAAGGACCCAAAAGGGTTCCGGTGGGCTTTTGGTATTGCTGCCTTAGAGACAGAGGGCATTAAACAATTATCTACCTTGCCTGGTCTCTCAGAGGACCCCTCTGTTGTGGGGTTGCTGAGGGTCGAAGAACAGCAAGTGCCAATTGCTACCACAACTGTGCACCGGCGGCAATATCGCACCAACCGAGACTCCCTGATTCCCATCCATAAGCTAATTCGTCAATTGGAGAGCCAAGGAGTGATCAGCAAGACTCATTCACCTTTCAATAGTCCCATATGGCCAGTGCGAAAGTCTAATGGCGAGTGGAGACTAACAGTGGACTATCGCGGCCTGAACGAAGTCACGCCACCACTGAGTGCTGCAGTGCCGGACATGCTGGAACTTCAGTATGAACTTGAATCGAAGGCAGCCAAGTGGTACGCCACAATTGATATCGCTAATGCATTTTTCTCCATCCCTCTAGCAGCAGAGTGCAGGCCACAATTTGCCTTCACTTGGAGGGGAGTCCAATATACCTGGAATAGGCTGCCCCAGGGGTGGAAACACAGCCCTACCATTTGCCATGGGCTGATCCAGTCTGCACTAGAGCAGGGGGAAGCTCCTGAACACCTGCAGTACATCGATGACATTATTGTGTGGGGTGACACAGCAGAGGAAGTTTTCGAGAAAGGGAAGAAAATAGTCCAAATCCTTCTGAAAGCCGGTTTTGCCATAAAACAAAATAAAGTCAAAGGACCTGCACGGGAGATCCAGTTTTTAGGAATAAAATGGCAAGATGGACGTCGTCAAATCCCAATGGATGTGATCAACAAAATAACAGCTATGTCTCCACCAACTAACAAAAAAGAAACACAGACTTTCCTAGGTGTTGTGGGGTTTTGGAGAATGCACATCCCAAATTACAGTCTGATTGTAAACCCACTCTACCAAGTAACTCGTAAGAAGAATGAGTTTGAATGGGGCCCTGAACAACAACAAGCCTTTGAACAAATCAAGCAGGAAATAGTCCATGCAGTAGCCCTTGGGCCAGTTCGAACAGGACCAGATGTAAAGAATGTGCTCTACACTGCAGCCGGGGAGAACGGCCCCACCTGGAGCCTCTGGCAGAAAGAACCTGGGGAAACTCGAGGTCGGCCTCTGGGGTTTTGGAGTCGGGGATACAGAGGATCTGAGGCCCGCTATACTCCAACTGAAAAGGAGATATTGGCAGCATATGAAGGAGTTCGATCTGCTTCGGAGGTGGTCGGTACTGAAGCGCAGCTCCTCCTAGCACCCCGATTACCGGTACTAGGCTGGATGTTCAAGGGAAGGGTCCCCTCTACGCATCATGCAACTGATGCTACATGGAGCAAGTGGGTTGCACTGATTACTCAGCGGGCTCGAATAGGAAACCCCAGTCGCCCAGGAATATTGGAAGTGATCATGGACTGGCCAGAAGGCAAATACTTTGGGATATCATCAGAGGAGGAGGTGGGTCGTGCTGAAGAAGCCCCACTGTACAACCAGTTGCCAGAGAATGAAAAGAAATATGCCCTGTTCACTGATGGGTCCTGTCGTATTGTGGGGAAGCATCGGAGATGGAAGGCTGCTGTATGGAGTCCTACGCGACGAGTTGCAGAAGCTGCTGAGGGAGAAGGTGAATCGAGTCAGTTTGCAGAAGTGAAAGCCATTCAGCTGGCTTTAGACATTGCTGAACGAGAAAAATGGCCAGTTCTCTATCTCTACACCGATTCATGGATGGTAGCAAATGCCCTGTGGGGATGGTTACAGCAATGGAAGCAAAACAACTGGCAGCGTAGGGGCAAACCTATCTGGGCTGCTGCATTGTGGCAAGATATTGCTGCTCGGGTAGAGAACCTGGCTGTGAAAGTACGCCACGTAGATGCTCATGTGCCCAAGAATCGGGCTACTGAAGAACATCAAAACAACCAGCAGGTGGATCAGGCTGCTAAGATTGAAGTAGCTCAGGTGGACCTGGATTGGCAGCATAAAGGTGAATTATTTATAGCCCGATGGGCCCATGACACCTCAGGCCATCAAGGTAGAGATGCAACATACAGATGGGCTCGTGATCGAGGGGTGGACTTGACCATGGACGCTATAGCACAGGTTATTCATGACTGTGAAACATGTGCTGCAATCAAGCAAGCCAAACGGTCAAAGCCTCTTTGGTATGGAGGACGATGGCTGAAATATAAATATGGAGAGGCCTGGCAGATTGATTACATCACACTCCCTCAAACTCGCAATGGCAAGCGCCACGTACTTACAATGGTGGAAGCAACCACCGGATGGCTGGAAACATATCCTGTGCCTCATGCTACCGCCCGGAACACCATCCTGGGCCTTGAAAAGCAAGTCCTATGGCGACATGGCACCCCAGAAAGAATAGAATCAGACAATGGGACTCACTTCCGAAACAACCTTATAGACACTTGGGCCAAAGAACATGGTATTGAATGGGTGTATCACATCCCCTATCATGCACCAGCCTCCGGGAAAGTTGAACGATACAATGGCCTGTTAAAGACTACCTTGAAAGCAATGGGCGCTGGGACGTTCAAAAACTGGGATACGCATTTGGCAAAGGCCACCTGGTTAGTCAATACTAGGGGATCTACCAACCGAGCTGGACCTGCCCAATCAAACCTGTTACGTACTGTAGATGGGGATAAAGTTCCTGTAGTGCATGTAAAAAATATGCTGGGTAAAACAGTCTGGGCTACTCCTGCCTCAGGAAAAGGCAAACCTATTCGTGGAATTGTTTTCGCTCAGGGACCTGGATATACTTGGTGGGTAATGCAAAAGAACGGAGAGGTCCGGTGTGTACCTCAAGGAGATTTAATACTGGGTGAGAATAGCCCATGAACTGAATTGCACCATGTTAAATAGTATATTATACTGTATGTTATCACTACCATGATTACTATAGGTGACTAATTAGAATGTATGGAAAAGAGTGTAACCTGAGCATGACATAAATGGTATGGAATAAGGGGTGGATAGATGTCCTGGTTTCAGTTAGCACAGAATTAATTTTCTTCCTAGTAGCTGGTGGAATGCTGTGTTTTGGCTTAGAATGAGAAGAGTGCTGATAACACCCCGATGCTTTAATTGTTGCAGAGCAGTGCTTATACTAAGCCAAGGACATCTCAGCCTTTGCTCTGTCCTGCCAACGGGCAGGCTGGGGGGTGCAGTAAGAGCTGGGAGGGGACAGACCCAGGACAGGTGACCCAAACTAGCCAAAGGGGTATTCCATACCATCTGACGTCATGCTAAACAATATATAGGGGTGGCTAGCCGGGGGGAGGGGGCCGGACTGCTCGGGGTTAGGCTGGGCATCGGTCAGCGGGTGGTGAGCAATTGCATTGTGCATCACTTGTTTGTACATACTATTATTACTTTCGTATTATCACCATTGTATCATCATTATTATTATTATTATTATTATTTTCCTGTCTTATTAAACTGTCTTTATCTCAACTCACGGGCTTCACTTTCCATTTCTCTCCCCCGTCCCAGAGAGGGAGGGGGGAGGGTGAGCGAACGGCTGCGTGGTGTTTAGCTGCCAGCCGGGTTAAACCACGACAGTCTCTCAGTAATCACTCAAAGCTGAGCCAACGGAGGCTTTCAGTTCTCACTCTAATCTGAGGCAGAGGCGGATCGCAGTACTCACTAAAAGCTGAAGCAAAGTCTGCTCTCAGTACTCACTCAAAACTGAGACAAATGCGGATCTCGGTACTCAGTCAAAGCTGAGTCAAAGGTGGCTCTCAGTACTCAAACTAGAGGCAAAGGCAGGTTGCAATACACACTCAAAACTGAGTAAAAGGTGGCTCTCAGTACTCAAGGCTGATGCAAAGGCGGCTCGCAGTACTCAATCTGGAGGCAAAGGCGGCTTGCAGTAGTCACTCAAGGCTGAGGCAAAGGTGGCTCTCAGTACTGAAACCTCATGCAAAGGCATCTCGCAGTACTCAATATGGAAGCAAAGGCGGTTAGCAGTGCTCACTCAAAGCTGAGTTAAAGGCGGCTCTCAGTACTCAATCAAAGCTGAAGCAAAGGCAGATCTCGGTACTCAAAACTGAGGCAAGGCAGATCTCTGTACTCACTCAAAACTGAGGCAAGGCAGATCTCTGTACTCACTCAAAGCTGAGGAAAAGGCGGCTCTCAGTACTCACTCAAAGCAGAGGGAAACGCGGCTCTTGGTACTCACAGCTGAGGCAAAGTCTGCTCTCGGTACTCACTCAAACCTGAGACAAATGCATTTCTTGGTACTCACAGCTAAGTCAAATGTGGCTCTCGGTACTCACTCAAAACTGAGAAAAATGCGGCTCTCAGTACTCAAAGCTGAGACAAAGGAAT
Source organism: Aythya fuligula (assembly GCF_009819795.1). NCBI lineage: Eukaryota > Metazoa > Chordata > Aves > Anseriformes > Anatidae > Aythya > Aythya fuligula. The sequence goes on from NC_045594.1 coordinate 9,093,518, forward strand.
CTGTCGGTACTCACTCAAACCTGAGACAATTACGGCTCTCGGTAAACACAGCTAAGGCAAAGACGGCTCGCAGTACTCAAAGCTGAGGCAAAGGTCGTTCTCAGTAAACAAAACTGAGGCAAAGGCGACTCCCAGTACAAAATGCAGAGGAAAAGGCGGCTCTCGGTACTCAAATCTGAGGCAAAAGCGGCTCTCAGTAGTCAAAGCTGAGGCAAAGGCCGCTCTTGGTACTCACTCAAGGCTGAGGTAAAGGTCACTCTCAGTAATCTAAACTGAGGCAGTGGCGGCTCCCAGTAGTCCTTCAAAGCTGAGGTAATGGCGGCTCTCAGTAGTCACTGAAAGCTCAGTTAAAGGCTGCTCTCAGTACTCACTCAAAACTGAGACAAATGCATCTCTCAGTACTCAAAGCAGAGACAAAGGCAGCAATCGATACTCACTCAAAACTGAGACAATTGCGGCTCTCGGTTCTCAGAGCTAAGGCAAAGGCGGCTCTCAGTACTCATTCAAAGCTGTGCAAATTCGGCTCTCAGTATTCAATCTGGAGGCAACGGCAGCTCTCAGTACTTGTTATAAATGGCTCAGGATTCAAATTAGGATTAAATAAAAAAATAGGATTTACTAAAAGAATATAAAGGAATAGAGGTAAGCAACTACAGATACCAGGGTTTTGGCATTCATCAATATCTCCACAGTTTCCCAGCTGGACAGTCACATTCATTTATGTTGCATTCCTTCATGGGCTCATCACTCCAGTCCTTGCAGTCTCTCTGCTGTTAACTGGATTTCATCAGTCTGTTCTTGGAGGGTCCAATTCTTAAGCATCATAATTGACATATCCCCTTCCTTTTTTAATGAAGTTATTACAAATGTACTATTTATCACCTGGTGTATTAATAATGTAAGGCAAGGTATCATACAAGGTATAAACAATAGCATCATTACACCACATAACTATAAAAATAACACTCTTTTAACCCATGGTCCACCAGGCAGCCATGAAAATAAATCCCATTCCATATCCTTCTAGGTTTGTGCTTGCTCGCTCACCTCCCTCCTTCCTTCTCTGGGATGGGAGAGAGAAATGGGAAAGTGAAGCCTGTGAGTTGAGATAAAAACAAGAAAATAATAACAATAATAATAACAATAATAATAATAATAATAATAATAGTACTACTAGTAATAATGTGTACGAAACAAGTGATGCACAATGCAATTGCTAACCACCTGCTGTCCGATGCCCAGCCTAACCCCGAGCAGTCCGGCCCTCCTCCCTGCTGGCAGGACAGTGAGAAGCTGAAACATCCTTGGCTTGGTGTAAGCACTGCTCTGTAACAATTAAAACATCAGCATATTATTAGCATTCTTCTCATCCTAAACCAGAACATAACATTCTATCAGCTACTAGGAAGAAACACCCTTTTCATCAATCTTTAAACAGCAATTACTAAAGCTAAATTTTCCACAGACTTCTCCTTCTTGTGCTAGTAAATAATCCAAAGCTAGGCAATTTTGATACAAAGCAGTTCTCATTTTATAACTCATTTAGATCAGTTCTCATCATTTATAACTATTTCTATTACAGCTAATAACCTAATTATACTATTAAGTATATATATTGGGTCCTATAGCCCCAGGATCTGTCTTCTGCCCACATAGCTGGATCATAATAGGCAAACGCCTTCAGTCAAGGGGTTGAGCCTGCTTGCAGGGTCGATTCAGGCTTGTGTTACTGTTCGGCCTGTCAGGGTGATCCAGCTCCTGGAAAACAAATCACAATTTTATATAGGTTTAAAAAAAAAGGTTTTTATGTTATTTTCTCGGGACAACCTGATCTTAGTGTGGGAGAAGTCCAGTCGAGGCCCTCTCACTCGGCAGTCAATACCCATAGGGGTTGCCTCCCTCGGTAGACCCTACACACCGCAGTGGAGGGTCCTTCCCCGGTCTTGCCTTCTCCCTTTCCTCCCTTCAGGCTTGTCCCCTTTACTTGGCATCTTTAATTCATGCAGAGCCTCGTTGCCAGAATATTAGTTCTTCCTTAGCTTGAGTTTCAGTTTCCCAGGAGCGGACTCAACCCTCCAAGTTTCAGTAGTTACTGGTCCTTTTATTCTGGATGCGTGGGTCCCTTTCTGCAGTTCTCACAGCTGTTTCAGTAGTCAGTAAAACAAGGTACAGTCCCTCACATCGGGGGTTCAGTGATTCTTCCCTCCCGTGGCTGCTTGTTGAAACACTTTCCTTTTTATCTTCTGACAAGTTAAGCAACAGTTATGTAATATGCTTTGCCGTATGGCCCTTTCCAGGTTCCTGTAGCAGGATTCATCTGATAGCCACGGCTACATTCATATTTGTAGCCACTTTTCAGGTTGATACAGATTTGACTACAGATACCAGGGTTTTGGCATTCATCACTATCTCCACAGTTTCCCAGCTAGACAGTCACATTCATTTATGTTGCATTCCTTCAGGGGCTCATCACCCCAGTCCTTGCAGTCTCTCTGCTGGTTACACACTTTATTGATATCTTTGCATTCTCCACTTCTGCACTTGAATTTGCCAGGTCCAGAGCACTGAATAACATTGTTACAGTTTGCTTCATCAGTGCCATCCAGACAGTCTCTCACACCACTGCACTGCCTACTCCCATGGACACAGTTCCCATCTTCACATCTGAACTGGTCTGGCCTGAAGGTCCAAGAAGGGCAGTTGATTTTGTTATAAATGGCTCAGGATTCAAATTAGAATTAAATGAAAAATAGGATTTATTAAAGGATATAAAGGAATAGAGGTAAGCAAACAGCGCTGGGTGCACCGGGAGTCTCCGCTCCACCAGGATGCACACCAATTACATCAAGCAACTGATTTTTATGCTCCTAGACTAATACATATTCATGACTACTTCTAAAAAAATAGATTATTAAAATTAGCTTCCGGGGTGCAGTCCCTCCCACTGGAGCATGCGCAGTCTCCTCTGGGGTCTCTTCTGGGGGTCTCTAGGGGTCTTCCATGCTGAAGGCTCGCAGTCTTCCTCTTCCCCTTTGTACTTACTGGGCACCATCCCAAGTTTACGGAACACCTTCTTCAAAACACCTTCTTCAAATCTTGTCTCCCAGCCGCCTTTCAGCTTCTTTCTCGGCCCCCCCCTAACCAGATACCAAAGATCCACATAGTATCCCATAACAGTCACTAGTTGTTATCAGTTGTTCTGAAACTCACAGACACACGGGTAATTAAAACATTCTTCCCCAGCCATTCACAGACACATCTATAGCAGTGTTAGAAATAGAAGTCCGGAATAACAAAAGCAAACAGGTTCATAAATTTAAGAAGTGATAAATTGGCTAGAATGAGGAATGAGGGGGAGACTGGGACACACTGCAGCTGTGGTTCAAGCATTGAATTGCCAGTGCAGGGCCCAGAGGCAGACAGGATTCAAACATTTCAAACAGAATTGTTCTTTATGGACACGAATTGTTAAAACATTCCTCACAATCCCTTATCTTCTTTTCAATATCCCCAATTCGTGTCTCTTCTGTTATTAATAATTGGATTTCATCAGTTTGTTCTTGGAGGGTCCAATTCTTAAGCATCATAATTGACATATTCCCTTCTTTTTTTAATGAAGTTATTACCAATGTACTATTTATCACCCGGCGTATTAATAGTGTAAGACAAGGTATCATACAAGGTACAAATAATAACGTCATTATACCACATAATAATAAAAATAACACCCTTTTAACCCATGGTCCACCAGGCAGCCATGAAAATAAATCCCATTCCATATCCTTCCAGGTTTGTGTTGGGACGTGGGCTAATTTTCTAATTTCCTTGGTTATCTTTTTAACTACTTTCCCATTATCGTCAATTTGTAAACAACAATTAGAATAATTTAGTTTACCACACACACCCCCTTCTTCTGCTAGTAAATAGTCCAAGACCATTCTATGTTGGAAAATAGCATTCCTCATCTGGGTAGATTGGTCAGCTAGGAGATCCAGAGCTGTTGCTGTTTGATTAGTTATTATTTCGAGAACTGCTTGTAACCTAATTATGCGATTCAAATTATAAATAGGTTCTCGAGCTCCAGATATTACTTCATTCGGATTCCATGTAGCTGGTCCATAATACTGTATGATTCTTTCAGGGGGCCATTCATTTTCTCTCCATTTTTGAGCACTACCTCCAGCTAAAGAGGTATCAATATATCGTTTCTCCCTATTGAGATCATCATATAATTTTACTCCTAAGTGATTCTCTTGTATTTGAGATAATAAAAAGAATAAAGGTCTTATGTATCCCACGTAGCATATTCCTGACCAATCTTTTGGTAACCTTTTATAGGCCCGTTTGCCACATATCCAATAATGTCCTTTTAAAGCCCACGTCCCATTTGGAAAAGGACCATCCCAGTTTTTTCTATTCCTTGGGGCATGAAAATACAAGGTGTTCTCGTTACCAAGTGGCCCAGTTACAATGTTTGCTTCCTTAATACTCGTATATATACACTTCCAAGCCCCTACACTAGATTCCCACTCACAATTACAGCTAATTTCTCCTTCACGACTTGTCATATTATTGGCTGACCAGAAATGTTTAGAAAACACTTGTGTCCCGTTCTCATTTTGCCACCTCCAGCGATAGATTTTTACCACATGCTGTTCCCTAGTGGTGTTATCACGCTGACAACTCAAGATTTGAACATCGAATTGTCCTTTTGATTGTGCTCTTGCCATGGCTTTACACCCAGGTCCAAAGAATTCCTTAGATGAGCATTTCAGCCAAGTCCCATTTTTCAGCTGGACATGTGTAGCATTCCATTTTCCTTTACTTGCCGTACAGTTTATAGGTCTACATTCAGGATCAGTACATTCATATCCAGGGGACAGAGTCCATTTACAAATGCTTTCTCCCACCTTTACTGTCCCTGTTCTGTTTAAACAATATATACCTTTTTCTGATGAATACAATTGCCACGGGCCTTCTTCCTCTTTCCAGAATTGTGTTCCATTATGAACTTCACTTAAATTACTAACCCACCATTTAGGTTCAACTGGGCCAGCCACCCAAGGCCAACTTTCAGCTCCTCTTGGTCCCCCACAAACCCAGCAATTGCTAAGATTAAAAGTCTTAGCCACTTCCTCCCCCAGAATAAAAAAGTTATTCCCATGGCTCAATTGCCCTTGTAAGAATAGTACCAGGAAGTATAGCATCCTTCTCATCCTTCTACGTCGTCCGGGGGGGGGGTATGTAGGGGTGTGAGAAATGTCCTCAATCAAGGGGTTGGATCCACTTCCAGAATCTACTTAAACTGGTGTCACTGTTCAGCCTTCGAGGGTGGTTCAGCTCCTGGAAAACTAATTACAATAGGTTAAAAAAAAACTCTTACTACATACATACATTTTTCGTCTGCTCGCTTGTTTCTTTTTCTGGGACAGCTTGATTTCAGTGCGGGAGAAGTCCGGTCGAGGCCCTCACACTCGGCAGTCAATACCCGTAGGGGTTGCCTCCCTCGGTAGACTATTGTCCTGGTTTCAGTTAGAACAGAATTAATTTTCTTCCTAGTAGCTGGTGGAATGCTGTGTTTTGGCTTAGGATGAGAAGAGTGCTGATAACACCCCGATGTTTTAATTGTTGCAGAGCAGTGCTTATACCAAGCCAAGGACACCTCAGACTTTTGCTCTGTCCTGCCAACAGGCAGGCTGGGGGTACAGTAAGAGCTGGGAGGGGACAGACCCAGGACAGGTGACCCGAACTAGCCAAAGGGGTATTCCATACCATCTGACGTCATGCTAAACAATATATAGGGGTGGCTAGCCGGGGGGAGGGGGCCGGACTGCTCGGGGTTAGGCTGGGCATCGGTCAGCGGGTGGTGAGCAATTGCATTGTGCATCACTTGTTTGTACATATTATTAGTAGTAGTACTATTATCATCATTGTATTATTATTATTATTATTATTATTATTATTATTATTATTATTATTATTATTATTATTATTTTCCTGTCTTATTAAACTGTCTTTATCTCAACTCACGAGCTTCACTTTCCATTTCTCTCCCCCGTCCCAGAGAGGGAGGGGGGAGGGTGAGCGAACGGCTGCGTGGTGTTTAGCTGCCGGCTGGGTTAAACCACGACAACTATACACACTATACACACCGCAGTGGAGAGTCCTGCCCCGGTCTTGCCTTTTCCCCTTTCTTCATTGCAGGCTTGTCCCTTTCTTCTGGTATTTCATGCAGAGCAGGCCCTATTTCCGGAACATTAGTTCTTTTTATTTTTAACTTCAGTTCCCCAGGAGCGGACTCAACCTTCCAGGTTTTGGGTATTTATTGGTCCTTTCACTCTGGATGCATGGGTCCAACCCCTTTCTGCTGTTCTCACAGCTGTTTCAGTGGTAAGTAAAACAAGATACGGTCCCTCCCACCGGGGTTGTAAGGATTCTTCTTTCCAAGTTTTTATTAAGACCTTATCCCCTGGTTGTATTTGATGGATGGTAAACCCTAAAGGTGGTGTCTGAACCAGTATTCCAATTTCTCTTAGTTCTTGCAACCTCTTCCCAATAGTAATTATATATTTCTGGATACTTCGATCCTCAACTACATTATCCCCCAGGGGCATTCCCTGTGAGTAAGGCATACCGTATAACATTTCATATGGTGATAATCCAGTCTCACTGTGTGATTTAGTTCTTATGTTTAAAAGTGCCAATGGTAAACATCGAGTCCAGGGCAATTGTGTCTCAATCATCAATTTAGCCAATTGCTGTTTTATTGTTTGATTCATTCTCTCTACTTTCCCTGAGCTTTGTGGGTGCCATGGAGTATGATATTCCCACTGAATACCTAATGATTGACATAATAATTTTATTATTTTAGAAGTAAAGTGTGTGCCTTGATCAGAATCAATGTACTGGATTATCCCATATCTAGGTATCAGATGTTCCAATAAAATTTTTTTAACCTTTATGCCGTAGCTCGTGCCACAGGATAAGCTTCCACCCATTGTGTTAAATGATCAACAATTACCAATAAATACTTGATTCTCCCTACTTTAGGCAATTCAGTAAAATCAACTTGTACTCTCTCAAAAGGCCGATATGCTGTTTTTCTTCCTCCCGCTGCCGCCTGTTGAAATATTTTCTTATTTATTTTCTGACAAGTTAAACAACCTTGTGTGATTTGCTTTGCTATTTCAAAAACCCCTATACAACCAAATTGTTTAAGTAAGTGATTGCTTAATGCTCTTGTACCCCAGTGTGTTTGGGTATGCAAACGTTCCAATATTTGTCTTGCATAAGCTTTTGGTAACATTTCTCGTCCATCTGGCAATGTCCATTTTCCTTGTTCTAATTTAGCACCTATTTTCTCCAGTTTTGTTTGTTCTTCAGGAGTAAACTTCTTTTCTTCTTCTTGTTTTTCTTCTTCTTGTCTTACTTCTTCCTGTACTATATTAATTTTAGCAGCCTGAATTCTTAAAGCTGCTTCCTGAGCTTCTTTATCTGCTAGATTATTTCCCCTAGTGTGGTATTCCAATCCTTTCTGATGCCCTCTTACATGTACTACTGCTATTTCTTTAGGTTCCCTTAAAGCTTTTAAAATTTTCCTTATTAATTCTTGATGTATAAGATTCTTCCCTTGAGTATTAATTAAACCTCTTTCCTCCCAAATTTTTCCAAAGGTGTGAACCACTCCATATGCATATTTAGAATCTGTATATATAGTTCCACTTTTTCCCTTTAATAGTTCCAGGGCCCTGTATAGGGCATACAGCTCACAAGCCTGAGCTGACCATGATGGACTCAGGGGGCCTGATTCCACAGATTCCAGGTGTTTATTAATTATGGCATACCCTGTTTTTCTTTTTCCCTCTACTACTCGAGAGGAACCATCTATGAATAGTATCTCTCCCTTTTCTAATTCAGTATCTCTCAAATCGGGTCTCACTTTAGTCTGGGTCTCGATTACCTCCAAACAATTATGTTGTAGTTCCTCTGAGGGTTTTCCAAATAAGAATTGTGCTGGGCTCTGAGCAGAGGTTACCTTCAGTTCTAAATCAGGGGAGTCAATTAGTATAGCTTCATACTTTAGGATCCGGCTGTCTGTTAACCATTTCTCCGCTCTCTGTTGTAAGACACTTCTGACATTGTGTGGAGTATACACTTTTAAGGGAGCACTAAAAGTAATCTTTCTCACTTCTTCTATCAATAATGCTGTAGCAACCAAGGCTTGAAGACAAGCAGGCCACCCCCTACTTACTGGATCAAGTAATTTGGAACAATACCCCACGGGTTTTTTAATTCCTGCCCAATCTTGAGTAAGGACTCCATATGCTGTCTGGTTTGATGTGTTCACAAAGAGATAAAAAGTTTTTTCCAGATCTGGAAGGCTCAATACAGGTGCTTGTATTAATGCCTCTTTTATTTCCTCAAATTTTTGATCATCTTCTGCAGACCACTTCAGTTGGTTATTAATTAATTTCTCATATAAGAATTTAACTTTTTCACTGTAGCCTTCAAGCCACGGTCTACAATATCCTAATAATCCCAATACTTGCCGAATTTCCTTTTTAGTTTGTGGGGGTCTTAAGGAGAGGATCCCAGATACCCTGTCAGGATCCAATTTCTTTTCTCCCCTGCTTAACCAGTGTCCTAAGTATTTTACCTCCTGTTCCACAAATTGTAACTTTGATCGGGACACTTTTAATCCCTTTTCCCCCAGAAAATTTAACAAATTAATAGTGGCTTTTCGGGTTCCTTCTTCAGTCTCTCCAGCTATTAACAAATCATCCACATATTGCAATAACTTTACCTCCCCAGGTAATGTAAAATCTTGTAGAACTTTTTCCAAAGTTTGTCCAAATAGATTCGGTGACTCAGTAAACCCTTGTGGTAGCACAGTCCACCTTAATTGTTGTTTTCGTCCTGTCTCCGGGTCTTCCCACTCGAAAGCAAAGTAATCCCTGGAATTTTCATCTAAAGGACAGGTCCAAAAAGCATCTTTCAGATCTATTACACTATACCAAGTATATTTGGGAGAGACATGACTCAGCAGGGTGTAAGGATTTGCTACCACAGGGAATTTAGTGATTGTTCGCTGATTTACAGCTCTCAGATCCTGTACCAGTCTGTATGACCCATCCGATTTCTTCACAGGGAGGATGGGTGTATTGTGAGGTGACATACATGGTTCTAAAGTCCCTTCCTCCAAAAGTCTATCAACTATAGGTTTTAATCCCCTTCGACCCTCCATTGGTATAGGATATTGTTTAATTCGAATAGGACGATGTGGATCCATTATCTGAACATTTATGGGGTCCATTTCCATTTTTCCAATTTCTCCCTCCTTATACCACACTAAAGGGTTAATAACTTCTTCATCTTTTTGGGTTAAAGTGTATAATTTGATTTGCAATTTATCCCCTTGACTCTGAATGCTTAAGTTCAATTTTAAAATCAAATCCCTTCCTAGTAAATTGTACCCCGCTTCAGGAAGCAAAAGTAAATCATTAAGACAAATCTTTTGATCAGTTTCTATTTCCACATCTTTTAAAACAGGAACCTTAAAGGGCTCCCCTCTTGCCCCTATTACAGACGTATAACTCTTCCCTTCTTTTATTCCCTCTGGGAGCTTTTGAATAGTGGATCTTTCAGCTCCTGTATCTACTAAAAATAGTACTTCTTCTTTATGGGGACCAATTAATAGTTTTATCAAGGGCTCTGTTGATGTTGAAGTCCCCAGAAGATATAGCCCCTGACACCCCTATTCTTCTTTAAACATTTTCTCGTCTTGTTCCCGCTTACGACAATTCTTCTGTAAATGTCCTCTTTTTTGACAATAGTAACAAGCGGGGATCGCTGAATTCCCTTGAGAAGGCTGACCTCTAGGGGTTTCTTCTATACTTCTTCTCTTCTCCCTCTCTCCTAACAAGGGCTTTTTCTGACTTTCTTTTACTGCTGCTACAAAGATCTTGGCTTTTGTTTTTTGTTTCTCCTCATCTCTCCTGACATATACTTTTTGCGCTTCTCTAAGTAACTCTTCTAATCCTCTCTCTTGCCAATTTTCTAACTTTTCCAATTTCTTTCTTATGTCCACCCAGGATTTGGCTACGAATTGTGTTCTAAGGAGTGCGGTTCCAATTGCTGTATTCGGATCGATCCCCGAATACATTTGTAAACTTTTCTTTAATCTCTCCAACCATTCTGTTGGAGATTCCTCTTTTCCTTGTTGTTCATTGAATGTTTTATTAATGTTTTTTCCTCGTGGAACCGCTTCTCTGATCCCTTGTATAATCATTGTTCTCAAATCTCTCATGTTTTGTCTTCCCTGGGGTTGCTGGTGATCCCAGTGGGGATCCACATTTGGCCATTTTTGATCTCCTGGGGGTCCAGCTTGATTTTGTCTTTCCCAAATCCTCATTCCAGCTTGCCTAATCATTCCCCTTTCCTCAACAGTAAATAAGATTGCTAAAATGGATTGTATTTCTTCCCAGGTATAAGTGTTAGGACCCAGGAATTGATCTAGTCTTTCGGCTACTCCGAGGGGGTCATTTAACAGAGTCCCCATTTCTTTCCTAAAAGATCTCACCTCTGTGGTGTTTAAAGGGACTGCCACGAACCCAAATCCTCCCTGATTGCCTCCAAGGGGTACTTCTCTTAATGGATATAGAGAGGTTTCTTCAGGTACGGCAGTCTTACTTCTTGTGCATGCAGCCGGAGGCAGGTCTAATTCTGGTGCTGTTTGTGGTGGAGGCAGGGACCATGGCTGCACTGCCGGAGAGATTACCAGAGGGGGAGCCGGGAGAGCCGGGAGTGTGTTATTAGGACCCAGAGGTGGTGGTGGTGGTGGTAAATTATCCAGCGGCTCCCATTCATCATTCTTTCTTTTTTCCTGCTTTTCCTCCCCTCCAGAATCCTCATTTGTTTTTAGTGCTAATATTGAGGCTGGACGTGGAGTCCCAATCCACAATTCTCCATACTCACTTTCTTCCTGACAGAAAGGCTCTTTTGAATTAACGTATATATTCAAAGCCTGACAAATCCAATCATCAAACGATCCAAAAACAGGCCAGAAAACACACGGTCTTAAAGGTTTTTTTGGCGATTCTATCATACAGTAATGAACCAATTTTAATTTATTTTTTCCTTTTCTGGGGCCCCTATTGTTCCAATTTCCAATCATTATTCCTAATGGACTTTCTGGTGGTATATCTGGTATTTCGCTCCCTTTCTGGTCCTTGGTCTTTGATTTTATCTGACCCATCTGGGAATTTTACTAGTGGCAATTCCCACAGCCCTTGGTTGCCCCGAGTGAGAGTGTCTTGCAGGGGGCTTAGGACCTATCACCCACCCACGTATCACTCCATTCACCAGCCCAGCCCCCCCGACAGGAGATTAGAACCAGTGAGAAAACAAAAAGACTTCTACGCCTCAGACTTTAGAAGCCTCAGTTACACTCTCACACACAAACACGGGCAACCGTACCTTTACCCAACCGGACGGTATCTTATGAATCAGTCGTCTTCGTCCAGAGTCCAACCGGACGGTATCCACAAGCGTCTTCGTCTGGGATCGAACCAGACGGTATCCAAACGACTGTCGTCTTCGTCCGGTTCGATCCCGGACACCGGAACCCAACCAGACGGTATCCAAACGACCCTGTCGTCTTCGTCCGGATCTTCGCGCGCAGAATTACGGGCACAAAAACACAACCTGTCAAGGGAGCTCAAAAAAATCAAAATTCTTTGCTTACCTTTATTCAGGTTCAGGATGGCATTAGTCCCGATCTGACTCAAACAGGAGCCACCAAATGGTGGGGCGCCCCTCCTAGAGTAAATCAGAATTCAGGAACTATAGCCATCCCGGACGAGCCCCCAAATTGTTATAAATGGCTCAGGATTCAAATTAGAATTAAATGAAAAATAGGATTTATTAAAGGATATAAAGGAATAGAGGTAAGCAAACAGCGCTGGGTGCATCCTGGTGGAGCGGAGACTCCCGGTGCACCCAGCGCTGTTTGCTTACCTCTATTCCTTTATATCCTTTAATAAATCCTATTTTTCATTTAATTCTAATTTGAATCCTGAGCCATTTATAACAATTTCATCACTTCCATCCTTGCAATAAGGATCTCTGTCACATCACCACTTCTTCTAGATACATTCACCTGAGCCGCACTGCACCTCACTCACAGAACACTTCACCCGAGGTGCAGGCTGGCGGCCACACTGCTCCAAAGATTCATCCGAGTGGTCGGAGCAGTCACCTTGACCATTGCAGACAAAGCTTTTGGAAATACATTGCCCACTACTGCATGTGAACTCTGCTGCACTACAAGTCACAATGCCACAATTCTCTTCATCTTCTCCACTGTCACAGTCTTTTTCACCATCACATTTCCAGGACACTGGGATACACTGGGTTGACTGAGGACCACAGCTGATTTCTTTAACCCGGCATGTTCTCATATGACAGAGCTCAGCACTCTCGTCAGACCCATCTTCACAGTCTGGATCCCCATCACACTGCTATCTGTTTGGCACACACTGACCACTGTTGCACACAAAATCAGATTCAGCACACAGCTTCTTCACACAAGCACTCTCATCACTGCCATCTGAGCAGTCATCACATTTTGCTCTAGCACCGTCGGCAGCAGTGCACAGTCCGGCGAAGGCGAGCAGCAGGCAGAGCGCCCCGCACCGTCACCTGTGTCACTTTTACTACTCCTATTACCCGTGCTGTTAGTGTCAGTGGCATCCTCCTTTTCTTTTTGCCACTGACCATTCACCACAACTGGATGAGACACATGATTACTAGTTAGGAAAGAGAGTGTAACGTCTGCTATACGGCTGCAGGCAGTGCCAGCTGCAACCTTAGAAGCTGTTTGTGAAAGAGCCTGCCGGTGGTCATTTGGCAGTGTAATCTGCGTCTCTGCACTCCTGCTCCGCAGTAGAGCTAAGTCGTCATTAGTAATAGTTATAACACCGATCTGGGGATGAATAGTCTTTTTTGCATTGCAAGATAAACCTCTCATAAAAAGAATGCTAGAGTGAAGCAGCACAGCCGCTGCTGCCTCCATGGTTATGTCAGACAGGCTGCAGGGTCCTGATGTCCGTCCCTCTGCTCTGTGCTGACTCGCCACACGGTGAGGGTCGGCTGCCGTTGTCCACTGACGCCTCTGGTCTCCCGTAGCAACTCGATCTCGGATGTCCCGCGTCGCACCGCAATTACTTCAATTCCCCGCGTTTTCCGGCTTTCAGTCCGGTCTATTCTGTGTCTATCAGAGCCGTCTGTGGCTCTGAAGCGTCTCTCAGGGCTCTCTCCGTCCAGCGGTAGTCCCTCTGTAGTGTCTCGGGTCTCCCGGCACCGCTCCAGGCTCTCGGCGCCACTCCGGTCTCTCGGCCTGTTCAGGTCTCATATGTTGCAGGAAGCACGGCCGAAAGCACCAGTAGAGTCAGATCATGCTCCTGCCTTTAACTTGTCACAGTCAAAACATTTAAGAGCAAAAATAGGATCACAAGATACACCGCCAGGCCCATATATTAGGCACCACCACTCAAAACTTAGATAAAACAGCACTTCTTTTCAGTCTGTCAAGCACTTCGTTCGTCTCTGCCCACTCCCCTTGTGGAGTGCACGGAATCACGGATCGGAACTCTGCACTCGCTTTGCATCTCACTCACACAGCACAATCGCACACAGAGGCCTCTAGCACATCTCATTCATACCACAAGAATATAATTTAGAATGATAACCAACCAAACAAGTATTGTCTCTGACTGTGTTCTTCGTGAAGTGACTTGTAACACTTTGTTTCAAACCCTTACATTTACACAAATACTTTCAACACAAAATACATACATAAAAACACATACAATTATTAACACTCCAGTTAGTATCTCTCCAGCAGCTGAAAACAAACCGTTTGTCTGCAGTTTCAGGAGATCTTTGCTCCTGTGGTGAGCAGCTGAGTGGAGTCCCCTCCGAGCAAAACGCTCAGGGTGCACCTAGGGGCGTCCGCGCTGCAGCCGATCCCACAGCCGAGCAGAGTGTCTCCTGCCTGGCTCACCAAAATGACTCACAGAAAGCTGACTCCACAATCAGTAAGATTGTAAAGTAGGTATGTTTACTCAGTTCTGGGCAGCACAGGGCAGGTAGTCCCACCAAAGTCGTGCATGCCTAACGTGGCAAATTGCTTTAGTAAAAAGTTACATATACATGAACATTCCTATACATATGCATAACCTGTCTCTTTGTGAACAGTCCTCCTTATCTTAGACCCCTTGATTAAAGTCCGAACCATGAGGCTGTTTTTGATCTGGTTCTCGGGGTCCGAGAGGCTCCTGTTATCTGGAGGTATAAGTGCAGCACAGGCACAGTAGCACGTATTCATTCTTAATCAATTGCTCTCTAATTTCTAATTCCAATGTTTCAGCTTGCTCTTTTCCAGATCCATGGGTATTCTACTATTAATGTTCAAAGCCTGACAGACCCCGTCCTCCGTGGATCAAAATACATGGGGTCTTAAGGGTTCTTTTAGTCATTCTATTATATAATACTGGATCCTTTTTAATTTACTCTTTAATTTTCTGGGGCCCCTATTGTTCCAATTTCTAATCATTATTCATAATGAACTTTTTGCTCCCTTCTTCCTGGTCCTTGGTCTTCGATTTTATCTGACCCATCTGGGAATTTTACTTGTGGCAATTCCCACAGCCCTTGGTTGCCCCCAGTGAGAGTGTCTTGCAGGGGGTTTAGGACCTATCACCCACCCACGTATCACTCCCTTCACCAGCCCAGCCCCCCCACAGGAGATTAGAACCGGTGAGAAAACAGAAAGACCTCCACGCTGACTTTAGAAGTCTCAGTTACACTCTCACACACACAAACACTGGCAACCGCACCTTTACCCAGCCAGACGGTATCTTACGAATCAGTCGTCTTCGTCCAGAATCCAATCGGTATCCACAAGCGTCTCTGCTGTCTTCGTCTGGGATCGAACCAGACGGTATCCACAAACGACTGTTGTCTTCGTCCGGTTCGATCCCGGACACCGGAATCCAACCGAACGGTATCCAAATGACCCTGTCGTCTTCGTCCGGATCTTCGCGCGCAGAATTACGGGCAAAAAAACAGCCGGCAAGGGAGCTCAAAAAAAATCAAATTCTTTGCTTACCTTTATTCAGGTTCAGGATGGCATTAGTCCCGATCTGACTCAAACAGGAGCCACCAAATGGTGGGGCGCCTCTCCTAGATTAAATCAGAATTCAGGAACTATAGCCATCCCGGACGAGCCCCCAGGTAAGCAAACAGCACTGGGTGCACCGGGAGTCTCCGCTCCACCAGGACGCACACCAGCCACATCAAGTAGCTGATTTCTATGCTCCTAGACTAATACATATTCATTACTACTTCTAAAAAAACAGGTTATTATAATTAGCTTCCGGGGTCCAGTCCCTCCTACTGGAGCATGCGCATCAGTCTCCTCTGGGGTTCTCTAGGGGTCTTTCATGCTGAAGGCTCATAGTCTTCCTCTCCAAGCTTTTTTCTTGTCCTTCTCCTTTGTACTCCTTTGGCACCGTACCAAGTTTTTAGAACATTTTCTGCAGGTCTTGTCTCTTGTGGTGGTTTTACCGTGCTGGGCAGCTAAACCCCACAACCGCTCTCTCACTCCCCCTCCTTTAGATGAGGAGGGGGAGAAGTAAAGCAAAGAACAACTCACGGGTTGAGATAAGGATAATTTAATTAAAGGGGAATAATTATAATAATTAAATAAAGACTACTATGAACTAAACAATTTAACTAAGGGGAAATAAAAAGGTAAAGGGGAAAAGGGAGGGGAAAAGGAAAAATAAAAAGAAGGGAGGAAAACAAACAAACAAAATAAATGAAGGCTATATGGAAGTGCAGAGGAAAGAAATTACTCTCTACTTCCCACAAATGAGCGATGATTGACCACGTCCTTGAAGCAAGGCCTCAACGCACGCAGCCGGTGTTCGAGAGGAGGACCGACGTTTTCCCAAAGAGAGCCCACCCCTCCCCTCTTCTTCCTGTTTCCACCTTTTATTGCTGAGTGTGACACCACATGGTATGGAATATCCCTTTGATTGGTTTAGGTCAGCTGCCCTAGTGATGTTTCTCTCCTCACTTTTTGCCCACCCCCTAGGAGGGTTAGAGAAAGGCCCAATGCTGTGCCACTGCTGCTCAGCAGTAGACACAACACTGGTGTGATAACACTGCTGTTCCAGCTACAAGTACAGAGTACGGCACTGAATGGGCTGCTGCCGGGAAAGTTAACATTCCAGCCAGACCCAGTACACCAGCAGACTGAGGTCTGCTCTCAATACTCACTCAAAACTGAGACAAATGCGGATCTCGGGACTCACAGCTTAGGCAAAGGTGGCTCGCAGTACTCAAAGCAGAGGCAAAGGCCACTCTTATTACTCTATCTGGAGGCAATGGCGGCTCACAATACTCAATCTGGAGGCAAAGGCGGCTCTCAGTACTCACTCCAAGCTTAGTCAAAGGGGGCTATAAGTACTGAAAGCTGAGGCAAAGGCGGCTCTCAGTAGTCACTCAAATCTTAGGAAAAAGTATCTCTAGGCACTCACTCAAAACTAGAGATGAATACTGCTCTCATTACTCAAATAGAGGCAGAGGCAGCTCTCAGAAGTCAAAGCTGAGTCAAAGGCAGCTCTTAGTACTCACTCAAAGCTGAAACAAATGCTGCTATTAGTACTCAAAACAGAGGCAAGGGCAGCTCTCAGTACTCACTCAAAGCTTAGTCAAATTGGCTCTCAGTACTCACTTAAAGCTCAGGCAACGTCTGCTCTCAGTACTCACTCAAAACTGAAGAAAATGCTGATCTCGGTACTCTAAGGTGAGGACAAGGCGGCTCTCAGTCCTAAAAGCTGAGATAAAGGCTGCTCTCAGTACTCAAACTGCATGCAGAGGCAGCTTGCAGTACTCAAAGCTGAGGCAAAGGCGGCTCGCAGCACTCAAAACAGCCTCAAGGTCTGCTCTCAGTACTCACTCAAAGCTCAGGCAAAGTCTGTTCTCGGTACTCACTCAAAACTGAAGCAAAGGCTGCTCTGGGTACTCAAAGCTGAGGAAAAGGCGCCTCTCTGTACTAAAATCTGAGATAAAAGTTTCTCTCCGTACTCAATCTGCAGTCAAAGGCAACTCCCAGTACTCAAAGCAGAGTGAAACGTGGCTCTCGATACTCACTCAAAACTGAGACAAATGAGGCTCTCAATACTCAAAGCTGACTCAAAGACGGCTCTAAGTACTCACTCAATAATGAGGCAAATGCGGCTCTCAGTACTCAAAGCAGAGGCAAAGGCAGCTCTCAGTACTCAAAGCTGAGTCAAAGGCAGCTCTTAATACTCACTCAAAGCTGAGGCAAAGGCCGCTGTCGGTACTTACAGCTGAGGCAAATGCAGCTCTCTGTACTCTCAAAGCTGAAAAAAATGTCGCTCTCAGTACTCAAAGCTGAGGCAAAGGCGGCTCTCGGTACTCAAAGCTGAGGCAAAGGCGACTCTCAGTACTCTTTCAAAGCTCAGGCAACGTCTGCTCTCGGTACTCAATGCTGAGGACAAGGCGCCTCTCAGTACTAAAAGCTGAGATAAAGGCTGCTCTCAGTACTCAATCTGCAGGCAAAGGCAACTCCCAGAACTCAATGCAGAGGGAAACGTGGCTCCCCGTAGTCACACAAAGCAGTGACAAAGGCAGCTCTCAATACTCAAATCTGAGGCAAAGGCGGTCCTCAGTACTCACTCAAAATGGAGGCAAATGCGGCTCTTAGTACTCAAAGCAGAGGCAAAGGCAGCTCTCAATACTCACTCAAATCTTAGGAAAAGTTATCTATCAGAACTCACTCAAATCTAGAGACGAATGCTGCTCTCAGTACTCAAAGCAGAGGCAAAGGCAGCTCTCAGTACTCAAAGCTGAGGCAAAGGCGGCTCTCAGTACTCACTCAAAGCTGAGGCAACGCTGCTACTAGTAATCAAAGCAGAGGCAAATGCGGCTCTTAGTACTCACTCAAAGCTGAGGCAAAGGCCGCTCTCAGTACTTACAGCTGAGGCAAATGAGGCTCTCGGTAATCACTCAAAACTAAAACCATTGCTACTCTTGGTACCCATCGCTGAGGGAAAGGCAGCTCTCATTAGTTACTCAAAGATGAGGCAAGGGTGGCCCTCAGAACTCAAAGCTGAAGGCAAATGCGGCTCTCAGTACTCACTCAAAACTGAGGCAAATGCAAGTCTCAGTACTCAAAGCAGACGCAAAGGCAGCTGTCAGTACTCACTCAAAGCATAGTAAAAGGTATCTCTCGGCACTCACTAAAACTAGAGACGAATGCTGCTCTCAGTACTCAAACCAGAGGCAAAGGTAGCTCTCAGTACTCAAACAAGAGGCAAAGGCGGCTCTCAGTACTAACTCAAAGCAGAGGCAAAGGCAGCTCTCAGTACCCAAAGCTGAGGCAAAGGCAGCTCTCAGTACCCAAAGCTAAGGCAAAGGCAGCTCTCAGTACCCAAAGCTGAGGCAAAGGCGGCTCTCAGTACTCAAAGCTGAGGCAAAGGCGGCTCTCAGTACCCAAAGCTAAGGCAAAGGCAGCTCTCAGTACCCAAAGCTGAGGCAAAGGCGGCTCTCAGTACCCAAAGCTGAGGCAAAGGCAGCTCTCAGTACCCAAAGCTAAGGCAAAGGCAGCTCTCAGTACCCAAAGCTGAGGCAAAGGCGGCTCTCAGTACTCAAAGCTGAGGCAAAGGCGGCTCTCAGTACCCAAAGCTAAGGCAAAGGCAGCTCTCAGTACCCAAAGCTGAGGCAAAGGCGGCTCTCAGTACTCAAAGCTGAGGCAAAGGCGGCTCTCAGTATCCAAAGCTAAAGCAAAGGCAGCTCTCAGTACCCAAAGCTGAGGCAAAGGCGGCTCTCAGTACCCAAAGCTGAGGCAAAGGCAGCTCTCAGTACCCAAAGCTAAGGCAAAGGCAGCTCTCAGTACCCAAAGCTGAGGCAAAGGCGGCTCTCAGTACTCAAAGCTCAGTACTCAGTACCCGAGGGTACTGAGAGAACTGGCAGAGGAGCTGGCCAAGCCGCTTACCATCATTTTTCGACAGTCCTGGCTATCAGGGGAGGTCCCAGTTGACTGGCGGCTAGCAAATGTGACGCCCATCTACAAGAAGGGCCGGAGGACTGACCCGGGAAACTACAGGTCTGTCAGTTTGACCTCAGTGCCAGGGAAGCTCATGGAGCAGATCCTCCTGAGAGTCATCACGCAGCACTTGCAGGGCAAGCAGGCGATCAGGCCCAGTCAGCATGGGTTTATGAAAGTCAGGTCCTGCTTGACGAACCTGATCTCCTTCTATGACAAAGTGACGTGCTGGGTGGATGAGGGAAAGACTGTGGATGTGGTCTACCTTGACTTCAGCAAGGCTTTTAACACCGTTTCCCACAGCATTCTCCTCAAGAAACTGGCTGCTCTTGGCTTGGACTGGCGCACGCTTCGTTGGGTTAGAAACTGGCTGGATAGCTGGGCCCAAAGAGTCGTGGTAAATGGAGTCAAATCCAGTTGGAGGCCGGTTACTAGTGGCGTTCCCCAGGGCTCGATGCTGGTGCCGGTCCTCTTTAATATCTTCATCGATGATCTGGACGAGGGCATCGAGTGCACCCTCAGTAAGTTCGTGGATGACACCAAGTTAGGTGCGTGTGTCGATCTGCTTGAGGGTAGGAAGGCTCTGCAGGAGGATCTGGATAGGCTGGACCAATGGGCTGAGGTCAACTGCATGAAGTTTAACAAGGCCAAGTGCCGGGTCCTGCACCTGGGGCGCAATAACCCCAAGCAGAGCTACAGACTGGGAGGGGAATGGTTGGAAAGCTGCCAGGCAGAGAAGGACCTGGGAGTATTGG
The DNA here is from genome assembly GCF_009819795.1 of Aythya fuligula. NCBI lineage: Eukaryota > Metazoa > Chordata > Aves > Anseriformes > Anatidae > Aythya > Aythya fuligula. The sequence continues at coordinate 9,113,411 of NC_045594.1, forward strand.
TTGATAGTCAGCTGAATATGAGCCAGCAGTGTGCTCAGGTGGCCAAGAAGGCCAACAGCATCCTGGCTTGCATAAGAAACAGTGTGGCCAGCAGGGCTAGGGAGGTGATCGTCCCCCTGTACTCGGCTCTGGTGAGGCCGCACCTCGAGTACTGTGTTCAGTTTTGGGCCCCTCGCTACAAGAAGGACATCGAGGTGCTTGAGCGGGTGCAGAGAAGGGCGACAAAGCTGGTGAGGGGCCTGGAGAACAAGTCCTACGAGGAGCGGCTGAGGGAGCTGGGCTTGTTCAGCCTGGAGAAGAGGAGGCTCAGGGGCGACCTTATTGCTCTTTACAGATACCTTAAAGGAGGCTGTAGCGAGGTGGGGGTTGGTCTATTCTCCCACGTGCCTGGTGACAGGACGAGGGGGAATGGGCTTAAGTTGCACCAGGGGAATTTTAGGTTGGATCTTAGGAAGAACTTCTTTACCGAAAGGGTTGTTAGACATTGGAACAGGCTGCCCAGGGAAGTGGTGGAGTCACCATCCCTGGAGGTCTTTAAAAGACGTTTAGATGTAGAGCTTAGGGATATGGTTTAGTGGGGACTGTTAGTGTTAGGTCAGAGATTGGACTCCATGATCTTGCCCTCTCTTCCAACCTAGAAATTCTGTGATTCTGTGATTCAAAGAAGAGTCAAAGGCGGCTCTAAGTTCTCACTCAAAGCTTAGGAAAAGGCAGATCTTAGTACTCAGACAAAGCTGAGACACAGGCGGCTCTCAGCACTCACTCAAAGCAGTGGCAAAGGCGGCTCTCAGCACTCAAAGCTGAAGGCAATGCATCTCTCAGTACTAACTCAAAGCAGAGGCAAAGGCAGCTCTCAGTACTCACTTGAAGCTGAGGCAATGGCGGATCTTAGTACTCAGTCAAAGCTTAGACAAAGGCTGCTCTCATTACTCAAAGCTGAAGGAAAAGGTGACTCTCAGTACTCAAATGTGAAGCAAAGGCGGCTTTTAGTACTCACAGCTAAGGCGAAGGAAGCTCTCAGTACTTACTCAATACTGAGATGAATGCGGCTCTCAGTACTCAAAGCAGAGGCAAAGTCGGCTATCAGTACTCACAGCTGACGCAAAGGCTTGTCTCACTACTCACTCAAAGCTGTGGCAAAGGCTTGTCTCAGTACTCACTCAAAGCTGAGGAAACGCTGCTATTAGTACTCAAATCAGAGGCAAATGCGGCTCTCAGTACTCACTCAAAGCTGAGGCAAAGGCCGCTCTCAGCACTCAGTCAAAGCTGAGGCAAAGGCGGCTCTCAGTACTCAAAGCACAAGCAAAGGTGGCTCTCAGTACGCACTCAAAGATGAGGCGAAGGCGGCACTCAGTACTAAAAGCTGTAACTAATGCGGCTCTCAGTACCCAAAGCTGAGGCAAAGGCGTCTTTCAGTACTCAAAGCAGAGCCAAAGGCACCTCTCAGTACTCAAAGCTGAGCCAAATGTCTCGATACTCACTCAAAACTGAGACAAATGCGGCTCTCAGTACTCAAAGCAGAGGCAAATGCACCTCTCATTGCTCACTCAAAGCTGTGGCAAACGCTTGTCTCAGTACTCACCCAAAGCTGAGGAAACACTGATATTAGTACTCAAATCAGAGGCAAATGCGGATCTCAGTGCTCACTCAAAGCTGAGGCAAAGGCTGCTCTCAACACTCAGTCAAAGCTGAGGCAAAGGAGGCTCTCAGCACTCACTCAAAGCTGAGGCAAAAGCAGGTCTCAGTACCCAAAGCTGAGGCAAAGTCGGCTCTCAGCACTCAAATCTGAAGGAAAAGGCGGCTCTCAGTACTCACTCAAAGGTGAGGCAAAGGCGGCACTTAGTACTAAAACCTGAAACTAATGCAGCTCTCAGTAATCAAAGCAGAGGCAAAGGCAGCTCTCAGTACTCACTTGAAGCTGAGGCAAAGGCGGATCTTAGTACTCAAAGCTGAAGGAAAAGGTGGCTCTCAGTACTCAAAGCTGACGTAAAGGCAGCTCTCAGTACTCAAAGATGAGGCAAGGTGGCTTTTGGTACTTGCAGCTAAGGCGAAGTAAGCTCTCAGTACTTACTCAAAACTGAGACAAACGCAGCTCTCCGAACCCACTCAAAGCTTACGCAAAGATGGCTCAGTATTCAAAGCAGTGCCAAAGGTGGCTCTCATTACTCAAAGCTGAAGGCAAAGGCGGCTCTCATTACTTACTCATAGCTGAGGCAAAGGTGTCTCTCGATACTCACTCAAAGTGGAGAAAAGGCGGCTCTCATTACCGAAAGCTGAGGCCAAGAGGCTCTCAGTACACACTCAAAGCTGAGGCAAAAGTGGCTCTCATTATGCACTCAAAGCTGAGGCAAAAGCGGCTCTCAGTACTCAGAGCTTATGCAAAGATGGCTCTCAGTACTCACTCAAAGCTGAGGCAAATGTGAGTCTCGGTACTCACTACAAACTGACAGAAATGCGGCTGTCAGTACTCAGTCAAAGCTGAGGAAACGGAGGCTCAGAGGACTAAAAGCTGAGGCAGAGGCAGCTCTCAGTACTCAATGATGAGGAAAAGGCAGCACTCAGTACTCAAAGCAGAGGTAAAGGCGGCTCTCAGTTCTCACTCAAACCTTAGGAAAAGGTGTCTCTCGGCACTCACTCAAAACTAGAGACGAATGCTGCTCTCAGTACTCAAAGCAGAGGCAAAGGCATCTCTCAATATTCAAAGCTGGGTCAAAGGCAGCTCTCAGTACTCACTCAAACCTGAGGCAAAGGTGACTCTTAGTACTAATTCAAAGCTGAGGTAAAGGCGGCTCAGTACTCACTCAAAGCTGAGGCAAAGGCAGCAGTCAGAACTCACTCAAAGCTGAGGCAAAGGCAGCTCTCAGTACTCGCTCAAAGATGACTCAAAGGTGGCTCTCAATACTCAAAGTGAGTGTTTATGGACAGGATGATGGTGTTTGTGTGTTTCTGGGTCTTTATGATTTTTGCAGAATTACAGGGCTTTCTGTGAGTCTTTCCCTTTATATCAAATATTATCAAAGTTACAACTTTGGTGGCAAAGTGATGGAGCAGGGTTTAGGAGACAGGTATCATCGAAGGTCCCTGTGTGAGCATGTATCTGAAAACAGCAGCAGTAGGCATGTAAGGTGTAGTCTTTTTCAGGGTTAGGGACCATTTGTTATATTTCAGGTGCTTTTGCCTGTGGTTTTGCTGGCTGTTGAGTCTTTAGACCCTTGCAGCCTTCTAGATTTTAAGTGCTTGGAATTCACGTAGTAGAGGAGGGATGTTTAGGAGGGGTTGCTGGTTAACTTGGTTTTGGGAAATCGTGGGGTACGGTTCCTTTTTCTTGGGTTATATTTTAATCTCTAGATATATCAAGCCATTTGTGTAACTGTCCAGAGGATTCACAAAGATCTTCAGTACGCATCATAAGGGGCTTGACTGCGTAAGCGCAGTATTATGAAGAGACTGAGCAGGGTCACCTTTTTCGTCTGTAAAAGATAAGTCTGTGGTTACTTCTGTCGGGGATGCTGTGCATTCATGGCCTTTTGGCATTTGTGGACTTGAGGGTGTGTTTTTTTTCTTTTTGGCTCTGGTCTCTGTGCTTGAGTCCTCTGCAAGGCGCTGTACTGTTTGCGTGTCCATCGTGGATATGACCTTCTCTCTTTGTTTTTTGTAGCCCAGGGCATGGGCAGGGAAACTTGAATGAGGAATGAGGGTGAGTGGACGGCAGTGTGGGCCCTGAGTTGGTCGGTGGACTATGTTAGTCTGCTTTGTCTGTCAGGCAGGCTTTGCAAGCATTTTGCAACAGTGGAGTATGTCTCCTGCCACGTTTCTGGGGCACTCTAGCTGTCAGTGGTTCCAGTTCCTGAAATGCTGGAGATGCTTGAAGCTCAAGAGGAGCTGGGAGCGTGATGCGTCTCCTTGGGATGTTAGGTGGGCGAAGCAGTGGTATTGGGTTGGGGAGCGTGGGTCTGGGGCTTCTTGGCTGTTGTGGTAGGGAAGGAAAGCAGGGGAGTGGGTATAGACTGTGTTGTGCATTGTCATGTTTGTCTGTTCTTTCTCCTTGGCCTAAGCCCCGTGACCTTGGCTCAGCACAGTGAATGGAAGCATGAAGCCTGGATTGGGAAGGTGAGTGGAGAGAAGTTGGAAAACGGGCATTGGTTTTGGTTTGGTAGTCTATTGGTCCACCTCTGGGTGATTCCTCTTTTCCAGGGACGAAGAAGGTACTGGGAACATCCTAGCTGGCCCTCTGTGGTCCACACTGAGGATGGATTCTGAGCCCTGAGAATGAAGTCCAGGGGCAAACACTGTGTGTTGGGGAGTGGTTGGCAGGGGGAGGCGGGGAGTTGTCTAGAGGGTGTCTATCTGATTTCAGTAGTGGAGCAGGTCAATTGACTAGTGTTTTGTTTCTGAGGAGGGTGCTTCACTGGAAGAAGTTTGGCTGGCGTGCCGGTGCCTGATGGCACTTGATTTCTGCAGGTGAAGAGGAGCCTTGTGCCTGAAGCAGTGTCCTGGCTAGCCTTTGTGTTCCTTGATGAGGGTGGAACCTGCCTCCCAGCATTCCCAAGCTAAGTTGGGGGGCAAGTGCTGTGTTTGGGTTGGTGTTGTGAATGGAGCCATAGGGCGAGGGTCTGTGCTTTTTAGTCACTGCAGCGGATGGGGCCTTTCAGGATTGATCAGGTCAGGCGGAGAGATTATGTGGGGGGAGTTCTGTCACATACCGCGTGAGCACGTGCCAGGCAGGGCAGTCCCAGCTTGTTGTCTGTGTTCTCTGTTGTCTTTGCTGTGCTGCTGCTCTTGGTGCTTGGCAGGCCCTGGGGAAGCCATCCTGAGGGTATTGAACGCTTGACCTCATTGGAATGATGCTGATGTTCAATTGGGAGCTGAGCACCTCTTGTCTTGCAGTGGGAGCTTAAAGGGATCGCTTCTTCTGTACGTGTCAGATTTTTTGTATCAAATGTTTCCTGATATGATGATTATATGTTATGTGCTCCTTAGGTCTTGATATCCTCATTGCCTTCTTCCACTGGACAGATTAGACAGGCAACTTGGTAGCCACACCAAAGGTCCTAAATGCTTGTTTCATCATCGTAGGGCTGATCTGAGCACTTCTTGTCTTGCAGTCGCTGCTTAAAGCACAGATGTGTTTCGGGTCTTGTGCATCACATTTGGTTTCAGACTGTGTCTGTTTCTATTGTTGCTCTTGCAGAAGTCATCTGGGCTTCACCAGGAGCTCTGGCTTGGGAATTCATTTCCAAAGCGTTATTCTTAAGGGGTTTGCACTGCTCATCCTTCTGGTCTCTTGACTTAAAGGCAGGATTTTTATGCCTCCATCATCCCAGTTCTGGTGGTCAATTTCAGTCGCAGGACATGGCATTTGAGTCTGTCCCTGGGGCTGCCCCAGATCATCTGTTCTGACTCGCTGTTGCTGTAGGGCTTCCCTCTGGGAGTCATCATTCTGCCTGGTGTTCTCCTGTGTTTTCTTGGTAATGTTTGTAGAGTGCCTGTGTATGCCAGTTGTCTCGTACAGGCTCAAAGGAGCAAACTGCACTCTGAAGAGCTGTGTAAGAAGAGAGGTTGGTCATGAGCTGGGTTGGAGCAGAATCACCAAGTAGCACAAGGTGACTGTGAAAGGTGTCCGTCTTGCTTTGCGGGTGCCATGGCAGGCTCTCCACAGAAGTGGCTGAGGATTTGAGATAAGGCCAGAGAGCATCAAGGAGCGGCACGTGCAGGGATGGTTTCCAAGTGCTGCGGTTGCTTTCTCTTCTGGTCATCAGGTGCCACAGGCAAGGTGGGTTGTAACATCAGTCTTTAGAATAGGAGCAAATCAGGTCACTTGAATGCCACGGGGCATCTGAGAAGGGTGTTTTAGCAGAAAAAGCTTGTCTGGCAAGGCGGTGCCTGATGGCAGTGTGTTTCCTCAGGTGAGGAGGTGCCTGGAGCCCCATCCTATCTAACCTGCACTCACCTATCTGAGAATGAAAGCTGCTTTCCAGTAATTCAGAAAGCCAAGTTACATCTCAGCCTTGAGCATCTGGGGCCTGTGCCTGGGCTTTTGAGCCTGTCTGTAACACTTGGCACCAGCACTAATAATTTTGGCATATGTTGAGGGTTTGGGGCCTGTGTCTGGGATTAGGGACCTGTCTGGAGCCATTGAGGCCATTGTCATGGGTTTTGGAGCCTTCCAGTAGAGTTCAGGGCCTGTGTTTAGGCTTTTGGGGTCTGCATCTGGGGGTGGGGGGGTTGGGGCCAGTGTCTGGCGGGGGGGGGGGGGGGGTGGAGCTGCTTGTAAGCTGCTTGTAGACCATTGGGGCCTGCGTTGAGGGGGTTGGGAGCTGCTTGTACAACTTTGGGAGTTGCACCTGAGGGGTGGTTGGGAGGTGCTTGTACACTGTAGAGTCCTGCCTTGTGGGGGTTTGCAGCTGCTCATACACCTTTGGGGTCTGCAGCTGGGGGGGGGTTGAGACGTGTGTGTCCACTGTAGGTGCCCACATTGGTTATACACCTTTGGGGCCTGTGTCTGGAGCATGGTTGGGGCTGTTTGTACTGATATTGTATAAACTCACTTTAGGATAGAATAAAACTTGTGGTTAAAAGTTAGCAAGGACAAAGTAAACGACATCTTGTTATCTGTTGACCTTCTGTTATGTTTAAGCATCTTGTTATTTGAAAACATCCCATTATCCTGTTAACCGTTAGTCAGGCTGAGACTTGAGATAACTTGAGTCAACTGTCCGTTATGTCTTGTTAACTGAGACTTCCTGTTATCTGCTGACCCTCAGTTAAACTGAAAGCCAACTCAGCATTTTTACAGCTTGGAAAACAACTGAATAAGCAAAAGGTGAAAAGTGCATCACGAGGAAGACCTACGGCCTTCCTCCCAAAGACCACTGCCCGCATCCCGAAGACCCCGGCCCACAATTCTTGGAAGGCTTTGCGCAAGCGCAAGGACTGATAAGCTAATTAGCATACGAAGCGAGAGTAGGCGGGGTTAGGTAATGAATATGTATAGGCGCTAATAGAATATTCATTGTTTCGCTGTATAAATATGAGATAGTTTGTCACTTCAAACATGCATGATAGGCGGAAAGATCCCCCGTGCATCCAGTGCTGCAATAAAGAATATACCACTTAAGGAAATTTCGGCTTTGATCTTTAAATCAGTACACCTTTGGGGCCTGCCTCTGGGGAGTGTGGGGAGTTGCTTGTACACCTTTGGGGCTGTAGGGGGAGGTCGAGGCCTGCATCTGTGCATGGTTGAGAGCTTCTTGTACACTGTAGGGGCCTCTGTTTGGGGGGGCTTGTGGCCTGCATCTTGGGGGGGGGGGGGTGGGAGCTGGCTGTACAGCTTTGGGGCTTGCATCTGTGGGGGGGTGGGGCCTGCCTCTGGGGGGTGGGTTGTGAGATGCTTATACATGCTAGGGACCTGTGTCTGGGAAGTGGGGGGTTGGGGCCCGAGTCTGGGGCCTGTGTCTGGGTGGGGTCCAGTTCTTGTTGGGGGAGGAGGGGTGGTTAGGGAGCTGCTTGTGGACAGTTGGGGTCTGCATCTGGGTGTGACTGGTGCCTGCTTCTGTGGGCAGTTTGGGGCCTGCTTGTAGACTTCTGCAGCCTGCGTCTGGGGTTTGGGGTCATTTCTGTAGCGTTTCGAGTCTGCATTTTGGCTTTAGTGCCATTTGCCGAGGCGATCGACTCTGGGGCAGACGCGTTCTGCAGCGGAGTGGGGGATCGGGCCAGGCAGGGCTAATTTTTCCGGCATCGAGCCTACTTGAGGGAGCCGCCAGGACCCGGCAGCCCTCGTGAGGGAGGGTGACGAGGCAAAGGCGGAGCCAGCAGCGTCAGCGGCGGGCTATTAAAATCGGGACCCACCGCCATTTCACTGCCATTTGCCGAGGCGATCGACTACGGGGCAGACGTGTTCTGCAGCGGAGCGGGGGATCGGGCCAGGCAGGGCTAATTTTTCTGGCATCGAGCCTACTTGAGGGAGCCGCCAGGACCCGGCAGCCCTCGTGAGGGAGGCTGACGAGGCGAAGGCGGAGCCAGCAGCGCCCCCTCCCCAGCCGTTCAAAAGCTGCCCGTAGGGAGCGCGAGCGACCAGGAGCGCGGCGAAAAGGGTGGGCAAACAGGGTGTGGCACATCAGAAGGGAGTGGCCCGGCAGTTAGCGCGGCAGTTCGCGCAGGCAGGGCGAGCAGGAAGGGCAGAGCGCTCCCCCTGCCCACACGAACACCTCCTTAACAACAGCCATTAGATAGGTGATAATGGTCTCCACCAGGCACGGTGTGCTCTCCAGGAATTCGGTACACACCCAGACCGACTACCCGTTAAAAAATGCCGCAGTTCAGGTCACCGGATGCAGGGAGTGTCTGAGCCTGTTGCTGCCATCGGCGGGAGGCAGAGAAACTGCGTGCGTGAGGTGCGAGCAGGTGGATGACCTGGTCTGCATGGTGGCGGAGCTCAAGGAGGAGGTGGAGAGGTTGAGGGCCATCAGGGAGTGTGAGCAAGAGATAGACTTCTGGAGTAACTCCCTGCAGGGCCTCAAGGAGAGGTACCGAGGTGAGACTCCTCAAATGGGGGTGGACCCCCTGCCCTGTAGCCGTCGGGCAGAGGGAGGGGATCTGGGAGCTGAGGAGGAATGGAAACAGGTCCCTGCTCGACCTTGCATGCGACGCCCTCCCCTTCCGGCCCCGCATTCCCAGGTGCCCTTACACAACAGGTTTGAGGCCCTGGAGCTCGACAGACCAGTAGCTGAGGAAGAGGTAGCGAGTGTTCCCAGGAGGATGCCTAGGGCGAGGAGGTCGACTCCACGCCTCAGGACTGCCTCCACCAAGAAAGACAGGAGGGTTATTGTTGTTGGAGACTCGATTCTTAGGGGAACAGAGGGCCCTATTTGTTGGCCTGACCCTACCCGTAGGGAAGTCTGCTGTCTCCCTGGGGCCAGGGTCAGGGACGTTGCTAGGAAGCTTCCCAACCTGGTACGCCCCTCTGACTATTACCCTCTTTTGATAGTCCAGGCGGGCAGTGACAACATTGAAGAGAGAAGCCTCAAGGCTATCAAAAGAGACTTTAGGGGACTAGGCCGGTTAGTGGATGGAGCGGGAGTGCAGGTGGTGTTTTCGTCCATCCCTACGGTGGCAGGGAGGGGTTCAGAGATGTCGTGGTTTAACCCGGCCGGCAGCTAAACACCACGCAGCCGTTCGCTCACCCTCCCCCTCCCTCTCTGGGACGGGGGAGAGAAATGGAAAGTGAAGCCCGTGAGTTGAGATAAAGACAGTTTAATAAGACAGAAAAATAATAATAACAAAATAATAATAACAATAATAATAATAATAATACAATGATGAAAATAGGAAAATAATAATAATATGTACAAACAAGTGATGCACAATGCAATTGCTCACCACCCGCTGACCGATGCCCAGCCTAACCGAGCAGTCCGGCCCCCTCTCCCCGGCTAGCCACCCCTATATATTGTTTAGCATGACGTCAGATGGTATGGAATACCCCTTTGGCTAGTTTGGGTCACCTGTCCTGGGTCTGTCCCCTCCCAGCTCTTACTGCACCCCCAGCCTGCCTGTTGGCAGGACAGAGCAAAAGGCTGAGATGTCCTTGGCTTGGTATAAGCACTGCTCTGCAACAATTAAAACATCGGGGTGTTATCAGCACTCTTCTCATCCTAAGCCAAAACACAGCATTCCACCAGCTACTAGGAAGAAAATTAATTCTGTTCTAACTGAAACCAGGACAGTAGGAAAACTCTGCAGGAGGATCTGGATAGGCTGCACTGATGGGCTGAGGTCAACTGCATGAAGTTCAACAAGGCCAAGTGCCGGGTCCTGCACCTGGGGCGCAATAACCCCAAGCAGAGCTACAGGCTGGGAGATGAGTGGTTGGAGAGCTACCAGGTAGAGAAGGACCTGGGAGTGATGGTGGATAGTCGGCTGAATATGAGCCAGCAGTGTGCTCAGGTGGCCAAGAAGGCCAACAGCATCCTGGCTTGCATAAGAAACAGTGTGACCAGCAGGGCTAGGGAGGTGATCGTCCCCCTGTACTCAGCTCTGGTGAGGCCGCACCTCGAGTACTGTGTTCAGTTTTGGTCCCCTCGCTACAAGAAGGACATCGAGGTGCTTGAGCAAGTCCAGAGAAGGGCGACGAAACTGGTGAGGGGCCTGGAGAACAAGTCTTACGAGGAGCGGCTGAGGGAGCTGGGCTTGTTCAGCCTGGAGAAGAGGAGGCTCAGGGGTGACCTTATCGCTCTCTATAGGTACCTCAAGGGAGGCTGTAGCGAGGTGGGGGTTGGTCTGTTCTCCCACGTGCCTGGTGACAGGACGAGGGGGAATGGGCTTAAGGTGAGCCAGGGGAGTTTTAGGTTGGATGTTAGGAAGAACTTCTTTACTGAAACGGTTGTGAGGCATTGGAACAGGCTGCCCAGGGAAGTGGTGGAGTCACCATCCCTGGAAGTCTTCAAAAGACGTTTAGATGTAGAGCTTAGGGATATGGTTTAGTGGAGACTGCTAGCGTTAGGTCAGAGGTTGGACTCGATGATCTTGAGGTCTCTTCCAACCTAGAAATTCTGTGAATTCTGTGATTCTAACAGGGTGTTACAGTTTTAAGGTTTCAGGGCTAGGGCACTAGGGTTGGGTTTCAGGGTTAGGGCTTTCAGGGTTTAGGGTTAGGATTTTAAGGTTTTAAGGTTAGGGTTGTAAGGATTCGGGTTTTAAGGATTTGGGGGTTAAGGTTTTACGGGTTTTGGGGTTAGCATGTTAGGGTTTTAGAGTTTTTTGTGTTGTAGTGTTGATACGGTATTTAGCATTAGGGTCTTAGGGTATTATTTTTGGTCAGGTATTTAGGGTTAGGGTTTAAATGTCTTTTTTTTTTTTCATGTTAGGTTCTCCAGGGTTATGGTTTTGAGGGTCTTAATTTTTTGGTTTAGGGTTTTGAGCATCTTAATTTTTTGGGTTAGGGGTTTTAGGCATAGGTCTTCAGAAGTTTAGTGTGGTAAATAGTTTGGGTTAGGTCTGTAAGGGTTTTGAGGGTTGTTAGGGTTAGGGCCGTAAGGGTTACAGTGAGTGCTGGGAAATGTAGTTCTCGAACACTGGCCATGTCGGCTGTCCAGGGAATGCTGGGAGGTGTAGTTCTCTGGCACTGGGCTTCTAGGAGGCCATGTTGGGTGCCCAGAGCATGCCGGGAAAAGAAGTTCTTGGGCACTGGATTTCCAGGAGACCATGTTGAGTGCCCAGAGCATCCTGGGACGTGTAGTTCTCGGGAAGTCACCTTCTGGTTGGCCATTTTGGGATTCCGGGTATTGCTGGGAGTTGTAGTTCTCAGGAACTCGGGTTAGGGTATAGGGTTAGGGTTGTAAGGATTTTTAGGGTTAGGTCTTTAGGGTTTTTAGGGTTGGGCTGGGGTTAGGGCTTTAGGTTTGGGCTAGGGTAAGGTAAGGGTGCCGGGATAGGGTGAGGGTGAGGGTGCGGGCCGCTATTAGGGTTAGGGTTAGGGATTTGCCCAGTGAAAGTCAGCAACGGGTCAGGGTTTTTTGGGTCAGGGATTTGCTCACTGAAAGCCAGCGACGGGTTAGGGTTAGGGTTAGGGTTAGCGTTAGGGTTAGCGTAAGGGTTAGTGTTAGATCTGCGGGGGTTAGGGTTAGGGTTAGAATTAGGGTTAGCGTTAGGTTTAGGATTAGGTGTAGGATTAGATCCACAGCGGTTTGCATTAGGGTTAGGATTTGGTTTAGGTTTAGATCCGGGGGGGTTAGGGTTAGCTTTAGGGTTAGAATTAGGTTTAGGATTAGATCCGCTGGGGTTAGCCTTCAGGTTAGTGTTAGGGTTAACGTTATGGTTAGCATTAGGGTTAGCGTTAGGGTTAGCGTTAGGGTAAGCATTAGTGTTTTGATTAGATCCATGGGGGTTAGGGTTAACAGCAGGGTTAGGTTGAGGTTTAGAGTTAGGTTTAGCGTTAGGGTTAGGATTAGGTTTAGGATAAGATCCGCGGGGGTTAGGGTTAAGGTTAGGGTTAGCATTAGGGTTAGCGTTAGGCTTAGGATTAATTCCGCGGGGATTAGGGTTAAGGTTAGAGTTAGGTTTAGCGTTAGAATTAGTGTTAGCATTAGAGTTAGCGTTAGGGTTAGGATTAGGTTTAGGATTAGATCCGTAGGGGTTAGCGTTAGGGTTAGCATTACTGTATGCGTTAGTGTTATGATTAGATCCATGGGGGTTAGGGTTAAGCTCAGGGTTAGGTTGAAGTTTAGCGTTAGGGTTAGGATTAGGGTTAGGATTAGATCCATGGGGGTTAGGGTTAAGCTCAGGGTTAGGTTGAGTTTTAGCTTTAGGGTTAGGATTAGAGTTAGGATTAGATCCACGGGTGTTAGGGTTAAGTTTAGGGTTAGGATTAGTGTTAGGGTTAGTGTTAGGGTTAGGATTAGGTTTAGGATTGGATCCGTAGGGGTTAGGTTTAGCGTTAGGGTTAGCGTTAGGGTTAGCGTTAGATCTGCAGTGGTTAGCGTTAGGGTTAAATTTAGGCTAAGAATTAGATCTGCGGGGTTTAGTGTTAGGGTTAGTGTTAGGGTTAATGTTAGGGTTAGTCTTAGTTATCGTTAGTCTTGCAATCGTTAGTGTTTTGATTAGATCCACGGGGGTTAGGGTTAAGGGCAGGGTTAGGCTGAGGTTTAGCATTAGGGTTAACGTTAGGGTCAGCGTCAGGGTCAGCGTTACGGTTAGCGTTAGGGTTAGGATTAGGTTTATGACTGGATCCACGGGGATTAGGGTTAGTGTTAGGGTTAGGATTAGGTTTAGGTTTAGATCCGTGGGGGCTAGGGTTAGCATTAGGGTTAGGATTAGGTTTAGGATTGGATCCACGGGGGTTAGGGTTAGCGTTAGGGTTAGGATTAGGTTTAGGTTTAGATCTGTGGGGGCTAGGGTTAGTGTTAGTGTTAGGATTAGATTCAGAATTAGATCCGCGGGGGTTAGCGTTAGGGTTAGCGTTAGGGTTAGCGTTAGGGTTAGCGTTAAGGTCAGCGTTAGGGTCAGCGTTATGGTTAACGTAAGGGTTAGGGTTAGGATTAGATCCGTGGCAGTTAGCGTTAGGGTTAGCGTTAGGTTTAGGATTAGATCCGCGGAGATTAGGGTTAAGGTTCGAGTTAGGTTTAGTGTTAGGGTTAAGATTAGGTTTAGGAGTAGATCCACAGAGGTTAGCGTTAGGGTAAGCGTTATTGTTAGGATTATATCCGCGGGGTTAGGGTTAAGGTTAGGGTTACGGTTAGCATTAGGGTTATTATTAGGGTTAGTATTAGTTTTAGGATTAGATCCGCAGGGGTTAGGGTTAGTGTTAGGGTTAGCGTTAGGGTTAGGATTAGGTTTAGGTTTAGATCCGTGGGGGCTAGGGTTAGCTTTAGGGTTAGGATTAGGTTTAGGATTGGATCCACGGGGGTTAGGGTTAGCGTTAGGGTTAGGATTTGGTTTAGGATTAGTTTCGCAGTGGTTAGCGTTAGGGTTAGGATTTGTCTAAGGGTTAGATCCACTGGGGTTAGGGTTAAGGTTAGGGTTAGGGTTAGCATCAGGTTTAGCTTTAGGGTTAGGATTAGGTTTAAGATTGGATCCGCGGGGGTTAGGTTTAGCATTATGGTTAGGGTTAGCGTTAGGGTTTCGTTAGGTTTAGGATTAGATCCACGGGTGTTAGGATTAAGGTTAGGGTTAGGTTGAGTTTTAGCGTTAGGTTTAGCGAAAGGTTTAGGATTAGGTTTAGAATTAGATCTGCGGCGGTTAGGGTTAAGATTAGGGTTAGCATTAGGTTTAGCGTTAGGGTTAGGATTAGGTTTAGGAATGGATCTGAGGGGGTTAGCGTTAGTGTTAGGATTAGGTTTAGTATTAGATCTGTGGAGGTTAGGGTTAAGGTTAGGGTTAGGGTTAGCGTTTGGGTTATGATTAGGCTTAGGGTTAGGCCCACGGGGGTTAGGGTTAGCGTTAGGGTTAAGATTAGCTTTAGGATCAGATCCACTGGGGTTAGGGTTAGTGTTAGGGTTAGCTTTAGGGTTAGCGAAAGGTTTAGTATAAGGTTAGGATTAGATACGCGAGGGTTAGGGATAAGGTTAGGGTTAGGGTTAACGTTATAGTTAGGATTAGTTTTAGGATTAGATCAGCGGGGGTTAGGGTTAAGTTTATGTTTAGGGTTATGGTTAGCTATAGGGTTATGATTAGGGTTAGGATTAGATCCACGGGGGTTAGGGTTTGCCTTAGGGTTAGGATAAGTCTTAGGGTTAGGTCCGCGGGGGTTAGGGTTAGCGTTAGTGTTAGCATTAGTGTTAGGATTTGGCTTAGGATTAGATCCACGAGGGTTAGGGTGAGGGTTAGCGTTAGGGTTAGGATTAGTTTTAGGATTAGATTGCTGGTGTTAGGGTTAAGGTTAGGGTTAGGTTTAGGTTTAGATCCGTGCGGGTAAGGTTTAGCGGAAAGTTTAGTGTTAGGGTTAGTGTTAGGTTTAGGTTTAGTGTTAGGGTTAGGATTAGTTTTAGGATTACATCCGCTGGAGTTAGGTTTAGGGTTAGCCTTAGGGTTAGTGTTATGGTTTAGGATAAGGTTTAGGTTTAGATTCATTAGGGTTAGGATTAGGTTTGGGATGAGATTTGCGGGGGTTAGGGTTAGCGTTAGGGTTAGGATTAAATTTAGGATTAAATCCATGGGGGTTAGTGTTAGATTTAGCGTTAGGATGAGGATTTGACTTTGGGTTAGATCCGCGTGTTTTAGGATTAAGTTTAGGGTTAGCGTTAGCATTAGGGTTTGCGTTAGGGTTAGCGTTAGGGTTAGGATTAGATCCGTGGCGGTTAGCATTAGGGTTAGCGTTAGGTTTAATAATAGATCCGCGGGGATTAGGGTTAAGGTTAGAGTTAGGGTTAGGGTAAGCATTATTGTTAGGATAAGGTTTTGGATTATATCCTCGGGGGTTAGCGTTAGGGTTAGTGTTAGGGTTAGGATTAGGTTTAGGATTAGATCCGTGGGGGTTAGGGTTAAGTTTAGGGTTAGCATTAGGTTTAACGTTAGGTTTAGTATTAGGTTTAGGATTGGGTCCGCGGGAGTTAGGGTTAGGGTTAGAGTTAGTGTTAGGATTAGGTTTAGGATTAGATCCGCGGGGGATAGGGTTAAGGTTAGGGTTAGCGATAGCGTTAGGGTTAGGATTTGTTTTAGGATTAAATCCACAGAGTTTAGGGTTAAGGTGAGGGTTAGTGTAAGGGTTAGCATTAGGGTTATGATTAGTTTTAGGACTAGATCCGCAGGGTTAGATTTCGCATTAGGGTTAGGATTAGTTCCGTGGGGGTTAGGGTTAGTGTTAGGATTTGGATTAGAATTAGGATTAGATCCTCGGTGGTTAGTATTAGTGTTAGGGTTAAGATTGGTTTTAGGATTAGATTTGCGGGGGATTGGGTTAGGGTTAGGGTTAGGTTGAGGTTTAGCGTTAGGGTTAGCATTAGGGTTAGGATTAGGTTTAGGATTAGATCCGTGGGGGTTAGGGTTAAGTTTAGGGTTAGCATTAGGTTTAACGTTAGGTTTAGGATTAGGTTTAGGATTGGATCCGCGGAGGTTAGGGTTAGAGTTAGTGTTAGGATTAGGTTTAGGATTAGATCCGCGGGGGATAGGGTTAAGGTTAGGGTTAGCGATAGCATTAGGGTTAGGATTTGTTTTAGGATTAAATCCGCAGAGTTTAGGGTTAAGGTGAGGGTTAGTGTAAGGGCTAGCTTTAGGGTTAGGTTAAGATCAGAGGGGTTAGGATTAGGTGTAGGATTAGATCTGCAGTGGTTAGGGTTAGGATTAGATTAGCTGTTTTTAGGGTTATGGTTAGCATTAGGGTTAGTGTTAGCATTAGGGTTAGTGTTAGTTTTTGGATTAGATCCGCGTTGGTGACGGTTAAGGTTTGGGTTAGCATTAGGGTTAGGATTAGGTTTAGGATTAGTTCCGTGGGGGTTAGGGTTAGCATTAGGATTCGGATTAGAATTAGGATTAGATCCTCGGTGGTTAGGATTAGCATTAGGGTTAAGATTGGTTTTAGGATTAGATTTGCGGGGGTTAGGGTTAGGGTTAGGGTTAGGTTGAGGTTTAGAGTAAGGATTAGCATTAGGGTTAGGATTAGGTTTAGGATTTGATCCGCGGGTGTTAGGGTTAAGTTTATCTTTATTGTTAGGGTTAGCGTAAGGGTTAGGATTAGGCAAGGATTAGATCCGCGGGGTTTAGGGTTAGCATAAGGGTTAGTGTTAGAGTTAGCATTAGTTTTAGTACTAGATCCGCGGGGGTTAGGGTTAGCATTAGGATTAGGATTAGATTTAGGATTAGATCCGCGGGGGTTAGTGTTAGGGTTTGCGTTAGGGTTAGCGAAAGGTTTAGTATTAGGTTTAGGATTAGATCTGCGGGGTTTAGGGTTAAGGTTAGGGTTAGTATTAGCTTTAGGGTTAAGATTAGTTTTAGGATTGGTTCCGTGGGAGTTAGGGTTTAGATCCACAGTGTTTAGCGTTAGGGTAGGTAATAGGGTTAGTGTTAGTGTTAGTGAAAGGGTTAGGTTTAGGTTTCGGATTAGAACCGTGGGGGTTTAGGGTTAAGGTTGGATTAGTATTAGCTTTAGGGTTAGTTTTCGGGTTAGGATTAGGTTTAGGATTAGATCCGTGGGGGTTAGGATTAGCATTAGGGTTAGGATTTGGTTTAGGTTTAGTTCCGTGGGGGTTAGGTTTAGGGTTAGCGTTAGGGTTAGTGAAAGGGTTAGGATTAGGTTTCGGGTTAGATCCCCTGGTTTAGGGTTATGGTTAGGATTAGGGTTAGTTTTAGGGTTAAGATTAGGTTTAGGATTAGATATGCGGGGGTTAGGGTTAGGTTACGGTTAGGTTTAGTGTTAGGGTTAGGATTAGGTTTAGAATTAGATCCGCGGGCGTTAGGGTTAAGTTTATGTTTAGGGTTAGGGCTAGTGTTAAAGTTAGGATTAGGCTTAGGGTTAGATCTGCGGGGGTTAGGGTTAGCGTTAGGGTTAGTGTTAGGGTTAGCATTAGGGTTGGGATTAGGTTTAGGATTAGATCCACGGGGTTTACGGTTAGGGTTAGCATTAGGGTTAGGATTAGGTTTAGGATTAGATCCGCGGGGGTTAGTGTTAGGGTTTGCGTTAGGGTTAGTGAAAGGTTTAGGATTAGGTTTAGGATTAGATCTGCGGGGTTTTGGGTTAAGGCTAGGGTTAGCGTTAGCTTTAGGGTTAAGATTAGTTTTAGGATTGGTTCCGCGGGAGTTAGGTTTTAGATTAGGGTTAGGGTTAGTGTTAGGGTTCCGATTTCCCTTAGGGTTAGATCTGCGGGGGTTAGGGTTAGTGTTAGGTTTAGCGTTAGAGTTAGTATTAGGTTTAGGATTAGATCCGCAGGGTTAGGGTTAAGTTTATGTTTAGGGTTAGGGCTAGTGTTAAGGTTAGGATTAGGCTTAGGGTTAGATCTGCGGGGGTTAGGGTTAGCTTTAGTGTTAGGATAAAACTTAGATCTGCGGGGGTTAGGGTTAGCTTTAGTGTTAGGATAAATCTTAGATCCGCGGGGGTTACGGTTAGGGTTAGCGTTAGGGTTAGCGAAAGCTTTAGGATTAGGTTTAGGATTATATCCACGGGGTTTAGGGTTAAAGTTAGGGTTAGGGTTAGCTTTAGGGTTCAGATTAGATTTAGTATTAGATCCGCAGGGGTTAGGGTTAGCTTTAGGGTTAGGATTAGTTTTAGGATTACATCTGTGGGGTAAGGCAGGGTAGCTGCTTAATCTTCTCTGTGCTCAAGGCAGCTATGCCAAAAGCCCACCGGTACCCTTTTGGATCCCTGAAGTAACCTTTCTTGAGGTAGTCTATGCCGAGGATTCACGGAGTCTCTAGGCCAGTCACAATGGGGTGCTTTTTCCACTCATTCCCAGTTAGACTCACTTCAGCTTCCAATACAGTTAGCTCTTGGGATCTCCCCGTCACTCCAGAGATAGAGATGAGTTCTGCCCCTTGGTGGCCTGATGGCATTAGGGTACACTGTGCACCTTTTTCCACTAAAGCTTTATATTTCTGCGGTTCCGGTGTGCCAGGCCATCGAATCCACACAGTCCAGTAAATCCGGTTGTCCCTCTCCTCTACCTGGCCAGAGGCAGGGCCCCACTAGTCCTGGTTGGAGTATCTATCAATTAATTCTTCCAAATGTGAAGCAGAAGTCTCTTCGTCAGGGTCAGGAGTAATACTATCCCTTCTACTGCCTCTGGGGGACTGCCCAACAGAAACTGGGGCAGCAATCCTCCTAGGGGCCCTCTTTGTTGCTGCTGTATCTTTCCGTAGCTCATGTACCTGAGCATCTAGGGCCGAGGTCGGTTCACCATCCCACTTCCTCATATCTTCCCCGTGGTCACGTAAATAAAACCACAAGGTACCTCGTGGTGTGCGTCCCGGATTCCCCCTTGTTTGAGCCGGAGGCTGCTGGCGCTTTATGGCCAAAAGATTCTTCCGTCTAGGTGAGGAGGAAGCTATGTGTTCATCTAACCATTGGGACAGTCTCTCCACAGCTGAAATGCAGTCCCGTACTGGGGCAGAGAGATTTTTTTCATATTTATGAAGGTGATTGGACACGTTGTCCACAGTTGGCCCCATCCCCTCCTCCCAATCCATTGCTGCCAGTGTGCTGGCATGTGATGAGGGTGCAGCCCATACAAACTTCCTCCACATGGACGTTGTGCATTGGACTTCATCAGGGCCTTTAGGTGTCTGGACATTGTTTAAATCACTATAAAGCATCTCCAGCACAGCTAATTCCCGCAGCTGCTGGAGACCCTTATCCATAGTGGTCCATTTGTTTACTTGGTATACAATATCCTCTTTGTGGGGATACCTTTCTTTCACAGCTGTTAGGATTCGTCTCCAGAGGCTGAGAACTTGTGCCTCTCTCCCAATTACTCTATCAATGAGCCTTTCTCTAGAGAGGGATCCCAGCTGCTTGGCTTCATTTCCTTCTAGCTGTTGGCTATTGGCCCCACTATCCCAGCATCGAAGCAGCCAGGTGAGGATGTGCTCACCTGGATGACGACTGAAGTCTTTTCGTATTTCTCGCAGCTCACTCAAGGACAGAGACCGAGCAGTTTCTGATTCACCTATGATTTCAGTCTCTTCTCCGTGATGTTGCCGTGATGACTCTGCTTTAGAGCTGCCTGCCTTTTCCTCTTCTCCCTCATCCTTAGGAGGAGCTTCTTCCCTTACTAAACAACCTGATCTCCGTTTCCACTGTTTTGTCTTTACAATAGGGGCAACTGATACCACAGATGGTCGGTCCTCCGGGGTGGTCACAGTGTGTGCTGTCTCATCATCAAATTCGGGAACCTCGCTATCCCCTTGAGGGTGCTGGGCAATGTTAATTGACATTTGATAGGCGTAAGCCAGACCCCAGCAGAGTGCAGCAAGCTGGTGGAGTTCTCTAGTATTGCCAGGGTCAGGGCATACGTCTTACAAACATTCTACCAGTTTCCTTGGATTTTGTACTTGTTCAGGGGTGAAATTTAGAACCATTGGAGGAGAAAACCATGACAGGTACCTGCCCAAATCCCCACACACACCTTGCCACCCACAACTACTTTGTCTGGGGACAGGTCCTTGGATAATATTCTTAATAAATTGCTTTACCTTGGGGAAGAAGACAAACACTAGACCTAGTAATAGGAGGATAATATCTGACCAAGGGTATCCAAGATACTGAAAGGCTGCTGTAATTAGCCCTGTTAGAAATGGATTCAAATTAGGATTAAATAAAAAATAGGATTTATTAAAAGAATATAAAAGAATAGAGGTAAGCAAACAGCACTGGGTGCACCGGGAGTCTCCGCTCCACTAGGACGCACACCAGCCACATCAAGTAGCTGATTTCTATGCTCCTAGACTAATACATATTCATTACTACTTCTATAAAAAACCAGGTTATTATAATTAGCTTCCGGAGTCCAGTCCCTCCTACTGGAGCATGCGCATCAGTCTCCTCTGGGGGGTCTCTAGGGGTCTTTCATGCTGAAGGCTCGTAGTCTTCCTCTCCAAGTTTTTTTCTCGTCCTTCCCCTTTGTACTCCTTTGGCACCGTATCAAGTTTATAGAACATTCCCTGCAGGTCTTGTCTCCCAGCCATCCTTCAGCTTCTTTTTTTCTTCTTCTTAATCTCAATATCAATCAAGAATTAAATTGCCAGTGCAGGGCCCAGAGGCAGACAGGACTGTTCTTTATGGACACGAATTGTTAAAACATTCCTAACAGCCCACAGGGAGAAAAGTAGAAGGCACCACCCCCGATATTATTCACTGATTGACTGCTAGGGGCAAAAAAGAAGGTGCTGTAATTCTTAATACTTTCAAAAAGATAATCTCCATGAGACCAGGAAGATAACAATGCCGGGCCTGAATACCAAACAAAACTGAAGGCCAGTATGTTACAGTACAACATGATAAAAAAAAAACAAGCACAGACTTCAACACTTTCTCCGATCGGATGTAAAGGAAAAAAGAAAACAGAGAGTGGACTACATACAACATAGCCACACAGAAAAATATTACCAGAAAACCAAACATTATTGTTAGGAATGTTTTAACAATTCGTGTCAATAAAGAGCAGTCCTGTCTGCCTCTGGGTCCTGCACTGGCAATTGAATTCTTGAACCACAGATGCAGTGTGTCCCAGTCTCCCCCTCATTCTAGTCAATTTATCAAGTCTTCAGAAAATACTCCTCAAATTTATGAACCTGTTAGTCTTTGTTATTCCGGACTTCTATTTCTAAAAGTTACAGCCTTTTTTTTTGTCCTATTCGAGATTAACTTAACACGGCTATAGGTGTGACTGTCCCTGTGAATGGCTGATGAAGAATGTTTTAATTACTGGTGAAGTGTCAATAAGAAAGCTATTTGTGTTTGTATGAAGTCTTTGATGTCTGGGGGTTTCAGAACAACTGATAACAACTAGTGACTGTTATGGGATACTATGCAAGCCTCTGATATCTGGCCAGGTGGCCAAGAGATTAAGAAGAAGAAAAAAAAGAAGCTGAAGGATGGCTAGGAGAAAAGACCTGCAGGGGATGCTGTATACACTTGACACGGTGCCAAAGGAGTACAAAGGGGAAGGACGAGAAAAAAACTTGGAGAGGAAGACTACGAGCCTTCAGCATGGAAGACCCCTAGAGACCCCCAGAGGGACCACCGGAGACTGATGCGCATGCTCCAGTAGGAGGGACTGGACCCCGGAAGCTAATTATAATAACCTGCTTTTTATAGAAGTAGTAATGAATATGTATTAGTCTAGGAGCATAGAAATCAGCTACTTGATGTAACTGGTGTGCGTCCTGGTGGAGCGGAGACTCCCGGTGCACCCAGCGCTGTTTGCTTACCTCTATTCTTTTAATAAATCCTATTTTTTTATTTAATCCTATTTTGAAGATTGAGCCATTTCTAACAATTTGGGGGCTCGTCTGGGATGGCTATGGTTCCTGAATTCTGGTTTGATCTAGGAGAGGCGCCCCACCATTTGGTGGCTCCTGTTTGAGTCGGATCGGGACTAACGTCATCCTGAACCTGAATAAAGGTAAGCAAAGAATTTGATTTTTTTTTTGAGCTCCCTTGCAGGCTGTTTTTTTTTTTTTTTGCCCCTAATTCTGCGCGCATAGATCCGGACGAAGACAACAGGGTCGTTTGTGGATACCGTTCGGTTCGATCCCGGACGAAGACGACAGTCGTTTGTGGATACCGTCTGGTTCGATCCCAGACGAAGATGGCAGAGACGTTTGTGGATACCGTCCGGTTGGATTCTGGACGAAGACGATGGAGTCGTAAGTGGATACCGTCTGGCTGGGTAAAGGTGCGGTTGCCAGTGTTTGTGCATGTGAGAGTGTAACTGAGACTTCTAAAGTCAGCGTGGCGGTCTTTTTGTTTTCTCACCGGTTCTAATCTCCTGTGGGGGGTTTGGCCGGTGAAGGGAGTGATTCTATAGAAGTGGTTCCTATAGAATTCGGGGATACGTGCGTGGGTGACAGGTCCTAAACCCCCTGCAAGACACTCTCACTGGGGGCAACCAAGGGCTGTGGGAATTGCCACAAGTAAAATTCCCGGATGGGTCAGATAAAATCGAAGACCAAGGACCAGGAAGAAGGGAGCAAAAAGTCCATTATGAATAATGATTAGAAATTGGAACAATAGGGGCCCCAGAAAATTAAAGAGTAAATTGAAAATGATCCAGTATTATATGATAGAATGACCAAAAGAACCCTTAAGACCCCATGTATTTTGATCCACGGAGGACG
This sequence comes from Aythya fuligula, assembly GCF_009819795.1. Taxonomy (NCBI): domain Eukaryota; kingdom Metazoa; phylum Chordata; class Aves; order Anseriformes; family Anatidae; genus Aythya; species Aythya fuligula. Next base: position 9,135,671 of record NC_045594.1, read on the forward strand.
GGGTCTGTCAGGCTTTGAACATTAATAGTAGAATAGCTGTGGATCTGGAAAAGAGCAAGCTGAAACATTGGAATTAGAAATTAGAGAGCAATTGATTAAGAATGAATATGTGCTACATTTGTGCCTGTGCTGCACTTATACCTCCAGATAACAGGAGCCTCTCGGACCCCAAGAACCAGAGCAAAAACAGCCTCATGGTTCGGACTTTAATCAAGGGGTCTGAGATAAGGAGGACTGTTCACAAAGAGACAGGTTATGCATATGTATAGGAATGTTCATGTATATGTAACTCTTTACTAGATATAACCAAAGCAAGTTGCCACGTTAGGAGTGCACGACTTTGGTGGGACTACCCTCCACGTGCCACCCAGAACTGAGTAAACATACCTACTTTACAATCTTACTGATTGTGGAGTCAGCTTTCTGTGAGTCATTTTGGTGAGCCAGGCAGGAGACACTCTGCTCGGCTGCAGGATTGGCTGCGGTGCGGACGCCGCTAGGTGCACCCTGAGCGTTTTGCTCGGAGGGGACTCCACTCTCAGCTGCTCACCGCAGGAGCAAAGATCTCCTGAATCTGTGTACAAACGGTATGTTTTCGGCTGCTGGAGGGATACTAACTGGAGTGTTAATAATTGTATGTGTTTTTAAATGTCCAGGTATTTTGTGTTGAAAGTATTTGTGTAAGTGTAAGGGTTTAAAACAAAGTGTTACAAATCACCTCACAAAGAACACAGTCAGAGACAATACTTATTTGGTTGGTTATCATTCTAAATTATATTCCTGTGGTATGAATGAGATGTGCTAGAGGCCTCTGTGTGCGATTGTGCTGTGTGAGTGAGATGCAAAGCGAGTGCAGAGTTCCGATCCGTGGTTCCGTACTCTTCACAAGGGGAGTGGGCGGAGACGAACCAAGTGCCTGACAGACTGAAAATAAGTACTGTTTTATCCAAGTTTTGAGTGGTGGTGCCTAATATATGGGCCTGGCGGTGTATCTTGTGATCCTATTTTTGCTCTTAAATGTTTTGACTGTGACAAGAAAAAGGCAGGAGCATGATCTGACTCCACTGGTGCTTAGGCCATGCTTCCTGCAACATATGAGACCTGAACAGGCCGAGAGACCGGAGCGGCGCCGAGAACCTGGAGTGGCGCCGGGAGACCCGAGATCGAGTTGCTACAGGAGACCAGAGGCGTCAGTGGACACCGGTAGCCGACCCTCACCGTGTGGCTAGTTGGCACATAGCAGAGGGGCGGACATCAGGACCCTGCAGCCTGCTGACATAACCATGGAGGCATCGGCAGCTGTGCTGAGCTGTGCTGCTTCACTCTAGCATTCTTTTTATAAAAGGTTTATCTTGCAATGCAAAAAAGACTATTCGTCCCCAGATCGGTGTTATAACTATTACTAATGATGACTTAGCTCTACTGTGGGGCAGGAGTGCAGAGACGCAGATTACACTGCCAAATGACCATCAGCAGTTCGCGCAGGCAGGGCGAGCAAGAAGGGCAGAGCGCTCCCCCTGCCCACATGAACACCTCCTTAACAACAGCCATTAGATAGGTGATAATGGTCTCCACCAGGCACGGTGTGCTCTCCAGGAATTCGGTACACACCCAGACCGACTACCCGTTAAAAAATGCCGCAGTTCAGGTCACCGGATGCAGGGAGTGTCTGAGCCTGTTGCTGCCATCGGCGGGAGGCAGAGAAACTGCGTGCGTGAGGTGCGAGCAGGTGGATGACCTGGTCTGCATGGTGGCGGAGCTCAAGGAGGAGGTGGAGAGGTTGAGGGCCATCAGGGAGTGTGAGCGAGAGATAGACTTCTGGAGTAACTCCCTGCAGGGCCTCAAGGGGAGGTACCGAGGTGAGACTCCTCAAATGGGGGTGGACCCCCTGCCCTGTAGCCGTCGGGCAGAGGGAGGGGATCTGGGAGCTGAGGAGGAATGGAAACAGGTCCCTGCTCGACCTTGCAGGCGACGCCCTCCCCTTCCGGCCCCGCATTCCCAGGTGCCCTTACACAACAGGTTTGAGGCCCTGGAGCTCGACAGACCAGTAGCTGAGGAAGAGGTAGCGAGTGTTCCCAGGAGGATGCCTAGGGCGAGGAGGTCGACTCCACGCCTCAGGACTGCCTCCACCAAGAAAGACAGGAGGGTTATTGTTGTTGGAGACTCGATTCTTAGGGGAACAGAGGGCCCTATTTGTTGGCCTGACCCTACCCGTAGGGAAGTCTGCTGTCTCCCTGGGGCCAGGGTCAGGGACGTTGCTAGGAAGCTTCCCAACCTGGTACGCCCCTCTGACTATTACCCTCTTTTGATAGTCCAGGCGGGCAGTGACAACATCGAAGAGAGAAGCCTCAAGGCTATCAAAAGAGACTTTAGGGGACTGGGTCGGTTAGTGGATGGAGCGGGAGTGCAGGTGGTGTTTTCATCCATCCCTGCAGTGGCAGGGAGGGGTTCAGAGAGGACACGGAAAGCCCACCTGTTAAACACGTGGCTCCGGGGCTGGTGCCAACGCAGAAATCTTGGGTTTTTTGATCATGGGGCACTTTACTCAGCACCTGGCCTGATGGCCGCAGACGGGTCCCTATCTTTTAGGGGAAAAAGGATCCTGGGCCAGGAGCTGGCAGGGCTCATTGAGAGGGCTTTAAACTAGGTAAGAAGGGGGATGGGGCTGAAGCTAGGATTGTTGGGGCTGTGCCAGGGGGAATGATGGCAAGGCCGGAGGATAAGGCAATGGCCCAGCTGAAGTGCATCTACACCAATGCACGCAGCATGGGTAACAAACAGGAGGAGCTGGAAGCCATCGTGCAGCAGGCAGGCTACGACTTGGTTGCCATCACGGAGACGTGGTGGGTACACTCTCATGACTGGAGTGCTGCAATGGCTGGCTATAAGCTCTTCAGAAGGGACAGGCAGCACAGAAGGGGTGGTGGTGTGGCCCTCTATATTAGAGAGTCTTTCGAGGTTGTAGAACTCGAGGCTGGGAATGACAAGGTCGAGTCCCTTTGGGTTAGGATCAGCAGGGACAACAAGGCTAGTGTCCTGGTCGGGGTCTGCTATAGACCGCCGAACCAGGATGAGGAGACGGATGAGGAACTCTACAGGCAGCTGACAGAAGTTGCGAAATCATCAGCTCTTGTACTCGTGGGGGACTTCAACTTCCCTGACATATCCTGGAAGCACAACACAGCCCTGAGAAAGCAGTCTAGGAAGTTTCTGGAGAGCGTGGAAGATAGCTTCCTGACGCAGCTGGTTAGTGAACCTACCAGGGGTGGCGCCCCGCTAGACCTTCTCTTCACAAACAGAGAAGGACTGGTGGAGGATGTGATTGTCGGGAGCTGTCTTGGGCAGAGTGACCACGAAATGGTGGAGTTCTCTATTCTTGGCGAGGCCAGGAAGGGGACCAGTAAAACCGCTCTATTGGACTTTCGGAGGGCTGACTTTGAGCTGCTCAGGACACTAGTTGGTGGAGTCCCTTGGGAGGCGGTTCTGAAGGGCAGAAGGGTCCAGGAAGGCTGGGCGCTCTTCAAGAGGGAAATCTTAATGGCGCAGGAACGGTCTGTCCCCACGTGCCCAAAGACGAGCTGGCGGGGAAGAAGACCAGCCTGGCTGAACAGAGAATTGTGGCTTGATCTTAGGAGAAAAAAGAGGGTTTATAATCTTTGGAAAAGTGGGCAGGCCACTAGGGAGGACTATAAGGATGTTGCGAGGCTGTGCAGGGACAAAATTAGGAAGGTCAAAGCTCATCTGGAGCTCAATCTGGCTACTGCCGTTAAAGATAACAAAAAACATTTCTATAAATACATCAACACAAAAAGGAGGACTAAGGAGAATCTCCATCCTTTACTGGATGCGGGGGGAAACTTAGTTACAAGAGATGAGGAAAAGGCGGAGGTGCTTAATGCCTTCTTTGCCTCAGTCTTTAGCGGCAGTACCGGTTGTTCTCTGGATACTCAGTACCCTGAGCTGGTGGAAGGGGATGGGGAGCAGGATGTGGCCCTCATTATCCATGAAGAACTGGTTGGTGACCTGCTACGGCACTTAGATGTGCACAAGTCGATGGGGCCAGATGGGATCCACCCAAGGGTACTGAGGGAACTGGCAGAGGAGCTGGCCAAGCCACTGTCCATCATTTATCAGCAGTCCTGGCGATCGGGGGAGGTCCCAGTTGACTGGCGGCTAGCAAATGTGATGCCCATCTACAAGAAGGGCCGGAGGGCAGACCCGGGAAACTACAGGCCTGTCAGTTTGACCTCAGTGCCAGGGAAGCTCATGGAGCAGATCCTCCTGAGAGTCATCATGCAGCACTTGCAGGGCAAGCAGGCGATCAGGCCCAGTCAGCATGGGTTTATGAAAGTCAGGTCCTGCTTGACGAACCTGATCTCCTTCTATGACAAAGTGACGCGCTGGGTGGATGAGGGAAAGGCTGTGGATGTGGTCTACCTTGACTTCAGCAAGGCTTTTGACACCGTCTCCCACAGCATTCTCCTCAAGAAACTGGCTGCTCTTGGCTTGGACTGGCGCACGCTTCGTTGGGTTAGAAACTGGCTGGACAGCCGGGCCCAAAGAGTCGTGGTGAATGGAGCCAAGTCCAGTTGGAGGCCAGTCACTAGTGGCGTCCCCCAGGGCTCGGTGCTGGTGCCGGTCCTCTTTAATATCTTCATCGATGATCTGGACGAGGGCATTGAGTGCACCCTCAGTAAGTTCGCAGATGACACCAAGTTAGGTGCGTGTGTCGATCTGCTTGAGGGTAGGAAAGCTCTGCAGGAGGATCTGGATAGGCTGCACCGATGGGCTGAGGTCAACTGCATGAAGTTCAACAAGGCCAAGTGCCGGGTCCTGCACCTGGAGCGCAATAACCCCAAGCAGAGCTACAGGCTGGGAGAGGAATGGTTGGAGAGCTGCCAGGCAGAGAAGGACCTGGGAGTGATGGTGGATAGTCAGCTGAATATGAGCCAGCAGTGTGCTCAGGTGGCCAAGAAGGCCAACAGCATCCTGGCCTGCATAAGAAACAGTGTGACCAGCAGGGCTAGGGAAGTGATCGTCCCCCTGTACTCGGCCCTGGTGAGTCCACACCTCGAGTACTGTGTTCAGTTTTGGGCCCCTCGCTACAAGAAGGACATCGAGGTGCTTGAGCAAGTCCAGAGAAGGGCGACGAAACTGGTGAGGGGCCTGGAGAACAAGTCTTACGAGGATCAGCTGAGGGAGCTGGGCTTGTTCAGCCTGGAGAAGAGGAGGCTCAGGGGTGACCTTATCGCTCTCTATAGGTACCTCAAGGGAGGCTGTAGCGAGGTGGGGGTTGGTCTGTCCTCCCACGTGTCTGGTGACAGGACAAGGGGGAATGGGCTTAAGTTGAGCCAGGGGAGTTTTAGGTTGGATCTTAGGAAGAACTTCTTTACTGAGAGGGTTGTGAGGCATTGGAACAGGCTGCCCAGGGAAGTGGTGGAGTCACCATCCCTGGAAGTCTTCAAAAGACGTTTAGATGTAGAGCTTAGGGATATGGTTTAGTGGGGACTGCTAGCGTTAGGTCAGAGGTTGGACTCGATGATCTTGAGGTCTCTTCCAACCTAGAAATTCTGTGTGATATTCTGTGTGATAAGTGACACAGGTGACGGTGCGGGGCGGCGGTTAGAGCCATTTCTAACATTATGACTACCCGTATGTTAGTTGTAAATACTTCAACCAATGCTGTTGTTATCTCAACCCTCGAGCCCCACGTTGGGCGCCAAAAAGGACTATGGTGGTTTAACTCAGGTGGGCAGCCGAGCTCCTCCACAACCGCTCTCTCACTCCCCCTCTCCTCAAAGAGGAAGGGGGAGAAAATACAACACAGAGAACTCGAGGTGTGAGATGAGAAAGGTTTAATTAAAAGGAAAGGGAATGGGGAGGAAAAAGAAACAAAAGAAACAATAAATCCGCGCGGAAGCACAGAGAGAGGGAAAAAAAAATATTCTCTACTTCCCATCAACGAGAGATGTTAGGCCACGTCCTGGGAAGCAGGGCCTCAAAACGCGTAGTGGTTGTTCAGGAGGAACAGCCCCCTCCCCCACGAGAGACCCCCTTTTATTGCTGAGTGTGACATCAGGTGTTATGGAATATCCCTTTGGTTGGTTTAGGACAGCTGCCCTGGCAATGTCCCCTCCCCATCACTTGCCCACCCCCAGCCTGCTGGCTCTTGGGGGCTTGGAAGGAGTCCTGATGCTGTGCCAGCACTATACAGCAATAGACACAACACTGGAGTGATATCAGTGCTGTTCCAGCTATGAGTGCAGAGCACAGCAGTGTGTGAGCTGCTGCAGGGAAAAGGTGACTCCAGCTCAGACAGACCCAACACAGGGTTAGCGTTAGGGTTAGCATTAGTGTTAGGATTAGGCTTAGCATTAGATCCGCGGGGGTTAGGGTTAGGGTTAGGGTTAGGGTAAGGGTTAGTTTTAGGGATAGGAGTACTCTGAGGGTTAGATCCGTGCGGGTTAGGGTTAAGGTTATGGTTAGGGTTAGCGTTAGGGATAGGATTAGGCTTAGGGTTAGATCCGCTGGGTTTATGGTTAAGGTTAGGGTTAAGGTTAGGTTTAGGATTAGATCCGCGGGGGTTAGGGTTAAAGTTAGTGTTAGGTTTAGTATTGGATTTAGGATTAGATCCGTGGGGGTTAGGGTTAAGCTTAGGTTTAGGGTTAGCGTTAGGGTTAGGGTTATTATTAGGCTTAGTGTTAGATCTGCAGGGGTTACGGTTAAGGTTTATGGTTACGGTTAGTGTTAGCGTTTGGGTTAGCGTTATGTTTAGGATTATGTTTAGGATTTAATCCGCAGGGATTAGGGTTAAAGTTAGCGTTAGGTTTAGGGTTAGGTTTAGCGTTAGTGTTAGCGATAGGGTTAGGATTAGATCAGCGGGGGTTAGGGTTAATGTTAGGTTTAGCGTTAGGGTTACAATTAGGATTAGGGTTAGATCCGCGGGGGTTAGGGTTAGGGTTAGGATTAGGGTTAGGGTTAGCATTATGGTAAGCCTTAGGTTTAGGATTAGTCTTATTGTTGGATCCGCAGGGGTTTCTATTAAGGTTATAGGGTTAGGGGTTGGGTTAGTGTTAGGATTAAGATTAGGTTTAGTATTAGATCCGACGTGGTGGGGGTAAGGTTAGGGTTACGGTTAGCGTTTTGGTCAGCATTAGGGTTAGCATTAATTTTAGTGTTAGATCCGAGGGGTTTAGGGTTAGGATTAGCTTTAGGTTTAGCGATAGGGTTAGGATTGGATCTGTGGCGGTTACAGTTAGCATTAGGCTTTTAGGATTAGGTTTAGGATTAGATCCGCGGGGGTTTGGGTTAAGGTTAGGGTTAAGGTTAGAGTTAGCATTAGGATTAGGATTATATTTAGGATTAGATTCGGAGGGGTTACGGTTAGGTTTAGCGTTAGGGTTAGCATTACGATTAGTATTTTGGTTAGATTTAGGGTTAGGATTATATCCACGGGTTTAGGGTAAAGGTTAGGGTTAGGTTTAGTGTTAGGTTTTGAATAAGGATTAGGATGAGATCCGCAGGGGTTAGGGTTAAGGTTAGCGTTAGGTTTAGGGTTAGGGTTAGCGTTAGTGTTAGCGTAAGGGTTAGAATTAGATCAGCGGGGTTTAGGCTTAGCGTTAGGAATAGCGTTAGGGTTAGGGTTAGGGTTAGGATTATATCCGCGTGGGATAGGGTAAAGGTTAGGGCTAGGGTTAGCGTTACGGTTAGCGTTAGGTTTAGCGTTAGGGTTAGGATTAGATCTGCAGGGTTTAGGGTTAAGTTTATTGTTAGGGTTAATGCCAATTTTTAGAATTGGCGTTAGGATTAGGATTAGATTTAGGATGAGATTCGGAGGGGTTATGGTTAGGGTTAGCGTTAGGGTTAGCGTTACGGTTAGGATTATGGTTAGGATTAGGTTTAGGATTAGATCTGCTGGTGTTAGGGTTAAGGTTAGGATTAGGGTTAGGGTTAGCAATAGGTTTAGGATTAGATCTGTGGGGATTAGGGTTAAGTTTAGGGTTAGGGTTACCAGTAGGATTAGCGTTAGGAATACGATTAGATTTAGGATTACATCCGCGGGGTTTAGGGTTAAGGTTAGGTTTAGGGTTAGCGTTACGTTTATCGTCAGGTTTAGGGTTAGGATTAGATCCGCAGGGGTTGGGGTTAGTGTTAGGGTTAGCGTTAGCGTTAGGGTTAGGATTAAGTTTAGGATTAGATTCGCAGGGGTTAATGTTAGGATTAGATCCGCGGGTGTTAGGGTTAAGGTTACGGTTAGGGTTAGCGTTAGGGTTACAATTAGGCTTCGGGTTAGATCTGCGGGGTATAGTGTTAAGATTAGAGTTAAGGTTAGTGTTAAGATTAGCATTAGGGTAGTATTAGGGTTAGCGTTAGGATTAGCGTTAAGGTTGTGATTAGTTTTAGGATTATATCTGCGGGGGTTAGGGTTAAGGTTTGGATTAGTGTTACTGTTAGGGTTAGCGTTAGGGTTAGCGTTATGTTTAGGATAAGGTTTAGGATTAGATAACGCGAGGGTTAGTGTGAATGATGGGGTTAGATTTAGATTTAGGTTTAGCTTTAGGGTTAGGTTTAGATTTAGGATTAGGTCCGTGGGTTTTAGGGTTAAGGTTATGGTTAGGTTTAGCATTAGGGTTAGAGTTAGGATTAGCCTTAGATTTAGGATTAGATCCAGGGGGTTAGGGTTAGCGTTAGGGTTAAGGTTAGATCCGCGGGGGCTTAGTGTTAAGTTTAGGTTTAGCGTTAGGGTTAGGATTAGGCTTAGTTTTCGAGCCACGGGGGTTAGTGTTAAGGTTAGTGCTAGCGTTAGTGTTAGGAATAGGCTTAGTGTTCTATCCGCGGGAGTTATGGTTAAGGTTAGGGTTAACGTTAGGGTTTGCGTTAGGTTTAGCGTTACGGTTAGGATTAGATTTAGGGTTAGATCAGGAGGGTTAGGGTTAGTTTTAGGGTTAGCATTAGGGTTAAGATTAGGTTTAGCATTAGGTCAGGAGGGTTAGGGTTAGCCTTAGGTTTAGTGTTAGGGTTAGGTTTAGTCTTAGAGTTAGTTCCACAGGGGTTAGGGTTAAGTTTAGGTTTAGGTTTAGTGTTAGCATTAGGTTTAGCTTTAGGGTTAATATTAGATCCGCGTGGGTTAGGTTTAAGGTTAGTGTTAGTGTTAGCGTTAGGGTTACAGATAGTGTTAGGATTAGGTTTAGGATTAGATCCGTAAGGTTTAGGGTTAAGGTTAGGGTTTATGGTTACGGTTAGGGTTAGGGTTAGGGTTAAGGTTAGATCCGCGGGGATAAGGTATAAGGTTAGGGTTAGTTTTAGCTTTAGGGTTAGCATTAGGATTAGGTTTAGATTTTGGATTAGATCCGGAGGGGTTAGGGTTAGGTTTAGCATTACTATTACGATTAGGCTTAGGGTTTAGATCCGCAGGGGTTAGGGTTAAGGTTAGGGTTATGGATAGGTTTAGCATTAGGGTTAGCGTTAGGGTTAGGATTAGATTTAGGATTAGATCCGCGGGGGTTACTATTAAGGTTAGGGTTAGCGTTAGTGTTAGGGTTAGGATTAGGTTTAGGATTGGATCCGGGGGGGTTATTGTTAAATTTACATTTAGTGTTAGGATTAGGCTTAGGGTTAGGTCCGCGGGGGTTACTATTAAGGTTAGGGTTAGAGTTAGGGTTAGCATTAGGGTTACCGTTCGTGTTAGGGTTAGGTTTAGGATTAGGTCCGCAGGCGTTAGGGTTAAATTTAGGGTTAGGGTTAGGGATAGGGTTAGGGTTAGCTTTAGGGTTAGCTTTAGGGTTAGCGTTAGTGTTGGGATCTGATTTCGGATTAGATCAGCGGGGGTTAGGGTTAGGGTTTGCGTTAGGCTTTGGATTAGGTTTAGGATTAGATCCGGAGGGGTTATGGTTAGGGTTATGGTTAGTGTTACGGTTAGGATTAGATTTAGGATTAGGTCCGCGGGTGTCAGCATTAAGGTTAGGGTTAGCGTTAGCATTAGGGTTAGCGTTATCTTTTAGGTTGGGATTATTTTTAGGATTAGATTAGCGTTAGGTTTAGCATTAGGGTTATGATTAGGTTTAGGATTGGAACTGAGGGAGGGTTGGGTTACTTTTACCGTTAGAGTTAGGATTAGACTTAAGGTTAGATCTGCGGGGGTTACTATTAAGATTAGGGTTAGATTTAAGGTTATCATTAAGGTTGCCGGTAGTGTTAGGGTTATGGTTAGGATTAGGTCTGCAGGGGTTATGGTTAAGTTTAGGGTTAGTGTTAGCGTTAGGGTTAACGTTAGGGTTAGGATTAGTTTTAGGATTTGATAAGGAGGGGTTAGGTTTAGACTTAGCATTAGGGTTAGGATTAGGTTTATGATTAGATCCTCAGGGGTTAGCGTTAGGATTATCGTTTGGGTTAGCGTTAGGGTTAGGATTAGGTTTAGGATTGGAACCGGCAGGGCGTTATTGTTAAGTTTACCTTTAGGGTTAGGATTAGGCTTAGGGTTAGGTCCGTTAGAGTTAGTATTAAGGTTAGGGTTAGAGTTAGGTTTAGGTCCGCAGAGGTTAGTGTTAAATTTATGATTAGGGTTAGCATTAGGGTTGGCATTAGGATTAGGCTTATATTTAGGATTACATCCGGAGGAGTTGGTTAGGGTTAGGGTTAGGGTTAGGGTTAGGGTTAGGGTTAGGGTTAGGGTTAGGGTTAGGGTTAGGGTTAGGGTTAGGGTTAGGGTTAGGGTTAGGGTTAGGGTTAGGGTTAGGGTTAGGGTTAGGGTTAGATCCGCGTGGATTAGGGTTAAAGTTAGGGTTAGTGTTAGCATTAGGGATAGCATTATGGTTAGCGTTAGCGTTAGGAGTAGGTTTAGGATTAGATCTGTGGGGGTTAGGGTTAGAGTTACGGTTAGCGTTATGGTTAGTATAATGTTTAGGATTAGATAACGCAAGGGTTGGGGTGATTGTTAGGGTTAGAGTTAGGTTTAGCGTTACGGTTAGGGTTAAATTTAGGATTAGGTCCGCGGGTGTTAGGGTTAAGGTTACGGGTAGGGTTAGCGTTAAGGTTAGTGTTAGGATTAGGCTTATATTTAGGATTAGATCCAGAGGGGTTAGGGTTAGGCTTAGCGTTAGGGTTACCGTTAGGCTTAGTGTTAGATCCGCTGAGGTTACTATTAAGGTTAGGGTTAGGGTGGGATTAGTGTTAGGGTTAGAATTAGTTTTAACGTTAAAATTAGGATTAGTTTTAGGATTAGATCTGCAGGGATTAGGGTTAGGTTTATCGTTAGGGCGAGCGTTAGGATTAATATTAGTTTTAGGATTAGATCTGGAGCGGTTAGTGTCAGAGTTAGGGGTTAGGGTTTGGGTAAGGATTAGGTTTAGGATTAGATCCGCGGGGGTTAGGCATAGGGTTAGGGTTAGGGTTAGCGTTAGGGTTAGCCTTAGGATTAGGGTTACTTTTAGGATTAGATCCACAGGGTTTAGGGTTAAGGTTCGGGTTTGGTTTAGCATTAGGGTTAGCATTGGGATTAGTGTTAAAATTGGGTTTAGTTTTAGGATTAGATCCGCGGGGTTTAGGGTTAGTGTTGGGGTTAGGATTAGGTTTAGGATTAGATCCGCATGGGTTAGGGTTAAGTTTAGGGTTAGGTTTAGCATTAGTGTTAGGATTAGATTTACGATTAGATCTGCAGGGGTTAGGGTTAGGGTTAGTTTTTGTTTTAGTGTTAGAGTTAGTGTTAGGGTTAGGATTAGATTTAGGATTAGATCCACGGGGTTTAAGGTTAAGATTAGGGCTAGGTTTAGCGTTAGGGTTTGCATTAGGGTTAGGATTAGATCCACGGGGTTTAGGATTAAGATTAGAGTTAGGGTTAGGATTGGCGTTACGGTTAGGATTAGGTTTAGGATTAGATCCCCAGGGATTAGGGTTAAGGTTATGTTTAGGTTTAGTGTTAAGGTTAGGATTAGGTTTAGGATTAGATCTGCGGTGGTTTGGGTTAAGTTTTGTGTTAGGGTTAGGGTTAGGGTTAGGGTTAGGGTTAGGGTTAGGGTTAGGGTTAGGGTTAGGGTTAGGGTTAGGGTTAGGGTTAGGGTTAGGGTTAGGGTTAGGGTTAGATCCGCGGGTTTTAGGATTAAGGCTAGGGTTAGTGTTAGGTTTAGCGTTGGGGTTAACATTAGGGTTAGGATTAGTCTTAGAATTAGATCCGCGGGGTTTAGGGTTAATGTTAGGGTTAAGGTTAGAGTTAGTGCTAGGATTAGAGTTACGGTTATCGTTCGGGTTAGCGTTAGTGTTAGGATTATGCCTAGAACTAGATTCGAAGGGATTTAGTTAAGGTTAGGTTTAGTCTTAGATTTAGGGTTAGGATTAGGTATAGGATTAGATCTGTGGGATTAGGGTTAAGGTTAGATTTAGGGTTAGATTTAGGGTTAGGGTTAGGGTTAGCGTTAGGGTTAGGTTTAGCGTTAGGGTTAACAGAAGGGTTAGGATTAGTGTTATAATTAGATCTGCGGGGATTAGGGTTAAGGTTAGGGTTAGGATTAGCGTTAGGGTTAAGATTATCTTTAGGATTAAAGTTTAGGATTGGATCTGCAGGGGTTATGGTTAGCGTTAGATTTATCGTTAGGGTTAGGTTTAGGCTTAAGTTTAGATCCGTGGAGGTTAGGTTTAATGTTAGGTTGAGGGTTATGGTTAGGGCTTGGATTAGATTTAGGATTAGGTCCGCAAGGGTTAGGGTTAAGATTAGGGTTAGGATTAGATCCACGGGTGTTAGGGTTTAGGTTAGTGTTAGGTTTAGCGTTATGGTTAATTTTATTCTTAGGATTTGATCTGCAGGGGTTAAGGTTAAGTTTTGGTTTAGGGTTAGGGATAAGGTTTGGATTAGATTTAGGATTAGATCCGCAAGGGTTAGAATTAAGGTTTGGATTATGGTTATGGTTAGCGTTAGGGTTAGGGTTAGGATTAGATCCGCGGGGGTTAGGTTTAAGATTAGAGTTAGGGTTACTGTTAGCGTTATGGTTAGGATTAGGTTTAGGATTAGATCCGTGGGGATTAGTGTTAAGGTTAGGATTATGGTTGAGATTAGTGTTAGGGTTAGGATTAGGGTTAGGATTAGACCGAAGGGGGGGGTATGATTAATGTTAGGGTTAGTGTTAGCGTTAGGTTTATGATTAGATTTAGGATTATATCGGCGGGATTTAGGGTTAAGGTTAGGGTTAGGATTAGTTTTAGAATTAGATCCGCGGGGTTTAGTGTTAATGTTAGGGTTAGGGTTAGGGTTAGGGTTAGGGTTAGGGTTATAGTTATTGTTAGTGTTAGTGTTAGTGTTAGGATTAGGCCTAGGACCAGATCCGCGGGGATTAGGGTTATCATTAGGGTTAGCATTAGGATTAGGATTAGATTTAGGATTGGATCCGGAGGGGTTAGTGTTAAGGTTAGGGTTAAGGTTAGGTTTAGGGTTAGGTGTAGGGTTAGAGTTAGGGTTAGCGTTAGGGTTAGGATTAGGCCTAGGACTACAACTGCGGGGGTTGGTGTTAAGGTTACGGTTAGGTTTAGCATTAGGGTTAGGATTAGGTTTAGGATTAGGTCCTTGGCGTTTAGGATTAAGGTTGGAGTTAGGGTTAGTTTTAGCGTTAGTGTTAACGTTAGGGTTAGGATTAGGCTTAGAATTAGATCCACAGGGGTTAAGGTTAGGGTTAGGGTTACCTTTAGGGTTAGAGTTAGTGTTAGGGTTAGGGTTAGTGTTAGATTTTGGATTAGGCCTACGACTAGAGCCGCGGGGGTTAGGTTAAAGGTTACGGTTAGGGTTAAGATTAGACTATGGTTAGGATTAGGGTTAGGGTTAGCATTAAATTTGGCGTTAGGTTGTCGTGGTTCCGCTCGAGTGGGCAGCCGTGCTCCACCACAGCCGCTCTCTCACTCCCCCTCCTCAAAGAGCAATAGGGAGAAAATATTTGAAAAGGGCTCAAGGGTTGAGATAAGGACGAGAAAATCACGCAATAATTATTGTAACGGGCAAACCAGACTCAGCATAAGAAGATAGTAAGATTTATTGCTCATTACTAACAAGCTGGAGTAGTGAGAAACAAAGGAAAGAAACCAAATCACCTTCCCCCCCCATCCACCCTCTTCCACCTCCTCCCCCCGAGCGGTGCAGGGGAACGGGGGAATGGGGGTTATGGTCAGTCTACAGCACTTCTTCTCTGCCGCTCCTTCTCGGTCACTCTCGTCCCCTGTGCTGTGGGGTCCCACCCACGGGATACAGTCCTTGATGAACTGATCCAGTGTGGGCTTCCCACAGGCAGCAGCTCTTCCAGAACTGCTCCAGATATGGGTCCGTACCACGGGGTCCATCCCTCAGGATAAAACTGCTCCAACCTGGCTCCCCTACGGGCAGCAGCTCCTGCCAGGTCACCTGCTCCTGCGTGGGCTCCTCTCCATGGGCTACAGGTCCGGCCCGGAATCTGCTCCGGCAGGGGTCTTGCACAGGTGGCAGCCTCCATCGGTGCAGGGCCACCTGCTCCACAATGGTCTCCTCCACGGGCTGCAGCGTGGAACCCTGCTCCACCGTGGTACTCCATGGGCTGCAGGGGGACATCCTGCTTCACCATGGTCCTCACCACAGGCCGCAGGGGACTTCTGCTCCGGCGCCTGGAGCACCTCTCCGCCTCCTTCTACACTGACCTTGGTGCCGTTCCTCACTCCCTTCACTCTCCCAGCTGCTGTGTGGCGCAGCATTTTTTTCCCTGTCTTAAATATGCTCTCACAGAGGTGCAAAACAACATCTCTTATTGTCTTAGCTCTGGAAAATAATGGGGCCCTTCCCAAACATGGGGCAGCTTCTAGATCTTTCTCACAGAAACCACCCCTATAGCCCCCTGCTACCAAAACCTTACCACGTAAACCCACTACATAGGTTTAGGATTTGGTTTAGGATTAGATCCGCGGAGTGTAGGATTAAGGTTTGGGTTGGGGTTAGTGTTAGGTTTAGCGTTATGTTTAACATTAGTGTTAGGATTAGGCTTAGAATTAGATCCATGTGGTTTAGGGTTAAGGTTAGGGTTAGGGATAAGTTTAGCGTTAGGGTTAGTGTTAGGATTAGGTTTAGGATTTGATCCTCGGGGGTTAGGGTTAAGGTTAGTTTTACGGTTAGTGTTAGAATTAGCTTTAGGGTTAGCATTAGGATTAGTATTAGGTTTAGGGTTAGATCCGAGGGGGGTGTGGTTAAGGTTAGGCTTAGTGTTAGGGTTAGCGTTAGGCTTAGCCTTAGGGTTTGGATTAGATCCGCGGGGTTAGTGTTAAGATTAGAGTTAGGGTTACGGTTAGCGTTAGGGTTAGGATTAGTCTTATGGTTAGATCCGCGGGGGTTAGGGTTAAGTTTAGGGTTAGGTTTTTTTGTTAGCTTTAGGACTAGCCTTAGTTTTAGGAGTAGGTTTAGGATTAGATACACGGGGGTTAGGTTTAAGGTTCGGGTTATGGTTTGGGTTAGCATTAGGATTATTGTTAGGGTTAGTATTAGATTTACTATTAGATCCGCAGGGGTTAGGGTAAAGGTTAGGGTTAGGTTTATGGTTAGCTTTAGGTTTAGCATTAGGGTTAGGATTAGGGTTAGGATTAGATCCGCGGGGGTTACGGATAAGGTTAGGGTTAGGGTTAGCTTTAGGTTTAGCGTTAGGTTTAGGATTAATTTTAGGATTAGATCCGCGGGGGTTAGTGTTAAAGTTAGGGTTAGGGTTAGGGTTAGCGTTAGGATTAGTTTTAGGATTAGATCCATGGGGGTTAGTGTTAAAGTTAGGGTTAAGGTTAGGGTTAGCGTTAGGGTTAGGGTTAGCATTAGGATTAGGTTTAGGATTAGATCCGCATGGGTTACGTTTAAAGATAGGGTTAGTGTTAGGGTTAGCATTAGGTTTAGCGTTACGTTTAGGATTAGATCTGGAGGGGTTAGGTTTAAGGTTAGGGTAAGTTTTTGTGTTAGCTTTACCATTAGCCTTAGGGTTAGGATTAGCTTTAGGATTAGATTCATGGGGGTTAGGGTTAAGGTTAGGTTTATTGTTAGCGTGAGAGTTAGGCTTAGCGTTTGGGTTACGATTAGGTCTGCAGGGGTTAAAGTTAAGTTTAGGGTTAGAGTTAGGCTTAGGGTTAGCGTTAGGGTTTGGATTAGGTTTAGGATTATATACCTGGGGTTAGGGTTAAGTTTTGGGTTAGGGTTAGCATTAGGGTTAGGCTTAGGGTTAGCATTAGGGTTAGGGTTAGGTTTAGGAATAGATCTGCAGGTTTTAGGGTTAAGGTTACAGTTAGCATTAGGGTAGCGTTTGGGTTAGAATTAGGTTTAGGATTAGAACTGCGGGGTTTATGGTTAAGGTTAGGGTTAGGCTTATTGTTAGCGTTAGGGTTAAGATTAGATCCCCGGTGGTTAGGTTTAAGGTTAGGGTAAGTTTTTGTGTTAGCTTTAGGATTAGCCTTAGGGTTAGGAGTAGTTTTAGGATTAGATTCACGGGGGTTAGGGTTAAGGTTAGGTTTAGGGTTAGCGTTATCGTTATGTTTAGCGTTAAGGTTAGGATTAGGTCTGCGGGGGTTAAGGTTAAGGTAAGGGTTAGGTTTAGGGTTAGCGTTAGGGTTAGGATTAAATTTAGGATTAGATTAGGGTTAAGGATAGGGTCTAGGTAGGGTTAAGATTAGCATTAGTATTAGCGTTAGGGTTAGCATATGGGTTAGGATTAGTTTTAGGATTAGCTCCGAGGGGTTTAGGGCTAAGGTTAGGTTTAGTGTTAGGATTAGCGTTAGGGTTAGCATTAGGGTTTGGATTAGGTTTAGGATTAGAACCGCGGGGGTTAGGGTTAAATTTAGGGTTACGGTTAGTATTAGCTTTAGGGTTAGCGTTAGGGTTAGGATTAGGCTTCTGGTTAGAGCTGCCAGGATTAGGGTTAAGATTAGGGATATGGTTAGGGTTAGGGCTAGTGTTAGGGTTAGGATTAGATTTAGGATTATATCCGCAGGGGTTAGGGTTAAATTTAGGGTTACGGTTAGTATTAGCTTTTGGGTTAGCGTTGGGGTTAGGATTAGGCTTCTGGTTAGAGCCGCCGGGATTAGGGTTAAGATTAGGGATATGGTTAGCGTTAGGGTTAGGATTAGGTTTAGGATTATATCCGCGGGGGTTAGGGTTAAGATTAGGGTTAGTGTTAGGGTTAGCGTTAAATTTAGCGTTAAGGTTAGGATTAGGTTTAGGATTAGAGTGTGCGGGGGTTAGGGTTAAGGTTAGGGTCTAGGTAGGGTTAAGATTAGCATTATTATTAGCTTTAGGGTTAGCGTTAGGGTTAGGATTAATTTTAAGTTTTGATCAGTGGGGGTTAGTGTTAAGGTTAGGGTTAGTGTTAGGATTAGCATTAGGGTTAGCATTAGGGTTAGGATTAGGTTTAGGATTAGATCTGCGGGATTTAGGGTTATAGATATGGTTAGGGTTATGGTTAGTGTTAGGGTTAGGGTTATGTTTATCTTTAGGGTTTTCGTTAGGGTTAGGATTAGTTTTAGGATTGCATCCGCAGGGTTTATTGTTAATGTTAGGGTTTAGGTAGGGTTAGGGTTAGCATTAGTATTAACATTAGGGTTAGCGTTAGTGTTTGGGTTAATTTTAGGATTATATATACGGGGTTAGGGTTAAGTTTAGTGTTAGTGTAAACTTTAGGGTTGGGATTAGGTTTCGGATTAGACCCGTGGGTTTTAGGGTTATGGTTAGGGTTAGTGTTAGGGTTAGCATTTGGTTTAGTGTTAGAGTTCGGATTAGATTTAGGATTTGATCCATGGGGATTAGGTTTAAGGTTAGGGTTAGTGTTAGGGTTAGCATTAACGTTAGGATCAGCTTTAGAATTAGATCTGCGGGGGTAGGGTTAAGGTTAGGGATAGTGTTAGTGTTAGGGTTACTGTTATAGTTATGATTAGTTTTTTGATTAGATCCACAGGGGTTAGGGTTAAGGTTAGTGTTAGGGTTAGCGTTACGTTTAGCATTAGGGTTAGGATTAGGTTTAGCATTAGATCCGCAGTGGTTAGGGTTAAATTTAGTGTTAGGTTAGGGTTAGCGTTAGGATTAGCTTTAGTGTTAGGGTTACATACGCGGGGGTTAGGGTTAAATTTAGGATTAGGATTAGTGTTAAGGTTAGCGTTAGAGTTAGGATTAGGTTTAGGATTAGGTTTGCGGGTGTTAGGATTAAAGTTAGGGTTAGAGTTAGCATTATCATTAGGGTTAGTGTTAGATCCGCAGGGGTTAGGGTTAAGTTTAGATTTAGGGTTAGGGTTAGGTATAGGCTTAGGTTTAGCATTAGGGGTAGAATTAGGTTTAGGATTAGATCCGCGGGGGTGAGGGTTAAAGTTAGGGTTAGGATTAGTGTTATAGTTAGGATTAGCGTTAGGGTTAGTGTTAGGGTTAGGATTAACGTTAGGGTCAGGGTTAGGCTTAGTGTTATATCTGCGGGGTTAGGGTTATATTTAGCGTTAGGATTGGCGTTAGGGTTAGGATTACGTTTAGGATTAGATCCGCGGGAATTAGGGTTAAGGTTAGGGTTAGCGTTAGGATTAGTGTTAGGGTGAGGTTTAGCGTTAGGGTTAGCCTTAGGGTTAGGATTAGATTTAGGATTACATCCGCAGGCGATAAAGTTAAGGTTAGGGTTAGTGTTATGGTTAGGGTTAGGATTAGCCTTGGGGATAGCATTAGGGTTAGGATTAGCCTTAGGTTTCGATCCTTGGGGGTTAGGGTTAAGTTTAGGGTTAGTGTTAGGGTTAGCTCAGCGGTTAGGTTCATGGTTAGGGTTAGAGTTGTGTTTGAGTTTGTTTTGGGGTTAGGGTTTAATGTTAGGTTTAGGGTTAGGGTTAGGATTAGTGTTAGGTTTAGTGTTAGGAGTAGGGTTAAGGTTAGGGTTAGGGGTTAGTGTTAAGGGTTAGGTTTTGGGGTTAGCCTTGGGTTAGGGGAGAGCTTTAGAGGTTAGGGTTAGGGTTAGGGGTTAGTGTTAAGGGTTAGGTTTTGGGGTTAGCCTTGGGTTAGAGGAGAGCTTTAGAGGTTAGGGTTAGGGTTAGGGCTAGAGTTAGGTTTAGGTTAGGGTTAGGGTTAGGAATAGGGTCATGGTTAGTTTTAGTGTTGGGGTTTAGGGTAAGTGTTACAGTTACAGTTAGGATTAGGGATAGGGCTAATGTTAGGGTTAGCGGTTAGCAATTAAGAGATCGGGATCACAGATCGGGACCCGAGGATCTCTGATCGGGGGCCCGGGCTCCCAGCGCCCAATGCATCATCTCCGATCGCAAGTCTGGGCTCCCGGTGCCCAATCGATCATGTCCTCTGGCTGCCCGATGGCCCACGCCCCCGGCGCCCATGTGTGGTCTCCAGCCGCCCAGGGGGCCCGCGCCCACGGGTGGCCTCCAGCAACATGGAGACAGACTAGAAATGAGAGACTAGAAATGGAGACAGACTAGATACTTCCCTCTGCAAACCCAAATATACCAGTGGTCACTTGTTTCTCTTCAATAAAACATCTCTGGGCTCACCGGTACAAAAAAGACAGGGATCTCCTAGAAAGAGTCCAGCAGAGGGCCACAAAGATGATAGGAGGCCTGGAGCATCTCCCCTATGAGGAAGGGCTGAGAGACCTGGGTCTGCTCAACTTTGAGCAAAGAAGACTGAGAGGGGGAATCTTATTAATGTTTATAAATACCTTAAGTGTGGGAGACAAAGGGATTTGGCCAACCTCTTTTCAGAGGTTTGTGGGGACAGGACAAGGGACAATGGCCACAAAATGGATCACGGGAAGTTCCGCACCAACATGCAAAAGAACTTCTTCACGGTGAGGGTGACGGAGCACTGAAACAGGCTGCCCAGGGAGGTTGTGGAGTCTCCTTCTCTGGAGATATTTGAGACAGGTCTGGATGCCTACCTGTGTTGGGTCTGTCTGAGCTGGCTTGGACAGACCCAAGCCAGCCAGCTTTCTCTGCTGCTGCAGGGAAAAGCTGACCTTTTACCTGCAGCAGCCCACACAGTGCTGTACTCTGCACTCATAGCTGGAACAGCACTGATATCACTCCAGTGTTGTGTCTATTGCTGCGTAGTGCTGGCACAGCATCAGGACTCCTTCCAAGCCCCCAAGAGCCAGCAGGCTGGGGGTGGGCAAGTGATGGGGAGGGGACATTGCCGGGGCAGCTGACCTAAACCAACCAAAGGGATATTCCATAACACCTGATGTCACACTCAGCAATAAAAGGGGGGGCTCTCGTGGGGGAGGGGGCTGTTCCTCCTGAACAACCACTACGCGTTTGAAGCCCTGCTTCCCAGGACGTGGCCTAACATCTCTCGTTGATGGGAAGTAGAGAATAATTTTTTTTCCTTCTCTCTGTGCTTCCGCACGGACTGATTGTTTTTTTTGTTTCTTTTTTTCCTCCCCATTCCCTTTCCCTTTAATTAAACCTTTCTCATCTCACACCTCGAGTTCTCTGTGTTGTATTTTCTCCCCCTTCCTCTTTGAGGAGAGGAGGAGTGAGAGAGCGGTTGTGGTGGAGCTCAGCTGCCCACCTGAGTAAAACCACCACACTACCTGGGCAACCTGCTCTAGGGAACCTAGGGGGGTTGGACCCAATGATCTCTTGAGGTCCCTTCCAACCCCTACAATTGTGTGATTCTGTGATCTCAAGCAGCAGTCA
Source organism: Aythya fuligula (assembly GCF_009819795.1). Lineage (NCBI taxonomy): Eukaryota > Metazoa > Chordata > Aves > Anseriformes > Anatidae > Aythya > Aythya fuligula. The sequence continues at coordinate 9,156,305 of NC_045594.1, forward strand.
ATACCAGTATATAAACTATCTGAAGAAAGCCAAAAAAAAACAAACAAAGCAAAAAAAAAAGTTATGTATGGTTCTTCAAAGAGGAAGTTTATCCTTCTTCTTATATCCTAAAATTGTAGGTTGAAACATGAAACCTCAAAGGACCAATGGCAGATGAACACCTTCAGTAGTACTTCAACTTTCCAGTAAGGTATGTATTAAATTCTACACAATTACATGTGCCACAGTTTACTGTGGCAAAACACTACAAAAATATCAACTTAGAACCCCAAACATTTAAGTGACAATAATAAACATACAATGATAAACACAGAGATAAAAAGAGAAACAAGTTAGTGCACAAATGACTAACACCTCCTTAAGGGTGATCCCTTACATGATAACCTGTAACTGGTGAAATCTCATGAAGTAGCTTGTAATGGACAAAATGGAACTTGCAGAAATCAAGCCCATCTGAGGAGTTGCGTCTTCTGCGATTTACTTCATAACGATCCTCTGTCCACAAAATGTTTTCAGAATGTCTCTCAAAGTTCAGTGATGACTGAACTTTGCAAAAAGTAGTAGAGCAAAAGTAGTAGACCCGAGATATCTGATTAATAAGAAAACTGAATTATCAGAACTGTAACATGCATTACTCATGGTACATTCAAACCATTTTTAAAAGGACTTTGGCAGACAATACAGTAACTCTCAAGTATGCACGTGTTCATCACCTTTCATGCCAGCAGAAGTGGAAGCTGTATCTTCCACTCCAGGACACCGAAACAGTGTTGAGGACCATGCTTGCGACACAGGGTAAAAAAGTCAAGTGTTTATTCTGCTTTGGCAGCAGAATGAAGACAAGTGTCACGTGTTGCAGCAGAGGGAAAAAAAAAAAAAAAAAGGTAAGAAAGGACACGAGAACATAATTTGGAAGGCAGGCTATTTCAAAATCTGGGATCTTAGTTTGGGTTGTCAGAGACCACGCATGCATTGCACAGAAAACAAGGAGTTGCTTTGATCACATGTAGCAGTACCAAAAGACCCAGTTTATTATATTAGTCTTGTAATTAAATTTCAATAAGGCAAACTCAACTAGTTATGAAATGCAAATAAAACAGTCAAAAGTATAGATTCACAAATATACTTCAAATTATCAACTCATAAGTAGGGATCATAGAAATTTTAAAGTAAATCTTTAATATACCAGTAGGAAATACTGCGTAAGTTAAAACCTTATGCTGAGAATAGCACTCAAATCAAAGTACATCCTCACTAGAACTCATACCTAAAGGGATTAAATCAAAAAATATCACTTATTACAGAAGCTGTCTTCCCTATTATGTCTATCTGCCTTTACTATTTTAACACTATAGCATTTCTTTTGCTACTACACCTTAAAAATTCAAGAATAACTTTTCTTTCTGCAAAAATAATGCTGTCTTACTGTTCTACGCGCCACACATCTCCCAATAACAGCAAAAAGTTTCCCCTTCCCTCCAGCACCAGACTTACTGTGCACTGAGCCCTCTGTATTGCGCGTGTGCAAGAAATCAAACATTCCCTAGTGCCATAATAGCTGGGCATTTTTGCTTTTGTAGCTATGTGAAAAATGTACTACGTGAGCAAAATAAGTTTAGCAGTTCTTGGGAGTATTAGCTTCACTACACAAAAGTATTGATTTTGCTGCCTGAAGCTTATTCCTGAGAAAAAACCCTCCCCCTCCCACTCCTCAGTCTACCCCCTAAAAGACAGCAGTGAGGACTTTGTGAGGACTTCAAAGGAATGTGCTGGTTGAACCTTTCTGATCATAGTGAGTCAATTCACAAATCCATTACTTTCCTGAAAGAGCACATGAGAAAGATTCAATACGATATTAATCCTTTCGATCAATGGCTCACTGATTTGTTTGGGACGACGCCTAGATGGTTACTGGGATTAACCAAAGAGGGATTAAGGCTTCTGTTTATTGTGGTGTTAATCATGATTGAGTGTTGTATTGTAATAAATGTGGTTAAAAGCTTACTTGCAAAACTGTTACATCAGGCTTGGTTTTCTCAAAAAGGAAAAGGGGGAATTATTGAGGGATTTTTGAAACATAAAGGAGGCCATGACTTGCTTCAGCTGAGCAAACCAAGCTACCAGGACGACTACGAGAAGTTCCCATGATAATGTTCCCATATCACCTGATTGAGGAATTAAAAAATATTGTTGCCAGCAGCTGGCTTCAAGGACAAGATCTATGTGACTGCTAATCACAAGGGGGTTGTTTTCTTGTAGTTGTTTGTCTGAGTGCTTTCGACCAATAATATTGTGTGAGATGCTATCTGCCTCTGCTAAATTTGCTATAAGAATCAGGCTATTCGGGTAATAAAGAGAGAGCATGATCTGACTATATTGGTGTGTGTCATGTTTTCGGCCGTTCTTCCTGCAACAAGCCTCCAATACAATTAACTACCGGGATCCCCCCGTCACTCCATAAATACAGATGGGCTCTGGCCCTTTATAGCTAGATGGCATTGGAGTACATTGTGCACCGGTGTCTACTAAAACCTTATACTTCTGTGCGTCTGATGTGCCAGGCCATCAAATCCACACAGTCTAATAACCTCGATTGTCCCTTTACACACCACTATGGTCTGAAGGACTGCTTGCTGGAAGATGGAGCAGCAAGCTTGTGGTGGTTTTACCGTGCTAGGCAGCTGAACCCCACAACTGCTCTCACTCCCACTCCTTAGAAGAGGAGGGGAAGAAGTAAAGGAAAGAACAACTCACGGGTTGAGATAAGGATAATTTAATTAAAAGGGAAAAAATTATTAAGGAAAGATTATTTTTAATTAAACAATTTACAAAAAGGGAAAAAAGGGAACGGGGAAAAGGGAGGGGAGAAGGGAAAAATAAAACAAAACAAAACAAAACAAGTTAAGGCTATGTGGAAGTGCAGAGGAAAGAAATTACTCTCTACTTCACACAAATGAACGTTGCTTGACCACGTCCTTGAAGCCGTGCCTCAACGCACGTAGCCTGTGTTCGGGAGGACAAACGTTTTCACAATTAGAGCCCACCCCTCCCCTCTTCTTCCCTTTTCCACCTTTTATTGCTGAGTGTGGCACCACATGGTAGGGAATATCCCTTTGGTTGGTTTAGGTCAGCTGCCCTGGTGATGTTTCTCTTCTCACTTTTTGCCCACCCCCTAGGAGGGTTAGAGAGAGTCCCAGTGCTGTGCCAGCACTGCTCAGCAGCTGACACAACCCTGGTGTGATACCACTGCTGTTCTAGATACAAGTGCAGAGCACAGCACTTTATGGGCTGCTGCAGGGGAAGTTAACATCCCAGCCAGACCCAGTACAAAGCTTCTCAGAGAACCCCTTTTTCCTGATTGTTTTTCCTTGCAACTCACGCACCCGTGCCTCTGGGATCAAGGTAGATTTTCCCTCCCGTTTTCTCATGTCCTCTCCATGGACACGTAGGTGGCCACAGGGTGGCACGGGGTGTGTACCCACCCTATCGTCTTCCTTGCATGAATGGACACTTACCCCGATAGCTGAGACACTGGTTTGTACAGGTGGGGAGGAAAATAATCTCTCTTTAAGTTGGTGGACCTTTTCAGAAAGTTTCTCCACAGCCAAGACACAGGCCTGTAGGGAAGAGGAGAGACTTTCTTTGTAGTGCCAGAGTAGTTGAGTGAATTCATCCACCGTGGGCTCCTTGTGTTCTTTACAGGCCATTACTGCCAATGAGCTGGCATATGATGATGGTGTACTCTGTCCAAACTTCCTCCACATGGGTCGTGTACACTTGACTTCATCTGGATCTGTGGATGTTTATCCGTTGTCTAGGTCCCTATAAATCACCTCCCATATGGCTAATTCCGTCAGATACTGGATTCCCTTTTCCATAGCGGTCCACTTGCCTGGTAGACATACAAGTTCTTCCTTGAAGGGATACCTTTCCTTCACTGCTGCCAGGAGATGCCTCCAGAGGCTGTAAGTTGGTGCTCCATCTCCAATTGCTTTGTCAATGCCTGCATCTGTAGCAAGGGATCCCAGCCGCCTGTCTTCCCTGCCCTCTAATTGCAGACTCTTGGCTCCTTTGTCCCAGCACCGGAGCAGCCAGGTGACAAGCTGCTCACCTATACAGAGACCAAAATTTTTTTGCACATCTCGTATCTCATGATGGTATAGGTTTTGGGTAGTGTAGTGGGTTTAAGTGGCAAGGTTTTGGTAGCAGGGGGCCATAGGGGTGGCTTCTGTGAGAAGGATCTAGAAGCTGCCCCATGTTTGGTAAGGGCCCCACTGCTGACCAGAGCTGAACCAATAAGTGATGTTGTTCTGCGCCTCTGTGAGAGCATATTTAAGACAGGGAAAAAAAAAAAAAAAAAAAAAAAAAAAAAAAAAACCGCTGTGTCACACAGCAGCTGGGAGAGTGAAAGGAGTGAGGAACAGCCTTGCAGGCGCCAAGGTCAGTGCAGAAGGAGGGGGAGAGGTGCTCCAGGCGCCAGAGCAAAAGTCCACTGCAACCTGTGGTGAGGACCATGGTGAAGCAGGATGTCCCCCTGCAGCCCATGGAGTACCACGGTGGAGCAGGGTTCCACGCTGCAGCCCGTGGAGGAGACCATGGTGGAGCATGTGGACCTGCACCGACAGAGGCTGCCACCGGTGGAAGACCCCTGACGGAGCAGATACTAGGACAGACCTGTAGCCCGTGGAGAGGAGCCCACGCAGGAGCAGGTGACCTGGCAGGAGCTGCTGCCAGTGGGGGAGCCAGGTTGGAGCAGTTTGCTCCTGAGGGATGGACCCCGTGGTACGGACCCATATCTGGCGCAGTTCTTGAAAAGCTGCTGCCTGTGGGAAGCCTATGCTGGATCAGTTAACCAAGGACTGCATTCCATGGGAGAGACCCCACAGCACAGGGAATGAGAGCGACTGAAAACCCCCGAAGAAGCGCTATAGACTGACCATAACCCCCATTCCCCTGTCCCCCTGCGCCGCTTGGGGGGGAGGAGGTGGAAGAGGGTGGATGGGGGAAGGGGGAAGGTGTTTTTGGTTTCCTTCCTTTGTTTCTCACTCCTCTAGCTTGTTAGTAATAAGCAATAAATCTTACTGTCTCCCTATGCTGAGGCTGTTTTGCCCATCACAATAATTACTGTGTGATCTCCCTGTCCTTATCTCAGCCCTTGAGCCCTTTTCATCGTATTTTCTTCCTGTTCCTCTTTGAGAAGGGGGAGTGAGAGAGTGGTTGTGGTGGAGCTTGGCTGCCCACCCGAGTAAAACCACCACAGGTAGTTACTGTTGCTTTTCCAACGTCTTCATCTTCCTGTTCCTCTGATGGCCCGGCCTTGTCTTCTCTACACTTGGTCTTAGAAGAAGTTTCTCTGCCTTCTAAACAACCTGACTCTCTGTGGTGCAATTGCCTAAAGTAACTTGGAAATTAAAACTAATATTCACATTTAAAAAAAAATGTACAGCATTGGAGAGGCTTTCAGGGTAGGGTGTAGCTGCATTACCTGAGCGTTCTCTAGGCTTCCAACCTTAGATGCTATCGTACTGGGGGAACCTGGTGTGCTGACTCTAAGGAACAGTACGGAGCCTAGAGTGGAGTGGAGACACCACGGCTAGGCTCTGTGACCAGGTGGGGACTCAATTGTTCTTGTGCACACCGAAACCGATAAGCCGCACTTTTTGCTACCCTGAGCCAAGGACCTGTCATGTTTTGACAAATGCTGTACCCTAGTGTACTCTTGCTCTTTATAATATCATTATAATACCAAAACACACCTCCATCCCAAAAGCTACCCACCTCCAAGGTGCGACGACCCTTCACTGAGCATGCGCTCTGAATTTCTCGGAGCCTATTCCTTTAAATGGAGACGGGAAAACTTTTCACCAATCATAACTCAGATATGCTTGACTAGAGTCACTCAAGCTCTACCTAACAGATAGAAAATAATATAAATTGGCCTAAGAGAGAGGGGATGTTGGGGAAGATACCATTGTTCGGGAAGATACTGTCGTTAGGGAAGATACCGTCATCAGGGGAGATACCATTACAAGTGAATATACCATTACGATTGGACCTCCTGACTCCTGGGATCAGTCGACGGGCTGAGCCTCTCTTCCCCCCCCACTGGGACACCTTTGGGTGAGACTTGAACACCTGGCTATACTGGGTGTCCCCACAGAAACGTAGGAGTCTCTATAGAGTCTTTGTGCCTTTTAATGGGTTAGTTTCCAGGCTGCACACCTGTATATTTCATGCATGCTATCTTGCTTTTGCAGACATTAACTATCGCCAGCAATCCAAAGAACCTATGTACCTCTTGCTGTAATAAATTGCACTTAACTGCATTGTTCCTAGCCTTGATAGAGGAACTCTTTTGAGTGGGGCCCCGAGCAACAACAGGCCTTTGAACGAATCAAACAAGAAGTAGCTCTTGCAGTAGCCCTTGGGCCTGTCCGTACCAGACCAGCTGTGCAAAACATACTTTACACTGCAGCTGGGGAGCATGGACTCACCTGGAGCCTCTGGCAGAAGACCCCAGGAGAAACTCAAGGTCAACCTCTGGGGTTCTGGAGCCAGGGCTATCGAGGATCAGAAGCCAATTACACTCCAACTGAAAAGGAAATATTAAGAGCATATGAGGGGATTCGAGCCGCTTCAGAAGTTGTTGGGACAGAAGCACAACTCCTCTTGGACCCACCGCTACCTGTGTTACATTGGATGTTCAAAGGGAAAATCCCCAGTACACATCATGCAACCAACACTACGTGGAGTAAGTGAGTATCATTAATTAAACAGCGGGTTCGAATGGGGAAACCCAATCACCTGGGAATCCTGGAAGAGATCATGGACTGGCCGGAGGGCAGGGATTTCAGAGTACCGACAGAAGAGGTAACTCGTGCTGAAGACGCACCACCATACAATGAGTTGCCAGAAGACAGAAAGCAGTATGTGTTGTTTCCTGACAGATCCTGCCGTGTGGTAGGGGCCATCGGAAAGGGAAAGCTGCTGTGTGGAGTCCCACACGACGAGTTGTGGAGGCCATGGAAGGGGAAGGCGAACCAAGTGAGTATGCAGAAGTGAAAGCTATACAACTGGCCCTAGAGACTGACGAAAGAGAAAAATGGCCAGTACTGTATCTCCACACTGACTCATGGATGGTGGCAAATGCTCTGTGGGGGTGGCTGCGGCAATGGAAACAGAGCAACTTGCACATTTGGGTCTCATGGAAACTATCTTTTAGAGAATATTCAGAACTACACTGCCTTCCTTTCCTCATCTGGATGTCAGTTTATGAATAATATGAGGAATGGTACCTCCTCCTTCTTTCACAGTGAGCTACTTACAACAGTTTTTGAGTATTTTGAATATCCTTGTGTAACCCATATATTGCTATTTCTAATTTTGAATAACGGGTTTCCTCTTCTCTCTAAGATTAGTCAATTGTTTAGAATGCTTACCCAGGAATCTGTCCCAAAACAGTCTGGTGGCGAGTGGCAAGGTGTGTGGGAGGATATAGGCAGGTGCCTGTTACAGGTGTCTCCTCCAATAGTTTTGAACTTCACCCCTGAGCAAGTGCTAAATCCTAAAAACCTGGTAGAATGTTTGAGAGTTGTATGTCCTGACCCTGATAATGCCGAAGAACGACAGCTTGCAGCATTGTGCTGGGTCCTGGCTTACTCCTATCAAACACTGTTTAAACACTGTTCAAACACTGTGTCCAGCACCTTGAAGAGAGGAAGGAAGTCTCTGAGTCTGATGACCAGATAACACATGCTGTGGCTGACCCAGAGGACCAACCAACTATGGTATCAGTCGCCCCCCATAGTCAAGTCAAAACAATGGAAATGGAGGTCAGCTCGTTTAGTAAGGGAAGAAGGCTATCCTAAGAAGGAGGGAGAAGGAGAAATGGCAGGCACCTCTAAAGCACAGCCATCACAAAAACAAGAAGAAGAAGATTATGAATATCATAAAGGAAGCAGAAACCACTCGATCCCTATCCCTGACTGAGTTGCGAGAAATACAAAAGGATTATTTTTGACGTCCAGGTGAACGCATCCTGATTGCAGGATCTCGGTAATTCACTTATTTGTGGTAACACATTTGGTGCTGCTATGTTTATTGTTTGAAAATGAATACTCACAGGTGGGTCTTCTCAGTTACCAGTCAAACATAAGTGATTCAAGACAACCAATGCCTCGGACAATCGCTCATCGGTGTCCTTGATTTCTTTTAATCTTGCTAATTGTTCCTTTGAAACTTGATGTGATCGCTCGACCATCGCTTGGCCCGTGGGAGAATATGGAATACCTGTGATATGCTTTATTCCCCACATTTTCATAAATTTTCTAACCTTTTTGCTAACATGCGCTGGACCATTGTCCGTCTTCATCTGCTGTGGCACTCCCATAACGGAAAAACACCGTCACATGGTGTATTGTTTCTCCCCCCTGCACCGTTACCCATATGAATCTTGAAAAAGTATCAATACTCACATGCACATATCTTTTAGTACCAAATTCCAGTACATGCGTTAAATACATTTGCCATACCTCAAGTGCTTTAACACCCTGTGGATTAATACCCAAACCTAACCCTGGTTCATGGTGACTACAAGAAGGGCACGCTCTTACTATTCCTTTCGCCTCTGTCCAGGTAAGTCCAAACAGCCTCCGCAGACCCTTTGCATTCTGATGGAACATTTTGTGTGACACTCACGTGCACACAAAATCACTCTCAGGCCCCGCTGTGACCATACTCACCAACTTATCTGCATGTGCATTACCTTCTGCTAACCCAATTGAGAACTGATGACTATGCATATGGACAACACAGTAAGGTGCAGATCTCCCCTGAATGGCATCTCGTAGCTGCAGAAATAATGACAACAATCTATCCCTCTTAGTTTGCCGTATCAAGGCATCCTCTATCCAGTTTACCACGTTGACTACATACAGAGAGCCTGAGATGATATTAATCGGCTCATGCATCCAGCATTGACAAGCCCAAACAACTGCTGACAATGCCAATGCTTGTAACGAATCCCCTGTCTCCCCCGGAATTATGTATTTTTCCCAACTTCCGTTCTCGCACCACACACATGCAGCCTTCCTACTTGCTGCACCTGCATCAGTGTATACAGTGAGACCCACCACTGGTCGGGATGAGAGTCGTGGTACTACCTGCCATTTATATGATCTTATAACTTGCCAGAGAGGCCCCTTTGGAGTTGGGGGGTGTACCAATCCCGGTTAACCTAACACAGCTTCTTGTAGCAGTATGGATTGCTGTAAACACCATTCCAAATGATCCTGAGTCATCGGCAGAATAATATCTCCTGGTTCCTGCCCACTGATCTCAATACTCCGAGAGCGACCCTCACGTACTAACTCTGCGATAGCTTCCGCCCGTGTTTGAACACTCATTTTTGGCTGAATCGGTAGGAAAATCCATTCCAGAACTCGAAAATGCTGCCCTATCATTCCATCCTTGTTATCACCTGTGTCACTTATACTACTCCTATTACCCGTGCTGTTAGTGTCAGTGGCATTCTCCTGATACTGTTTCTGTCTTTGCCGTCCCTTACTCTCCCCCTTTTCTTTTTGCCACTGACCAAGCACCGCAAACGGATGAGACACGATTGCTTACCAGTAAGGAGAGTGCAACTTCTGCTATACGTCTACAAGCAGCACCAGCTGCAACCTTAGAAGCTATTTGTGACAGAGCCTGCTGTTGGTCATTTGTTAGTGTAATCTGCTGCTCTGCACTCCTGCCCCGCAATAAAGGTAGTAATATAGCTAAGTCGTCACTAGTAATCCGTACCATGTGGCGACCGCACTGAATATTGCCCAGGAACATTTGCACATCTGTCAAATTACGTAACCCTGTAGATATATCAACTTTCTGGGGACGAATAGTAGAGTCAAATATTTTCCATCCCATGTATAGCCATAGCTGTTTCTGTTGAACCTTCTCTGGGGTATCTTTAACCCTTTTGCTTCCAAAGTATCCCAAATAAACTTTAAATATGAATCCTGGAAGCATTCTGGCCTACCAAACCGAATGTTATCCATATAATGGTAAATAATTACGTCACACCACGCTTTCTGAATTGGTTCTAATGCCCAGGCCACATACAATTGACATAATGTAGGGGAATTCTTCATCCCCTGCGGAAGCACTAGCCATTCATAGCGCTTTGCCGGGGCCTGTTTGTTAATGGAGGGTACCGTAAAAGCAAATTTCTGACAGTCCTGTGCCACCACATCTGGTTGCCTGGAGTGATCAGCTCTCTGTACCCATTCCAATATGTCCTGTACCGGCACGGTTCTCGGCAGTGTGACTAAGATGTTTTGAGTTTTTGGGTTTGCATTATCAAACGCAAGGATTTTAAACACACTGCTTTTAGACTCCACTGTTAGATCAGGATGATCAGGAATTGCTGCCCACAACCAATCAATACATTTATCATATGGTTCCCCAGGGGCCTGTTCTACTGATGCGAATGAAGGTGCTTTCTTTTTCCCTGGGAGACTAAGAAGAGCCCTCCGTGCGAGCTGTGCAGCTGTTTGGTGAATAATCACAGGGAACTGCAACTGAATCTGGGTATTGAGATAAGGACCCGTTCCCTTTAACATCTCTGCAGTAATCCCATACAGAAGGTCCCCCGGTTGACGCAGTTGACCTGCTTCCCCCTGTGCTAACTGCAACCTTTCCCTTTCAAAAAATAACAATGGGGAAGGAGCTAACAATAAGTGCACCAAGTTTCGACAGTCGAGTGGACACACTGTTTTTGCCTGAAAAATCCATTGAATTATCTGTCGAGCCACCTGGGATTTTTATCCATAGTCCAAAACCGTTTTTCGAGCTTGTTGTAAAAGTTTGCAATCATGTGGCTGCCACAACCCGGTGCCTTGCACAGGGTCGATAATAATAGGGCTGGCCAAGGATGTAGCATGCCTATTCCCTTCTATGAAAGCATCATGTATGACATCGGAGCACCTGTCCCTCCTTGGTGCCAATGGTGTTATAGCGACGAATAATGAGGGAGTCGGCTCTGGTGTGGCAGACGAGAGAGGAAGCTCCTCCGAATCCGTAATTTTTAAGTTCTAGAATTTCACTAGCAGTTCTTAGAACAACTCCTCCGGTGAAGGTGGATTTTCGCAAGCTGCTGCTGCACCTCTCATTGGTGAAGCATCCCGAGTGGATTTAGTGCTGCCTGGCAGCGACACAGATGCTGGCAGCACAGCTTTATCAAGATTTTTCCAAAGTATACAGGTAGACTTTACTGAGTCTACCAAGCTACCAGGACGACTATGAGAAGTTCCCATGACAGTGTTCCCACATCGCCGCATTGAGGAATTTAGAGAAATATTGTTGCCAGCAGCTGGCTTTAAGGACAAGATCTATGTGACTTCTAATCACAAGGGGGTTGTTTTCTTGCAGGTGGGGTTGTTTTCTTGTAGTTGTTTGTCTGAGTGCTTTTGACCAATAATCTTGTGTGAGACCCTATCCACCCCTGTTAAGTTCACTATAAAAGTCAGGCTATTCGGGTAATAAAACGGAGCATGATCTGACCATACTAGTGTCTGTCATATTTTCGGCCGTTCTTCCTGCAACGGGGGGGAATTATGTCTATAAGTATGTTTGTTTACAGGGAAAGAAATGGGAATGTCAGGAGGAGAGCTGCTATACAAGAATGGGAAACAGCTCATCCTCCAGGACCAGGGGTAATACCGGCAGGGCAGAAATACCCACTTGCCGATCCTGGCTGGAATAATAATAGTGTGCAACGCAGAAATCATATGAGAGACTTGGGGTCAGAATGAGAAAGTACTCGGGGATGAATCCTGAGGACCCGGTATCCCAAAGGCTCTTGAAAGTTCATTTTGTGATTAAAGGGGGAGGACAGCCTGCTCCACCAGGGGCCTCTCCACTTATCGCAGGGGGGCTTTGGCTCTGGTGCCTGGAGTGCCTCCTCCCCCTCCTTCTGCGCTGGACTTTTGTGTCTGTGGGGAGGTTTCTTGCTCCTTGCTCTCCCAGCTGCTGTTGAGCAGCAGAGTTGTTTTTTTTTGTTTGTTTGTTTGTTTGTGGATGTGCTCTCACAGAGGCATGGACTGTGTTGCTCATGGCTTTGCTCTGGGCAGCAGTAGGCCCCTTTGGGGCTGCCTGAAATTGTCCCTTATCTGCCACAGTGAAGGCTTCTGGATTTTTCTCACGGGGGCTGCCATTGCAGGCCCCCCCCCCGCAGAACCTTGCCATTGAACCCAATACACTGGGGCACCTAGGTCATTACTGGCCTGTAAAGTATCAGGGATTAAATTAACTAATGAAACCCTAAAAAGTGATGGGGGTAGAAGGGGCTGGGATAACAGTGCCACTTTTGGGGGATACCAAGCTGAGACTAGGGGATAAAATGATCACTGGGCAATTATTGTACGTACCCAAGGCAGGGACTAACTTGTTGGGAAGGGATTTGATGATGAAATTAGGCATTCAAATAGTAAATTGTTAGACTGGAATAACAGTGTTATTAATGGAGTGCTCTCAGGCCCTGAGAGCAAACATATATTCACCTCTGACTGGAAAGACCCTGAAATGGGGGCGGAAGCAGCAATACAGATGGACAGTTTTACCTCAGGGGTTTACAGGGACACCAATTTATTTGGTCAAGTTCTAGAACAGATTTTGGAGCAATTCCAACCTCCCGAGGAGGTATTACTGTTACAAATATGTGGATGATTGTTTATTGTTAGGACAGGAGAAAACAGTTCTGAAGGAAGCTACTAACAAGCTATTCAACTTTCTGGGAAAGCAGGGCTTGGGAGTATTATAAAATAAATTACAGTATGCAGGAAGAGACGTCAGGTATATAAGGCATATAATGTCTGAGGGAAAATGAAGAATAAATCCAGAGAGGATTCAGGGGATTGTTGAAAACTAAGAAAGAACTAAAAAGTTTTAAGAGAAATGTTTTTTTTAAGGAATCAGGAGCCATGAAGTCTGAAGGATAATGGATACTCCCTGATGGGAGAGAAATGCTGAATAAAGCACCAATGAGGCAAATCTTAATTGTTTTACATCAAGAGTCATTGGGAGGTGCAAGCAATGTGTGATGTTGTGCTAAGAAAGTATGTCTGGGTAGGAAAATACACTTTAGCAAAGCAAATATGCTGAGGATATACCATATGTCAAAAGGTAAATAAAAAGGTCATCCGTAACCCACCTAGAGGGGGACGGTGGCCAGGGATTCGACTTTTCCAAAGTATACAGGTAGACTTTACTGAGTTACCTAAAGTAGAGAGACTTTACTTGTTTGTCCTAATTGACCACGTGACTGGATGGGTGTAAGCTTTCCCCTCCATATCTGCCACTGCGAACATGGTGGCTAAGGTATCACTGGAGCAAATAGTCCCTAGATATGGGAGAGTTGAAAACATTGATTCAGATCAAGGAAGTCATTTCACTTCACAAGTACTGCAAGGGTTAACGCAGGCCTTAGAGATTGAGTGGGATTTTCACACCCCCTGGCACCCCTCCTCTTCTGGGAAGGTAGAGCGAATGAACCAGACATTAAAGAAGCAATTAACTAAACTAGTGTTAGAAACCCAACTTCCTTGGATACAATGCTTACCTTTAGCACTCCTACAGGTTCAGCACCAAGCTGAACAGCACCAAGAAAGGATATAGGTATTTCACCATATGAGATGCTGTTTGGATTCCCCTATCTGGGCAGAAGGGATGAAATAACACAGTTCGAAACGAGAGTTTTCTTAAGAACTGTATTCTGGGGTTTTCCTCTTCTTTGTCATCTCTCAGGACCCATGGGCTGTTGGCTCAAGCCCCACCTTTGTTGTGGTTTAACTGTACTGGCAAATAAACACCACACAGCCGTTCACTCACCCTACCCCCTCCCACTCTGGGATGGGGGAGAGAAAAAGGAAAGTGAAGCCTGTGAGTTGAGATAAAGACAGTTTATTAAGACAGGAAAATAATAATAACAATACTAATAATAACAACAATGATGATAATAGCACTACTCATAATAATGTGTACGAAACAAGTGATGCACAATGCAATTGCTCACCACCCGCTGACCAATGCCCAGCCTAACCCCGAGCAGATGGCCCCCCCACCCTGGCTAGCCACCCCTTCAGCATGATGTCAGATGGGATGGAATACCCCTTTGGCCAGTTTGGGTCAGCTGTCCTGGGTCTGTCCCCTCCCAACTCCTGCTGCACCCCCAGCCTGTCTGCTGGCAGGACAGAGTGAGAAGCTGAGATGTCCTTGGCTTGGTGTATGCACTGCTCTGCAACAATTAAAATATCAGTGTGTTATCAACACTCTTCTCATCCTAAGCCAAAACATAGCACCCTGCCAGCTACTAGGAGGAAAATTAACTCTGTCCTAACTGAAACAAGGACATATATCCACCCCTTATTCCATACCACTTATGTCATGCTCAGGTTACACTCTTTCCAATACATTCTAATTAATCACCATTTTCATCTAGGGTATATAGTGATGGTGGATAGTCAGCTGAATATGAGCCAGCAGTGTGCTCAGGTGGCCAGGAGGGCCAACAGCATCCTGGCCTGTATCAGAAACTGTGTGGCCAGCAGGTCTAGGGAAGTGATTGTCCCCCTGTACTCGGCTCTGGTGAGGCCGCACCTCGAGTCCTGTGTTCAGTTTTGGGCCCCTCGCTACAAGAAGGACATTGACGTGCTCGAGCAAGTCCAGAGAAGGGCGAGGAAACTGGTGAGGGGTCTGGAGAACAAGTCCTACGAGGAGCGGCTGAGGGAGCTGGGCTTGTTCAGCCTGGAGAAGAGGAGGCTCAGGGGCGACCTTATCGCTCTCTATAGGTACCTCAAGGGAGGCTGTAGCGAGGTCGGGGTTGGTCTGTTCTCCCATGTGCCTGGTGACAGGACGAGGGGGAATGGGCTAAAGTTGCGCCAGGGGAGGTTTAGGTTGGATGTTAGGAAGAACTTCTTTACTGAAAGGGTTGTTAGGCATTGGAACAGGCTGCCCAGGGAAGTGGTGGAGTCACCATCCCTGGAAGTCTTCAAAAGACGTTTAGATGTAGAGCTTAGGGATATGGTTTAGTGGGGACTGTTAGCGTTAGGTCAGAGGTTGGACTCGATGATCTTGAGGTCTCTTCCAACCTAGAAATTCTGTGATTCTGTGATATAGTAGTCATGGTAGTGATGACATACAGTATTATATAATAATAATTAACATGATACAATTCAACTCATGGGCTATTCTCACCCAGTATTAAATCCCCTTGAGGTACACACCGGACCTCCCCATTCTTTTGCATTACCCACCAAGTGCATCCAGGACCCTGAGCAAAAGCTATTCCACGAATGGGTTTGCCTTTTCCTGAGGCAGGAGTAGCCCACACTGTTTTACCCAGCATGTTTCTTACGTGCACTACAGGAACTTTATCCCTTCTATAGTATGTAACAGGTTTGATTGGGCAGGTCCAGCTCAGTTGGCAGATCCCCTAGTGTTGACTAACCAGGTGGCCTTTGCCAAATGCGTATCCCAATTTTTGAATGTCCCAGCGCCCATTGCTTTCAATGTAGTCTTTAACAGTCCATTGTATCGTTCAACTTTCCCGGAGGCTGGTGCATGATAGGGGATGTGATACACCCACTCAATACCATGTTCTTTGGCCCAAGTGTCTATAACGTTGTTTCGGAAATGAGTCCCATTGTCTGACTCTATTCTTTCTGGGGTGCCATGTCGCCACAGGACTTGCTTTTCAAGGCCCAGGATAGTGTTCCGGGCGGTGGCGTGGGGCACAGGATATGTTTCCAGCCATCAGGTGGTTTCTTCCACCACTGTAAGTATGTGGCGATTGCCACTGTGTGTTTGAGGGAGTGTGATGTAATCAATCTGCTAGGCCTCTCCATATTTATATTTCAGCCATCATGAGCATCTACAGGGCATACCTTTACAACCAGGTTCTCTACCCGAGCAGCAATATCTTGCCACAATGAAGCAGCCCAGATGGGTTTTCCCTTTCACTGCCAGTTGCTCTGCTTCCATTGCTGTAACCACCCCCACAGGGCATTTGCTACCATCCATGAATCAGTGTAGAGATAGAGAACTGGCCACTTTTCTCATTCAACAATATCTAAAGCCAGCTGGATGGCTTTCACTTTTGCAAACTGACTCGATTCACCTTCTCCCTCATCAGCTTCTGCAACTCATCCTGTACGACTCCATACAGCAGCCTTCCACCTCTGATGCTTTCCCACAATACGACAGGACCCATCAGTGAACAGGGCATATTTCTTCTCATTTTCTGGTAGCTTGTTGTACAGTGGGGCTTCTTCAGCACGGACCACCTCCTCTGATGATGATATCCCAAAGTATTTGCCTTCTGGCCAGTCCATAATCACCTCCACGATTCCTGGGCGACTGGGGTTTCCTATTCGAGCCTGCTGAGTAATCAGTGCAACCCACTTGCTCCGTGGGTTGCACATCATGCAACATGATCAGTTGCACATCATGCAACTGATGCTTCATGTTGCATCAGTTGCATGATGTGTAGAGGGGACCCTTCCTTTGAACATCCAGCCCAGTACCGCAGTCGGGGTGCCAGGAGGAGCTACGCTTCAGTACCGACCGCTTCTGAGGCAGATCGAACTCCTTCATATGCTGCTAATATCTCCTTTTCGGTCCTCTGTATCCCCGACTACAAAACCCCAAGGGTCGACCTTGCTTTTCCCGGGGCTCTTTCTGCCAGAGGCTGCAGGTGGGGCCATTCTCCCCAGCTGCGGTGTAGAGCACATTCCTTACATCTGGTCCTGTTCGAACTGGCCCAAGGGCTACTGCATGAACTATTTCCTGCTTGATTTGTTCAAAGGCTTGTCGTTGTTCAGGGCCCCATTCAAACTCATTCTTCTCACGGGTTACTTGGTAGAGCGGGTTTACAATCAGACTGTAATTTGGGATGTGCATTCTCCAAAACCCCATGACACCTAGGAAAGTCTGTGTTTCTTTTTTGCTAGTTGGTGGAGACATAGCTGTTATTTTGTTGATCACATCCATTGGGATTAGACGGCGTCCATCTTGCCATTTTATTCCTAAAAACCGGATCTCCCGTGCAGGTCCTTTGACTTTATTTTCTTTTGTGGCAAAACCGGCCTTCAGAAGGATTTGGACTATTTTCTTCCCTTTCTCGAAAACTTCCTCTGCTGTGTCACCCCACACAATAATATCATCGATGTACTGCAGGTGTTCAGGAGCTTCCCCCTGCTCTAGCGCAGACTGGATCAGTCCATGGCAAACGGTAGGGCTGTGTTTCCACCCCTGGGGCAGCCAATTCCAAGTATATTGGACTCCCCTCCAAGTAAAAGCAAACTGTGGCCTGCACTCTGCTGCTAGAGGGATGGAGAAAAATGCATTAGCGATATCAATTGTGGCGTACCACTTGGCTGCCTTCAATTCCAGTTCGTACTGGAGTTCTAGCATGTCCAGCTCCTGCAGCCGCTCCAGCTCCTGTGACTGGACAACCAACCCCCTTGTGAGATGCCACTGGCCCCCGGGTGCACCGGTGGCCACCCCGTGATCCCCGGCGGGCCCCCAGTGCAAAGGCGGACCCACCCCTTCAAGCAACGGTGGTCCCCTGGTGCGACGGTGGACCCTGCCCCCCGGAGCCCTGGCGGGACACCCTGAGCGACGTTGGAACACCCCCGCGATCCCCAGCGTGGCACCAAGCACGCCGGTGGACCCCTGCAGTGGGTTTATGTGGCAAGGTTTTGGTAACAGGGGGCCATAGGGGTGGTTTCTGTGAGAAGGATCTAGAAGCTGCCCCATGTTTGGTAAGGGCCCCGTTGTTGACCCAAGCCGAGCCAATAAGCGATGTTGTTTTGCACCTCGGTGAGAGCATATTTAAGACAGGGAAAAAAACGCTGCGCCACACAACAGCTGGGAGAGTGAAAGGAGTGAGGAACAGCCTTGCAGGCGCCAAAGTCAGTGCAGAAGGAGGGGGAGAGGTGCTCCAGGCGCCGGAGCATAAGTCCCCTGCGGCCTGTGGTGAGGACCATGGTGAAGCAGGATGTCCCCCTGCAGCCCATGGAGTACCACGGTGGAGCAGGGTTCCACGCTGCAGCCCGTGGAGGAGACCATTGTGGAGCAGGTGGCCCTGCACCGACGGAAGGGAAGACCCCTGCCGGAGCAGATTCCGGGCCGGACCTGTAGCCCGTGGAGAGGAGCCCACGCAGGAGCAGGTGACCTGGCAGGAGCTGCTGACCGTGGGAGAGCCAGGTTGGAGCAGTTTGCTCCTGAGGGATGGACCCCGTGGTACGGACCCATATCTGGCGCAGTTCTTGAAGAGCTGCTGCCTGTGGGAAGCCCACACTAGATCAGTTCATCAAGAACTGTATCCCGTGGGTGGGACCCCACAGCACAGGGGACAAGAGTGACCGAGAAGGAGCGGCAGAGAAGAAGCGCTGTAGACTGACCATAACCCCCATTCCCCCATTCCCCTGCGCCGCTCGGGGGGAGGAGGTGGAAGAGGGTGGATGGGGGGGAAGGTGCTTTTGGTTTCTTTCCTTTGTTTCTCACTTCTCTAGCTGTTTAGTAATAAGCAATAAATCTTACTATCACCTTATGCCGAGTCTATTTTGCCCGTTACAATAATTATTGTGTGATTTTCTCGTCCTTATCTCAACCCTTGAGCCCTTTTCACATATTTTCTCCCCATTCCTCTTTGAGGAGGGGGAGTGAGAGAGCGGCTGTGGTGGAGCTCGGCTGCCCACTCGAGAAGAACCACGACAACCCCCCCCCCCACCCACGAGCTCCCGGTTGCTACCTTTGAGTCCCCCCTGCGAGTACTGGCGGGCTCATGGGCACGCAGGTGGACCCTTCCCTTCAAGTGTGCTCCCTGTAGCTCCGGTAGACCCCCCCCCTTTGCGATCCCCGTTGGGCCCTGGTGCTCTGGTGGACCCCCCTTGCGAGGCTCTGCAGGCCCCCGGGTGCACCGGCTCACACCCCCATGCAAACCCAGGTGGGCTTCCACTGTGGCGGCGGTCCCCCCCACTGTGGGCCACAGCAGGGCACCGGTTGCAGTGGTAGACCCCCCCCCCCCCCCTTTGAGAGTCCCTGCCAGCCCCCGGGCACACCGGTGGACCCGCCCCGTGAGGCTCTGCAGTCCCCTGGGTGCAACAGTTCACACCATGATGCGAACCCAGACAGGCCCCCGCTGCAGCAGCAGTTCCCGCGCCAGGGCTACGAAACCCTGGCGGGGAGCAGGGCGTCCCAGTGGATCCCCTGCTGCGAGAACCATCAGGCCCACAGGAGTGGTGGCAGACCTCCACCGGCGAGCCACGGCTGTCCCCCAGCCCATCGGCAGACTCCATCCGGTGATCCCCGGCGAGCCCTCATGCCTAGTGGCGTACCCGCGGCGCCCTCTCCCGGTGATCTCCCCAGATCTGTTACCCAGTTCTGTTGACACCTGCTCCTAGACAAGTACCCACACCCGGTCATGGTACCAAGACCTGGGTCCCAGATCATGTCCCCACACCTGCTCCCAGACCTGCTGACCTGATCTGCTCCCCAGAAGTGCTCCTCGGAACTAGTTTCCACACCTGGTCCCAAGATGTGCTCCCCAGGACCTGCTCCCTACACCTTCTCCTCTCACCACAGATCTGGTCCCTAGACATGCTCGCTAAAGCTGGTCCCCAGGTACCCTACAGCTGGTCCCCACCTACAGGAGCATAGGCACGGTCTTGTGTAGCATTGTTATTCTGCCCCACCACTCTGATATCTAACAAAGTAATACTTTCTGGATGTTGTCTACGAATTCTTTCCTTCCTTGTGTAAGAGGTCGATGTGCGTGTTGCCTAGTTTGTCACAGAGCGTCGCTGATGTACTGTTTTATTTGTATTTGTGAAGACAGCAGAATCAAAGATAGCAGCTCGGTGACTCCCACCAAGATGGTCATTAAGATACAGCAGTGAAGTTTCCAGCATATAGGACTTAGCATAGCTTGTAGGAAAGTGTGCTGGAAAGAGATGTTATTTGACAGCAAGCATGAAAATGTCATCTTTTTACCAAGAACGATGAGACTGATGTGTCTGTCCTGTGTTTGGATAGGTCAGTGAGTTAAGAGGAGCTGAGTGTAGAGTTTGCAGGGGTATTGGGAAATGAATGAGATAATTTAACCTCTTTTCCATGCAAGCGTGTTTTTGTTTTGTTTTAATTTTTTTTTTTACTTTTGTTATTATCCAGAATTTTTAATATAACTCTCTATTTTTACTGGTTCGGGTTTATGGATAGCAGCTAACTATGGGAAGAAATAAGATCCTGAAGTGTCCCTGGAGCCGCTAACTCTACCTCTTTATCTCTTCCCTAAGAAGACGCCCTGGATTTAAAGACATTGTGTATATTATATGAAGTATGAGAAGAAACAGCTTCTTTGGACGCTCCTGCGCTCCTCTTCTTCAGATCGTGCAGAAGGATGACAGCCTGTCTCACTCTCGTCAGTGCTATCCCACCAGCTCCTTTAGGAGCTCAGCACCGCGTTTGGCCTGTTGCGATCTTCCCGATCCCCTCATTTCTGTGCTGCAACGCCACCATCCACGAGAAGTCAGGTAGGATCTGAAGACCTCTGACACTGCTAAAGAATCAGCTGTCAGTTGTAGCCCTTTGTACTCCAGACGTTTGCTTTCCTGGACGATGGTTTCGTTTTTGATTTTGTAATGCATTACTTGTAGACGTTATTTTAAACAGACAACTAGGTAGCCTCCTTCCCTTGGTGGATTTGTGCGAGTTTTAGCTGAGCTTTGCACATCTGAGCGATTGCCCAGTGGCAGTTTTGGTCTTGACGCACCTCTAAAACCTTTGTCTGCCTCGCCTCTCCTCTTTGTGTATTAAGATGCATGTTTGCGCAACAAATTATGTACGCCGTGCATAAGACACCCCAGTGGTTTTGGGGCATCTTCAGCATTTCAGATAAAGCTCCGTGTTTACTTAATCACTTAAGCGTAGTCCTGGCTTTAAGTGTAGGTGTAGCTAATGATTGTCACTCAAGTGGTTATAAAGTTCCAAATGTTTGTTTGCTTATATATGTATATATAGAGAGAAAGATACATACACATATGTACATGTATGTATATATATATAAATGAAACTGAGTCTGTGGAGTGAAAGACTTTTCTGCTTGTTGCATATACTCTCCTATCAGCAGACTCATACGCAAGCTCATCCAAACTGGGTGCCAAGCTGTGCCTTTTTTGTCGCCTGGAATATGTAATCTGCACCTCAGGTGTACCTTGTCTATTAACTATCTCTGACATTGTGCCACCCCATTAATATCAGTGGATATACCCAGCACTGCTTTGGGGCTACATAGAATGTGGAAATTTCTAGTATGTTAATGTTACTCTGTTAACAAAACTGAACATACTAGCCGCTTGCTGTTTCTATTTTTTTTTGTTTTTCTTTTCAGTAATCTCCTCGGAAGTTGTTGTGGACACGTTGTGTATCTTTTCTGTTCTTCCAGGAGTCATTCGTCAGGAAAGACGACCAGGAAATCCGAGGGCTCGGCCCGTCGACTGATCCCAGAAGTCAGAAATGTATCCTTTGTGATGGCATCTTCCCTAACATCCCCTTTCACTTAAGCCAATCGACATTACCTGCCAATCTGTTCTCTTCAGTTACCAGCGATAGGACCCGCAGGAATGGTGCCAAGCTGTGGCAGGAGAGGTTCAGGCTAGACATCAGGAAGAAGTTCTTCACCGAGAGGGTTGTCGCACACTGTAACGGTCTCCCAGGGAAGCAGTCTCTGTACCAAGCCTGTCGGAGTTTAAGAAGCATTTGGACTGTGCACTTAGTCACATGGTCTGAATTTTAGGGTTGACCTGTGCAGTGCTGGGAGTTGGGCTCGATGATCCTTGTGGGTCCTTTCCAACTCAGGATATTCTATGATTCTGTGAATACAATGAATGCAGAACATCTCTCGAGTTCCATCTCAAAATAATTGTTGGATTTGCACCCACATGCCTATAAAGACTAAAAAGGCCTTGTCCCTGATTGCTATTACCAGCAGCAACTGTGTCTGGATACTCTAGATTTCTAAAAATCGCAGAACATATTCAGTCCTGGGAAGGAACAGATTTTGAAGTTGAGCTGCCTGCACATAATCCTGGCTACAACATGCTGTGTTATCGAAGGTGCCTTTTAAACAACATTGATAAAAACTCAGGGGGGCGATCGTACTGACCCTGGGTGTGGAACTATCCATACAGGGAATAATCCATAATGTGCCAAATATGGTAGCCACGGGAATGCTAATATACGTAGTGCACACCAGATGCAACATGAGAATCCTGTAACCGGATGGCCTGTCCCAAATGGCAAGGGGTGGTACTGGCTATGTGGCAATAAAGACAGGAAGGTGTTGCCCCTGTGTGGTGGTTTTACCGTGCTGGGCAGCCACCCAGCCACCCAGTAGTTGCTTCTACCATGGTGAGTATGTACCGTTTTGCCTTGGCGGGTTTGTGGGAGTGGTCCGATATAGTCAATTTGCCAGGCCTCACCATATTGAAACCCTAGACATCTCCCCCTGTTCCAGGGAGATTTTACCTTCATGGCCTTCTTGATTGCAGCACAGGTCTCACACTCATGGGTAACCTGTGTGATGGCCTCAATGGTCAAGTCCACCCCTCGATCACGAGCCCATCTGTAAGTGGCATCCCTCCCCAGATGTCCTGATGTTTTATGGGCCCATCGAGCTACAAACAGCTCACCCTTACGTCCCCAGTCTAGGTCCACCTGAGCCACTTCAATTTTCGAAGCTCGATCCACTTCTTTGTTGTTCTGATGTTCTTCAGTAGCGCGACTCTTGGGCATGTGGGCATCTACATGACGTACTTTAACATCCAGGTTTTCTACCCGAGCAGCAATATCTTGCCACAGGGTAGCAGCCCAGATAGGTTTACCTCCGCGCTGCCAGTTGTTCTGTTTCCACTGCTGCAGCCACCCCCACAGAGCATTTGCCACCATCCATGAGTCAGTATAAAGATACAATGCTGGCCATTTTTCTCTTTCGGCAATCTCTAGGGCTAGTTGTATGGCTTTTACTTCTGCATACTGACTCGACTCGCCTTCCCCTTCCATGGCCTCCACAACTCGTTGTGTGGGACTCCACACAGCAGCTTTCCATTTCTGATGGCTCCCTACCACACGGCAGGATCTGTCAGGAAACAACACATACTGCTTTCTGTCTTCTGGCAACTCATTGTATGGTGGTGCCTCTTCAGCACGGGTTACCTCTTCTGTTGGCACTCTGAAATCTCTGCCTTCCGGCCAGTCCATAATCTCTTCCAGGATTCCTGGGCAGTTAGGTTTTCCCATTTGAGCCCGCTGTGTAATTAACGCTATCCACTTACTCCACGTAGCATCGGTTGCATGGTGTGTAGTGGGAATTTTCTCTTTGAACATCCAATGTAACACAGGTAGCTGTGGGGCCAAGAGGAGCTGTGCTTCTGTACCCACAACTTCTGAAGCAGCTCGAACACCCTCATATGCTGTGAGTATTTCTTTTTCAGTTGGGGTGTAATTGGCTTCTGATCCTCGGTAGCCCCGACTCCAGAAGCCCAGAGGTCGACCTCGAGTTTCTTCTGGTGCTTTCTGCCAAAGGCTCCAGGTGAGCCCATGCTCCCCAGCTGCAGTGTACAGTATATTTTGCACAGCTGGTCTGGTACGGACAGGCCCAAGGGCTACTGCACGAGCTATGTCTTGTTTGATTCGTTCAAAGGCCTGTTTTTGCTCGGGGCCCCACTCGAAATAGTTTCTCTTTCAAGTCACTCGATATAGAGGACTCACAAGCTGACTATAGCCTGGCACATGCATTCTCCAGAATCCCACAAGGCCTAGGAAAGCTTGTGTTTCTTTTTTGCTAGTTGGCGGAGACATTGCTGTTATTTTATTGATCACATCCATTGGAATATGGTGACGTCCATCCTACCATTTTACCCCCAAGAACTGGATTTCCTGTGCAGGCCCCTTGACCTTACTCTGTTTAATGGCAAAACCAGCTTTCAGGAGAATTTGGATTTCTTTCTTCCCTTTCTCAAAAACTTCTTCTGCTGTGTTGCCCCACACGAGGATGTCGTCAATGTACTGAAGGTGCTCAGGAGCTCCCCCTTGCTCCAGTGCACACTGGATCAGTCCATGGCAAATGGTAGGGCTGTGTTTCCACCCCTGGGGCAGCCGATTCCAGGTGTATTGGATGCCCCTCCAAGTGAAAGCAAACTGCGGCCTGCATGCTGCTGCCAAAGGGATGGAGAAAAATGCATTAGCAATATCAATTGTGGCATACCACTTGGCTGCCTTTGACTCTAGTTTGTACTGAAGTTCTAGCATGTCCGGCACTGCAGCACTCAGCGGTGGCATGACTTCGTTCAGGCCTCGATAGTCCACTGTTAGCCTCCACTCGCCATTAGACTTTCGCACTGGCCATATAGGACTATTAAATGGTGAGCGAGTCTTGCTGATTACTCCCTGACTCTCCAGTCAGTGAACCAACTCATGGATGGGAATCAGGGAGTCTCGGTTGGTGCGATATTGCCGTCGGTGCACCGTTGTATTAGCAATTGGTACCTGTTGTTCTTCAGCCTTCAGCAATCCTACAACAGAAGGGTCTTCTGAAAGGCCAGGCAGGGTAGACAGCTGCCTAATCTTCTCTGTGCTCAAAGCAGCTATGCCAAAAGCCCACCGGTATCCTTTTGGATCCTTGAAGTACCCTCTCTTGAGGTAGTCTATGCCAAGTATACATGGAGCCTCTGGGCCAGTCACAATGGGATGCTTTTGCCACTCATTCCCAGTTAGACTCACTTCAGCTTCCAGTACAGATAGTTGTTGGGATCCCCCTGTCCCTCCAGAGATACAGGTGAGTTCTGTCCCTTGGTAGCCTGATGGCATTACAGTACGCTGTGCGCCAGTGTCCACTAGAGCTTTGTATTCTTGTGGTTCTGATGTGCCAGGCCATCGGATCCACACAGTCCAATAAATCCGGTTATCCCTCTCCTCTACCTGGCCAGAGGCAGGGCCCCTCTAGTCCTGGTTGGAGCGTCTGCCACTTAATTCTTGCAAATGAGAAGCAGAAGTCCCTTCATCAGGGTCAAGAATAACATCAGCCCTTCTACTGCCTCTGGGGTACTGCCCAATGGAAACTGGAGCAGCATTTCTCTTAGGAGCCCCTCTTCTTGCTGCTGTATTTCCTTTCAGTTCACGTACCCGAGCAGCTAGGGTTGAAGTAGGTACACCATCCCATTTCCTCCTATCTTCCCCATGGTCACGCAGATAAAACCACAAGGTGCCACGTGGTGTGCGTCTTGGGTACTCTCTCTCTTGAGCAGGCAAATGCTGATTCTTAGTGGCTGAAGTATCACTCCATCTAGATGAGGGGGAATATGGGGAATATGCTCGTTCCACGAGCTGGTCAAGTCTTTCAGACAGTTTCTCCACAGCTGAGACACAGGACTGTAGCGGAGCAGAGAGATTGTCTTCATATTGTTGAAGCTGGCAGGAGACATCATACATTGTTGGTCCCATCCCCTCCTCCCAGTTAATTACTGCCAGTGTACTGGCATGTGCTGATGGTGCACTCCGCACAAATTTACGCCACATGGATGTTGTGCACTGGACTTCATCGGGGTCTTGATGTATCTGGGCATTGTTCAAATCACTGTAAATCATCTCCCGCACAGCTTATTCCTGCAGATGCTGGAGACCTTTATCCATAGTGGTCCACTTGCCTATGTGATATACAATATCTCCCTTATGGGGATATCTTTCTCTCACAGCTGCCAGGAGTCATCTCCAGAGGCTGAGGGCCTGTGCTCCTCTCCCAATTACTTTGTCAATTACCCTTTCTCTAGAGAGGGATCCCAGCTGCTTGGCTTCATTGCCTTCTAATTGTAGGCTATTGGCCCCAGCATCCCAGCATCGAAGCAGTCAGGTGAGGATGTGTTCACCTGGGCGTCGACTATAATCCTTTCGTATTTCTCGCATCTCACTCAGGGATAAGGATCGAGTGATTTCTGCTTCCTTTATGATTTCCATCTCATCTTCCTGCTGTTTTTGTGATGGCTCTGCTTTAGAGGTGCCTGCCATTTCCCCTTCTCCCTCCTTCTTAGGAGAGCCTTCTTCCCTTACTAAACGAGCTGACCTCCGTTTCCATTGTTTTGACTTGACGATGGGGGCGACTGATACCATAGTTGGTTGGTCCTCTGGGTCAGCCACAGCATGTGTTACTTGGTCATCAGATTCAGAGACTTCCTCCCTCTCTTCAAGTTGCTGGATGATGTTAAACAGTGTTTGATAGGAGTAAGCCAGGACCCAGCACAATGCTGCAAGCTGTCGTTCTCCGGCATTATCAGGGTCAGGACATACAACTCTCAAACATTCTACCAGGTTTTTAGGATTTAGCACTTGCTCAGGGGTGAAGTTCAAAACTATTGGAGGAGACACCCGTGACAGGTATCTGCCAACATCATCCCACACACCTTGCCACTCACCACAAGACTGTTTCGGGACAGATTCCCAAGTAAGTTTTCTAAACAGTCGACTAATCTTAGAGAGAAAATGAAACCTGTTATTCAGAATTAGAAATAGCAATACATGGATTACACATGGATCTTCAAAATACTCCCAAACTGTTGTAATTAGCCCACTATGAAAGAAGGGAAAGGTACCATTCCTGATATTATTAATAAACTGGTATCAATATGAGGAGAGGAAGGCAGTGTAGTTCTGAATATTCCCTAAAAGACAGTTTCCATGGGACCCAAATGATAACAGTGCAGAGCCTGAATTCCAGATTAAACCCAAGGTCAGTGCTTGGCAGCACAGCGAATTAAAAAAAACGAACACAGATTGTAGCACTTGGTCGGATCGGATATATAGGAGAAAGGAGAATATGACACAGATTGCATGACATATGATCAAAGCCATTATTAACAGGACACTGAACATGGTTACTAGCAAGTAAGTGTGTTAGTTGTACGCGTTTTAATCAATTCTATTGTTGTCTCAACCCTTCGTGCCCCACGTTGGGCACCAAAAAGGACTGTGGTGGTTCTACTGTGCTGGGCAGCTAAACCCCACAACCGCTCTCTCACTCCCCCTCTTTTTAGATGAGGAGGGGGAGAAGTAAAGCAAAGAACAACTCACGGGTTGAGATAAGGATAATTTAATTAAAGGGAAATAATAATAATAATTAAATAAAGATTATTATGAACTAAACAAATTAACTAAAGGGAAATAAAAAGGGAAAGGGGAAAAGGGAGGGGAAAAGGAAAAATAAAAAGAAGGGAGGAAAACAAACAAACAAAATAAATGAAGGCTATATGGAAGTGCAGAGGAAAGAAATTACTCTCTACTTCCCACACATGAGCGATGATTGACCACGTCCTTGAAGCAAGGCCTCAACGCACGCAGCCGGTGTTCGAGAGGAGGACCGACGTTTTCACAAAGAGAGCCCACCCCTCCCCTCTTCTTCCCTTTTCCACCTTTTATTGCTGAGTGTGACATCACGTGGTAGGGAATATCCCTTTGGTTGGTTTAGGTCAGCTGCCCTAGTGATGTTTCTCTCCTCACTTTTTGCCCACCCCCTAGGAGGGTTAGAGAGAGGCCCGATGCTGTGCCAGTGCTGCTCAGCAGTAGACACAACCCTGGTGTGATAACACTGCTTTTCCAGCTACAAGTACAGAGTACAGCACTGTATGGGCTGCTGCAGGGAAAGTTAACATTCCAGCCATACCCAGTACACCCTGGGATGGAAGGGAGCTTGCACCCTTGAAGACAATAATTCCAGATGTAACTACTACTGAAGACCCACGAAGCCAAAGCCCCCTTGAGACCACATGCTGGATTAAGCGGACTGCAGATAATTCTCTGGTAAAATTGTCTAGTATTTCACAGCTTTGCAAGGTGATTTTCACCTTGGTTAGGGGTGGTTGACTTAGAAAAAGCTATTGTAAATATCTCTGCTATAACTGAAGAACTAGAAAGTAAGTTTGATAAGTTTGCAAAAATAGTACTGAATTATCAAATAGTATTAGATTCATTAATAACCTCATAAGGAGGATCATGCACTGTAATTAATGCTAGTTTGTTGAAGAATGGCTCAAAGAGCAAGGGCATGGGTCTCTAGAGGAATTGTACAAGCAAGGCAAAGAAAATACAGAGTTTATAGCCATGGAGTAGGCCGGATGAGAAGCATTTTTGTGAAAATATGCAAGGAGCAGTCTGTCCTTGAGAGAGAGATAAACAGGTGGATCTGAGGCCCAGGAAGATAAGGGAGTAGCTTATGCGCTGTAACCGCAAGTAGGAGAAACAGTATTTTTTGCAACACGTCTAGGCTTAGCCAATTGGATAGTGATCAGTAGGCATAATTATTGCTGTGTGTATAAATATACGGATATCTGCGCAATAAAGTTGAAGCTTGTATTACCACTCATATTGAGTCGATCACTTGCTTCCCCACGCCGAAATCAGAGGGTCTCGCACCCGACACTAGTTGCTGTATATATGTAGATCAAATGGGACGAATTTGAATGATACTTGGAGGGGAAAAACGTATTGGGGTGGGGGATGACAATTCCTGTTCATTTAGAAACATCTGGGAGAAACTAACTTTGTGGTTACCTGAATAGAAGTGGCTCAAATAACTATTTGTTGGTCTTGTAATAATAATGGCATTGTATACCTACCATTCCCTGTGACATCCGAAGAAGAATATTGCGACTTAATGTTGGAAAAACTTGAGTGTGGTATGTGAAGAGGTGCAAAAACAACGGTAGGAGTAAGGAAAGAAGAGGGGGGAATTTTGAGCAACTAAGTTGTGTCTTTGCAGTAGAGAACTAATTTTCTGTATTCCAAGGTAGTTGTGTAGTCACAGTAAGGAGAAATGCTACGTGGATAAGTGGACAGTAGAAGGCCTCACTGTTCCAAAATAAGGCTGAAACTTGAGGAAAAACGGCATGAGCAGTGTGGGAACACTAAAACAAAGATCACTGGTTCTCAAAACATAAGAAAGGGAAAAAAAGAAAATGAAAAGGGATAAATCAAAGGGTTGAAAATTGTACGTATATAGTATAGAGGAGCGTCGAATAGCTTGTGAACCTGTAGTACTCAGCCAATGAGGAAACAGGGGAGGTGATCGGGTGTCGGGGAACAGGGAATAAAAGGTTAGGCTTTGTTTACTATAATGCGCTCCTAATTGGCAGGATGCCTGCCACCACAATCGCGAATAAAATAATTTTCTTCAGACAGGATCTTCTGTGAAGCTATTTGAGATTTTTCTCGCAGCTATACTTGACGAGAATGAATACCCGGACCTCCTTTAAAAAAAAAAAAAAAAAAAAAAAAAAGCAACATGAGCAATGTCAGGGTTGCTTTCTCACAGGGAAGCGGCACCGTGAAGGATTATAGTCCACACCCAGGTGAACACATCCTCACCTGGCTGCTTCGATGCTGGGATGCTGGGGCCAATAGCCTACAATTAGAAGGGAAGAAGAGGGGAGGGGTGGGCTCTCTTTGTGAAAACGTCGGTCCTCCTCTCGAACACCGGCTGCGTGCGTTGAGGCCTTGCTTCAAGGACGTGGTCAATCATCGCTCATGTGTGGGAAGTAGAGAGTAATTTCTTTCCTCTGCACTTCCATATAGCCTTCATTTATTTTGTTTGTTTGTTTTCCTCCCTTCTTTTTATTTTTCCTTTTCCCCTCCCTTTTCCCCTTTCCCTTTTTATTTCCCTTTAGTTAATTTGTTTAGTTCATAATAATCTTTATTTAATTATTATTATTATTTCCCTTTAATTAAATTATCCTTATCTCAACCCGTGAGTTGTTCTTTGCTTTACTTCTCCCCCTCCTCATCTAAAAAGAGGGGGAGTGAGAGAGCGGTTGTGGGGTTTAGCTGCCCAGCACAGTAGAACCACCACAGTCCTTTTTGGTGCCCAACGTGGGGCACAAAGGGTTGAGACAACAATAGAATTGATTAAAACGCGTACAACTAACACACTTACTTGCTAGTAACCATGTTCAGTGTCCTGTTAATAATGGCTTTGATCATATGTCATGCAATCTGTGTCATATTCTCCTTTCTCCTATATATCCGATCCGACCAAGTGCTACAATCTGTGTTCGTTTTTTTTAATTCGCTGTGCTGCCAAGCACTGACCTTGGGTTTAATCTGGAATTCAGGCTCTGCACTGTTATCATTTGGGTCCCATGGAAACTGTCTTTTAGGGAATATTCAGAACTACACTGCCTTCCTCTCCTCATATTGATACCAGTTTATTAATAATATCAGGAATGGTACCTTTCCCTTCTTTCATAGTGGGCTAATTACAACAGTTTGGGAGTATTTTGAAGATCCATGTGTAATCCATGTATTGCTATTTCTAATTCTGAATAACAGGTTTCATTTTCTCTCTAAGATTAGTCGACTGTTTAGAAAACTTACTTGGGAATCTGTCCCGAAACAGTCTTGTGGTGAGTGGCAAGGTGTGTGGGATGATGTTGGCAGATACCTGTCACGGGTGTCTCCTCCAATAGTTTTGAACTTCACCCCTGAGCAAGTGCTAAATCCTAAAAACCTGGTAGAATGTTTGAGAGTTGTATGTCCTGACCCTGATAATGCCGGAGAACGACAGCTTGCAGCATTGTGCTGGGTCCTGGCTTACTCCTATCAAACACTGTTTAACATCATCCAGCAACTTGAAGAGAGGGAGGAAGTCTCTGAATCTGATGACCAAGTAACACATGCTGTGGCTGACCCAGAGGACCAACCAACTATGGTATCAGTCGCCCCCATCGTCAAGTCAAAACAATGGAAACGGAGGTCAGCTCGTTTAGTAAGGGAAGAAGGCTCTCCTAAGAAGGAGGGAGAAGGGGAAATGGCAGGCACCTCTAAAGCAGAGCCATCACAAAAACAGCAGGAAGATGAGATGGAAATCATAAAGGAAGCAGAAATCACTCGATCCTTATCCCTGAGTGAGATGCGAGAAATACGAAAGGATTATAGTCGACGCCCAGGTGAACACATCCTCACCTGACTGCTTCGATGCTGGGATGCTGGGGCCAATAGCCTACAATTAGAAGGCAATGAAGCCAAGCAGCTGGGATCCCTCTCTAGAGAAAGGGTAATTGACAAAGTAATTGGGAGAGGAGCACAGGCCCTCAGCCTCTGGAGATGACTCCTGGCAGCTGTGAGAGAAAGATATCCCCATAAGGGAGATATTGTATATCACATAGGCAAGTGGACCACTATGGATAAAGGTCTCCAGCATCTGCAGGAATAAGCTGTGCGGGAGATGATTTACAGTGATTTGAACAATGCCCAGATACATCAAGACCCCGATGAAGTCCAGTGCACAACATCCATGTGGCGTAAATTTGTGCGGAGTGCACCATCAGCACATGCCAGTACACTGGCAGTAATTAACTGGGAGGAGGGGATGGGACCAACAATGTATGATGTCTCCTGCCAGCTTCAACAATATGAAGACAATCTCTCTGCTCCGCTACAGTCCTGTGTCTCAGCTGTGGAGAAACTGTCTGAAAGACTTGACCAGCTCGTGGAACGAGCATATTCCCCATATTCCCCCTCATCTAGATGGAGTGATACTTCAGCCACTAAGAATCAGCATTTGCCTGCTCAAGAGAGAGAGTACCCAAGACGCACACCACGTGGCACCTTGTGGTTTTATCTGCGTGACCATGGGGAAGATAGGAGGAAATGGGATGGTGTACCTACTTCAACCCTAGCTGCTCGGGTACGTGAACTGAAAGGAAATACAGCAGCAAGAAGAGGGGCTCCTAAGAGAAATGCTGCTCCAGTTTCCATTGGGCAGTACCCCAGAGGCAGTAGAAGGGCTGATGTTATTCTTGACCCTGATGAAGGGACTTCTGCTTCTCATTTGCAAGAATTAAGTGGCAGACGCTCCAACCAGGACTAGAGGGGCCCTGCCTCTGGCCAGGTAGAGGAGAGGGATAACCGGATTTATTGGACTGTGTGGATCCGATGGCCTGGCACATCAGAACCACAAGAATACAAAGCTCTAGTGGACACTGGCGCACAGCGTACTGTAATGCCATCAGGCTACCAAGGGACAGAACTCACCTGTATCTCTGGAGGGACAGGGGGATCCCAACAACTATCTGTACTGGAAGCTGAAGTGAGTCTAACTGGGAATGAGTGGCAAAAGCATCCCATTGTGACTGGCCCAGAGGCTCCATGTATACTTGGCATAGACTACCTCAAGAGAGGGTACTTCAAGGATCCAAAAGGATACCGGTGGGCTTTTGGCATAGCTGCTTTGAGCACAGAGAAGATTAGGCAGCTGTCTACCCTGCCTGGCCTTTCAGAAGACCCTTCTGTTGTAGGATTGCTGAAGGCTGAAGAAAAACAGGTACCAATTGCTAATACAACGGTGCACCGACGGCAATATCGCACCAACCGAGACTCCCTGATTCCCATCCATGAGTTGGTTCACTGACTGGAGAGTCAGGGAGTAATCAGCAAGACTCGCTCACCATTTAATAGTCCTATATGGCCAGTGCGAAAGTCTAATGGCGAGTGGAGGCTAACAGTGGACTATCGAGGCCTGAACGAAGTCATGCCACCGCTGAGTGCTGCAGTGCCGGACATGCTAGAACTTCAGTACAAACTAGAGTCAAAGGCAGCCAAGTGGTATGCCACAATTGATATTGCTAATGCATTTTTCTCCATCCCTTTGGCAGCAGCATGCAGGCCGCAGTTTGCTTTCACTTGGAGGGGCATCCAATACACCTGGAATCGGCTGCCCCAGGGGTGGAAACACAGCCCTACCATTTGCCATGGACTGATCCAGTGTGCACTGGAGCAAGGGGGAGCTCCTGAGCACCTTCAGTACATTGACGACATCCTCGTGTGGGGCAACACAGCAGAAGAAGTTTTTGAGAAAGGGAAGAAAGAAATCCAAATTCTCCTGAAAGCTGGTTTTGCCATTAAACAGAGTAAGGTCAAGGGGCCTGCACAGGAAATCCAGTTCTTGGGGGTAAAATGGTAGGATGGACGTCACCATATTCCAATGGATGTGATCAATAAAATAACAGCAATGTCTCCGCCAACTAGCAAAAAAGAAACACAAGCTTTCCTAGGCCTTGTGGGATTCTGGAGAATGCATGTGCCAGGCTATAGTCAGCTTGTGAGTCCTCTATATCGAGTGACTTGAAAGAGAAACTATTTCGAGTGGGGCCCCGAGCAAAAACAGGCCTTTGAACGAATCAAACAAGACATAGCTCGTGCAGTAGCCCTTGGGCCTGTCCGTACCAGACCAGCTGTGCAAAATATACTGTACACTGCAGCTGGGGAGCATGGGCTCACCTGGAGCCTTTGGCAGAAAGCACCAGAAGAAACTCGAGGTCGACCTCTGGGCTTCTGGAGTCGGGGCTACCGAGGATCAGAAGCCAATTACACCCCAACTGAAAAAGAAATACTCACAGCATATGAGGGTGTTCGAGCTGCTTCAGAAGTTGTGGGTACAGAAGCACAGCTCCTCTTGGCCCCACAGCTACCTGTGTTACATTGGATGTTCAAAGAGAAAATTCCCACTACACACCATGCAACCGATGCTACGTGGAGTAAGTGGATAGCGTTAATTACACAGCGGGCTCAAATGGGAAAACCTAACTGCCCAGGAATCCTGGAAGAGATTATGGACTGGCCGGAAGGCAGAGATTTCAGAGTGCCAACAGAAGAGGTAACCCGTGCTGAAGAGGCACCACCATACAATGAGTTGCCAGAAGACAGAAAGCAGTATGTGTTGTTTCCTGACAGATCCTGCCGTGTGGTAGGGAGCCATCAGAAATGGAAAGCTGCTGTGTGGAGTCCCACACAACGAGTTGTGGAGGCCATGGAAGGGGAAGGCGAGTCGAGTCAGTATGCAGAAGTAAAAGCCATACAACTAGCCCTAGAGATTGCCGAAAGAGAAAAATGGCCAGCATTGTATCTTTATACTGACTCATGGATGGTGGCAAATGCTCTGTGGGGGTGGCTGCAGCAGTGGAAACAGAACAACTGGCAGCGCGGAGGTAAACCTATCTGGGCTGCTACCCTGTGGCAAGATATTGCTGCTCGGGTAGAAAACCTGGATGTTAAAGTACGTCATGTAGATGCCCACATGCCCAAGAGTCGCGCTACTGAAGAACATCAGAACAACAAAGAAGTGGATCGAGCTTCGAAAATTGAAGTGGCTCAGGTGGACCTAGACTGGGGACGTAAGGGTGAGCTGTTTGTAGCTCGATGGGCCCATAAAACATCAGGACATCTGGGGAGGGATGCCACTTACAGATGGGCTCGTGATCGAGGGGTGGACTTGACCATTGAGGCCATCACACAGGTTACCCATGAGTGTGAGACCTGTGCTGCAATCAAGAAGGCCATGAAGGTAAAATCTCCCTGGAACAGGGGGAGATGTCTAGGGTTTCAATATGGTGAGGCCTGGCAAATTGACTATATCGGACCACTCCCACAAACCCGCCAAGGCAAACGGTACATACTCACCATGGTAGAAGCAACTACTGGGTGGCTGGGTGGCTGCCCAGCACGGTAAAACCACCACACAGGGGCAACACCTTCCTGTCTTTATTGCCACATAGCCAGTACCACCCCTTGCCATTTGGGACAGGCCATCCGGTTACAGGATTCTCATGTTGCATCTGGTGTGCACTACGTATATTAGCATTCCCGTGGCTACCATATTTGGCACATTATGGATTATTCCCTGTATGGATAGTTCCACACCCAGGGTCAGTACGATCGCCCCCCTGAGTTTTTATCAATGTTGTTTAAAAGGCACCTTCGATAACACAGCATGTTGTAGCCAGGATTATGTGCAGGCAGCTCAACTTCAAAATCTGTTCCTTCCCAGGACTGAATATGTTCTGCGATTTTTAGAAATCTAGAGTATCCAGACACAGTTGCTGCTGGTAATAGCAATCAGGGACAAGGCCTTTTTAGTCTTTATAGGCATGTGGGTGCAAATCCAACAATTATTTTGAGATGGAACTCGAGAGATGTTCTGCATTCATTGTATTCACAGAATCATAGAATATCCTGAGTTGGAAAGGACCCACAAGGATCATCGAGCCCAACTCCCAGCACTGCACAGGTCAACCCTAAAATTCAGACCATGTGACTAAGTGCACAGTCCAAATGCTTCTTAAACTCCGACAGGCTTGGTACAGAGACTGCTTCCCTGGGGAGACCGTTACAGTGTGCGACAACCCTCTCGGTGAAGAACTTCTTCCTGATGTCTAGCCTGAACCTCTCCTGCCACAGCTTGGCACCATTCCTGCGGGTCCTATCGCTGGTAACTGAAGAGAACAGATTGGCAGGTAATGTCGATTGGCTTAAGTGAAAGGGGATGTTAGGGAAGATGCCATCACAAAGGATACATTTCTGACTTCTGGGATCAGTCGACGGGCCGAGCCCTCGGATTTCCTGGTCGTCTTTCCTGACGAATGACTCCTGGAAGAACAGAAAAGATACACAACGTGTCCACAACAACTTCCGAGGAGACTACTGAAAAGAAAAATAAAATTGAAACAGCAAGCGGCTAGTACATTCAGTTTTGTTAACAGAGTAACATTAACATACTAGAAATTTCCACGTTCTATGTAGCCCCAAGGCAGTGCTGGGTACATCCACTGATATTAATGGGGTGGCACAATGTCAGAGATAGTTAATAGACAAAGTACACCTGAGGTGCAGATTACATATTCCAGGCGACAAAACAGGCACAGCTTGGCACCCAGTTTGGATCAGCTTGCTTATGAGTCTGCTGATACGTGAGTATATGCAACAAGCAGAAAAGTCTTTTACTCCACAGACTCAGTTTCATTTATGTATATACATACATGTACATATGTGTATGTATCTTTCTCTCTATATATACATATATAAGCAAACAAACATTTGGAACTTTATAACCACTTGAGTGACAATCATTAGCTACACCTACACTTAAAGCCAGGACTACGCTTAAGTGATTAAGTAAACACGGAGCTTTATCTGAAATGCTGAAGATGCCCCAAAACCACTGGGGTGTCTTATGCACGGCGTACATAATTTGTTGCGCAAACATGCATCTTAATACACAAAGAGGAGAGGCGAGGCAGACAAAGGTTTTAGAGGTGCGTCAAGACCAAAACTGCCACTGGGCAATCGCTCAGATGTGCAAAGCTCAGCTAAAACTCGCACAAATCCACCAAGGGAAGGAGGCTACCTAGTTGTCTGTTTAAAATAACGTCTACAAGTAATGCATTACAAAATCAAAAACGAAACCATCGTCCAGGAAAGCAAACGTCTGGAGTACAAAGGGCTACAACTGACAGCTGATTCTTTAGCAGTGTCAGAGGTCTTCAGATCCTACCTGACTTCTCGTGGATGGTGGCGTTGCAGCACAGAAATGAGGGGATCGGGAAGATCGCAACAGGCCAAACGCGGTGCTGAGCTCCTAAAGGAGCTGGTGGGATAGCACTGACGAGAGTGAGACAGGCTGTCATCCTTCTGCACGATCTGAAGAAGAGGAGCGCAGGAGCGTCCAAAGAAGCTGTTTCTTCTCATACTTCATATAATATACACAATGTCTTTAAATCCAGGGCGTCTTCTTAGGGAAGAGATAAAGAGGTAGAGTTAGCGGCTCCAGGGACACTTCAGGATCTAATTTCTTCCCATAGTTAGCTGCTATCCATAAACCCGAACCAGTAAAATAGAGAGTTATATTAAAAATTCTGGATAATAACAAAAGTAAAAAAAAAAATTAAAACAAAACAAAA
Organism: Aythya fuligula; assembly: GCF_009819795.1. Classification (NCBI taxonomy): domain Eukaryota; kingdom Metazoa; phylum Chordata; class Aves; order Anseriformes; family Anatidae; genus Aythya; species Aythya fuligula. The sequence goes on from NC_045594.1 coordinate 9,193,129, forward strand.
ACACGCTTGCATGGAAAAGAGGTTAAATTATCTCATTCATTTCCCAATACCCCTGCAAACTCTACACTCAGCTCCTCTTAACTCACTGACCTATCCAAACACAGGACAGACACATCAGTCTCATCGTTCTTGGTAAAAAGATGACATTTTCATGCTTGCTGTCAAATAACATCTCTTTCCAGCACACTTTCCTACAAGCTATGCTAAGTCCTATATGCTGGAAACTTCACTGCTGTATCTTAATGACCATCTTGGTGGGAGTCACCGAGCTGCTATCTTTGATTCTGCTGTCTTCACAAATACAAATAAAACAGTACATCAGCGACGCTCTGTGACAAACTAGGCAACACGCACATCGACCTCTTACACAAGGAAGGAAAGAATTCGTAGACAACATCCAGAAAGTATTACTTTGTTAGATATCAGAGTGGTGGGGCAGAATAACAATGCTACACAAGACCGTGCCTATGCTCCTGTAGGTGGGGACCAGCTGTAGGGTACCTGGGGACCAGCTTTAGCGAGCATGTCTAGGGACCAGATCTGTGGTGAGAGGAGAAGGTGTAGGGAGCAGGTCCTGGGGGAGCACATCTTGGGACCAGGTGTGGAAACTAGTTCCGAGGAGCACTTCTGGGGAGCAGATCAGGTCAGCAGGTCTGGGAGCAGGTGTGGGGACATGATCTGGGACCCAGGTCTTGGTACCATGACCGGGTGTGGGTACTTGTCTAGGAGCAGGTGTCAACAGAACTGGGTAACAGATCTGGGGAGATCACCGGGAGAGGGCGCCGCGGGTACGCCACTAGGCATGAGGGCTCGCCGGGGATCACCGGATGGAGTCTGCCGATGGGCTGGGGGACAGCCGTGGCTCGCCGGTGGAGGTCTGCCACCACTCCTGTGGGCCTGATGGTTCTCGCAGCAGGGGATCCACTGGGACGCCCTGCTCCCCGCCAGGGTTTCGTAGCCCTGGCGCGGGAACTGCTGCTGCAGCGGGGGCCTGTCTGGGTTCGCATCATGGTGTGAACTGTTGCACCCAGGGGACTGCAGAGCCTCACGGGGCGGGTCCACCGGTGTGCCCGGGGGCTGGCAGGGACTCTCAAAGGGGGGGGGGGGGGGGGCAACCACTGCAACCGGTGCCCTGCTGTGGCCCACAGTGGGGGGGACCGCCGCCACAGTGGAAGCCCACCTGGGTTTGCATGGGGGTGTGAGCCGGTGCACCCGGGGGCCTGCAGAGCCTCGCAAGGGGGGTCCACCAGAGCACCAGGGCCCAACGGGGATCGCAAAGGGGGGGGTCTACCGGAGCTACAGGGAGCACACTTGAAGGGAAGGGTCCACCTGCGTGCCCATGAGCCCGCCAGTACTCGCAGGGGGGACTCAAAGGTAGCAACCGGGAGCTCGTGGGTGGGGGGGGGGTTGTCGTGGTTCTTCTCGAGTGGGCAGCTGAGCTCCACCACAGCCGCTCTCTCACTCCCCCTCCTCAAAGAGGAATGGGGAGAAAATATGTGAAAAGGGCTCAAGGGTTGAGATAAGGACGAGAAAATCACACAATAATTATTGTAACGGGCAAAATAGACTCGGCATAAGGTGATAGTAAGATTTATTGCTTATTACTAAACAGCTAGAGAAGTGAGAAACAAAGGAAAGAAACCAAAAGCACCTTCCCCCCCATCCACCCTCTTCCACCTCCTCCCCCCGAGCGGCGCAGGGGAATGGGGGAATGGGGGTTATGGTCAGTCTACAGCGCTTCTTCTCTGCCGCTCCTTCTCGGTCACTCTTGTCCCCTGTGCTGTGGGGTCCCACCCACGGGATACAGTTCTTGATGAACTGATCTAGTGTGGGCTTCCCACAGGCAGCAGCTCTTCAAGAACTGCGCCAGATATGGGTCCGTACCACGGGGTCCATCCCTCAGGAGCAAACTGCTCCAACCTGGCTCTCCCACGGTCAGCAGCTCCTGCCAGGTCACCTGCTCCTGCGTGGGCTCCTCTCCACGGGCTACAGGTCCGGCCCGGAATCTGCTCCGGCAGGGGTCTTCCCTTCCGTCGGTGCAGGGCCACCTGCTCCACAATGGTCTCCTCCACGGGCTGCAGCGTGGAACCCTGCTCCACCGTGGTACTCCATGGGCTGCAGGGGGACATCCTGCTTCACCATGGTCCTCACCACAGGCCGCAGGGGACTTATGCTCCGGCGCCTGGAGCACCTCTCCCCCTCCTTCTGCACTGACTTTGGCGCCTGCAAGGCTGTTCCTCACTCCTTTCACTCTCCCAGCTGTTGTGTGGCGCAGCGTTTTTTTCCCTGTCTTAAATATGCTCTCACCGAGGTGCAAAACAACATCGCTTATTGGCTCGGCTTGGGTCAACAACGGGGCCCTTACCAAACATGGGGCAGCTTCTAGATCCTTCTCACAGAAACCACCCCTATGGCCCCCTGTTACCAAAACCTTGCCACATAAACCCACTGCAGGGGTCCACCGGCGTGCTTGGTGCCACGCTGGGGATCGCGGGGGTGTTCCAACGTCGCTCAGGGTGTCCCGCCAGGGCTCCGGGGGGCAGGGTCCACCGTCGCACCAGGGGACCACCGTTGCTTGAAGGGGTGGGTCCGCCTTTGCACTGGGGGCCCGCCGGGGATCACGGGGTGGCCACCGGTGCACCCGGGGGCCAGTGGCATCTCACAAGGGGGTTGGTTGTCCAGTCACAGGAGCTGGAGCGGCTGCAGGAGCTGGACATGCTAGAACTCCAGTACGAACTGGAATTGAAGGCAGCCAAGTGGTACGCCACAATTGATATCGCTAATGCATTTATCTCCATCCCTCTAGCAGCAGAGTGCAGGCCACAGTTTGCTTTTACTTGGAGGGGAGTCCAATATACTTGGAATTGGCTGCCCCAGGGGTGGAAACACAGCCCTACCGTTTGCCATGGACTGATCCAGTCTGCGCTAGAGCAGGGGGAAGCTCCTGAACACCTGCAGTACATCGATGATATTATTGTGTGGGGTGACACAGCAGAGGAAGTTTTCGAGAAAGGGAAGAAAATAGTCCAAATCCTTCTGAAGGCCGGTTTTGC